>NW_026623237.1:3577625-3744363 GCF_030028575.1 Malurus melanocephalus
CAGCCGAACCGAGCCGAATTCAGCCGAGCCCAGCCCAGCCTAGCGGTCGGCGCTCGCTGCCGAGGGCGGCGGAGCGCAGCGCGGTACCGCAGCGCCCGGCCCGGGGGGAGCCCGTCCGCGCTTGACACGGGGTAAGGAGCCGCCGGTAAGCGGGCGGGAGCTGCGACACGGCACGGCGGGGCTGCGGGGCTGCGGGACACGGCGGCCGTGGCTTCTCTAGGCCAGGAGGGTTCTTGCTGCTGGGGATGGCGGGGCTTGGCGGTGGCGGCTCGGGCGTGATGAGGCCGCGCCGGGCCGGGCGCGCGGCCCTTGCGCCCAGCCCGCGGTGGGGGCGGCCGGGGATGGAGGCGCCGCTGCCATCTTGGGGCGGAGCGGGGCGGGGGGCGCGCCCGGCGCGGCGCCCGTAGGGCGGCCTGGGGCCCCCGCCGCCCCAAGTCCGCCCGAGGCTTCTTTTTGTCCCCCGGACGTCCGTCCTTAGCTGTTCCTTGCCTTGAGTTTTGTTGGGTAACGTGGTTCGTGCACCTCGCGGGTCGCAGGACCCCTGCCCACGGCGCGCCTGTCTCTCCTGCGGTCTGCGCTTTTGTGCGTGCTCGGGCTCGGAGAGCTGCTTGCCCGCCCCCCCGCACCCTGCCGCTCCTGCAGGCACCGCTGTGATGGAGAGTAGCAGAGAGGCAGGAGGGATGTTCCCAGGGTGGTGGGAGTAGCGATAAGGTTTCTGGTATCGCCCTGCTTCTCCTCCCCTGGAATACTTAACAAAGGGATGTCGGATATSCCTTACGTCCGTGGCCAGGTAGCTTTTGTCTTGGTCGCCAGCCCCTCCACATCAGCAAACCATGGTTTTTTCTCYTGCCGTAGAGTGCACCCTGTATGCAGCTACCTGCTGGAGGAGGCATCACGCCAAAAATCTGCAATGTGGCTGCAGTCAGCCCGGTGATCTCCCAAGGTCTGGTAGCTCTCAGCTGGATGTAGAGCAGGTGTTTTGGCAATTTGGGGTTTTGGGCACCTCCCTYCCTTGCTCCTCTCGATAGTAGGAGTTGGAAACAAAAGGCCTATCAGTGTGTGCACTGGGTGGCTGATTTAGTTGGKCATAGTCCTCGAAGAGTCCCCTCTGCCCTGGATTTGTCTGTTACTGGGAAAGTGTCATACTCCATGGTGTCATCCTCTGGAGTAGGGGCACGTGGAAAGCCATGCGCTATGGGGCGGGTGCAGCCGATTATCAGTGGTCATAAAGCCACTGAAGGGTTGCCTAGCTCAGGTGTCTCTTGGGCGGTGCTGCCGATGCCCTATCTGAGTATGGGACAGAGCCTTTGCAAGTGCATGGCAGGGACCAGTACCCTTCCCCTCCAAACAATTGCACTGTACAGTCCCTAATAGCTTTTGATTTTCTTAATGCTTCTGAGAAAGCTCAAAGCTGGCCACTCAGCTCATAACTGACTCCAGGAGGATTCAACCAGAAATAGCAAAGCATTACTTCTAATTACTGCAATTAGCTGATATCTACTGAGGAAGGCCTTTTTCATCTCAAGCTTTTAGTAGTAGGAATACGCTGTCTTTATGGGGAGAGAAGTCCATTCTGCAGTCTTCACCTGGATACCATAAGAGCAAAATAAACATGAAAGAAGATGCCTTTGAGGGGGTTGGGAAGAGGCTCTGGTTTGACTCATAAGTATGTTTTGTTGCACTAAGTTTGCTCTATTTTTGTCTGTTCCTGTCTTTGGTAACCTTGGAAGGAACTGAAGCTACTGTATTTTCTGAGGGTGTCAGTTTTCATGTCAAGAAGGCATCGCCATGAGGCTTTGCARTGCTTAGTTTTCTTGCCCTTTGACCGGAGCACAATGCAACTATCCTGAATTATTCTGAAACCATGAGTTGGGCTAAGAAAAGAAAAAAATCCTGAGTGTGCTTTGCTTTTAGTTTATTTTTTTTTTTTCTCTGGGCTTTTAAAATATCCTTGGTTGTATTTCTTAGAAGTGATAAAGTGGGCTCGGAACTTGCTTGGAGGGGTTTTATATTGTTTATGTGGAAAAATGTCTTCATGAAATCTCGTCATTCTGGGAGCTAGAACTTYCAGAAAATCCCAGGTAGCCTGAGATTTGCAGTAAAAGCCTGAGAGCTGACAGTGCCCAGGCCCTGTTTTTTGTCTGTTGCTTAATTGCTCACTTTCCGTGAGCCTTTGGTTACTGGTAGTCCTTACTGGTAGTCCTGCTGGCAGTTCCTCTGCCGTGGTCTCATCCACACAAAGGTGCAACCTCAGCCTGCATTCTTTCTGTAAGCGCCCAATCTCCATCCTGGTGGCCAGGGTGAGGCTGTGTGCCGAAGATCCAAGGASTGCCGGCAGCACCCGCTAAGGACAGCTGGGACCTGTGTCATCTGTGTCATCTGTGAAGCCTGCGCAGCYATGTGGTGCTTTGTGAGGGAGGAGGCCCTGGGTGTAGGATACTGGGTGTGAGCTGTTAATTGCAGACAGTGCTGGTTATGGATCCTGTGGCTGATTTGCATATCAAAGCATCTGAGAGTTCTACCGTGGGTAGGGATGGGCAAGGATGATACGGCTTGCTGGAGGCTGGGGCCGGATCTTCCCCGGGGCTTTTTGTGGTGCACAGATGAGACAAGATGATGGGAATGTTTGGAAAATGGAGTTTGTCTCAGTGTCCTTGAATGACAGAACCATAAAGGCTTTTTTACTCTAGCAGCTGCTTTCCAGAGGGTGGGAATTCTTGGTGAGAATCCCTCAGGCTGCTCCTTCCCTGCCTCTTCCTGCCACTGAGGGCTTGCTGGGTAGCCCACGGTGTTGAGCCCTGCAGATGTCCTCCCACCACCCAGCAGCTTCCGCAGCAAATGGCCAATGTGTCAGCCTGTTCTCCACGCTGCCTCTTACACAAGGAGACAGAGGCCCTACTTTGAGCCTCGAAGCAAAGGGCCAGATTTATTACTGTCTGAACTGGCTCTGCAGGGTCTCAGGTCTTTCTTGATGGCTGTCAGGAGTTGTTGAGGAGGGGGGACAGGGAACAGCAGAGCTTGAATGGGTCATGGCCTGTGAGATGCTGAATGAGTCAGAGGAAGGTTTGGCTCTGTCTGGTCTCAACACAGCTGTCTATTCTTCCTCCTGGCTCTGGAAATGAACGTGAGGAGCTTCAGGCTTGCTTGCAGGCTGAGCTAGAAACTGAAATGCAGGTTTTCAGGAAGGGAGAGAGGTGGGAGTCCTTGCGTTCCTCTGCCTCTTTGATCTTAGCCAGTGTGTTACTGGTCCTGATGCTTTAGCCCCAGAGGACTTCACTATGGGGCAGCTGACCTGTCTGAAGGTAGCTCTGCATTCATTGTGGAAGTGCCTGCTGCCTGGAACTGCAGTCCTCAGCCTCTCTCATGTGCCCTGTGTAGCTCAGACTCTTGCTGGGAAGAATTCCTCACTTTCCTATCTATATGGCAGATTGATGTGTGCAGGACCTGCCTTGAGCATGACCTTCTCAGGAGGCTCCTCTCTGCCTGCAGAATGTGTCAGAAGCATTCTGGCTTGTCCAGAATACTAGTATTGAGTAGTGAGTTGGGGGCCAGGCCTGATSCATTGCTTAGAAAGTTGGTTAAAAGGAGAAAAATAAAAATCAAGGAATGAAAAAAAAAATGCATTTACTCATGAATGTACTCATTCTGCAACACAGAGAGGGTGAGATTTGTGAAGTTGCTGCCAAGCTTGTAGAGCAAAGGCTTGCAGTATAAAATGGCTTTTCTCTGAGCCTGCAGGCCTGGGGTTGGCACTTCCTTCTCACTTCGTGTCCTTCCAGCATGGAGCTGGGTGTCTGCCCTCTGCTCCAAATACAGATTAGCTGCAGAAAGCCTGAGGCTGGCTTGCTATGAGAGATGCAGAACCCTGTCCTCAGTGTTTYTCTGCACAGCGCTCACTGCCCTTTACAGGGTTATCTTTGCATGCTTCCTATGYGTTCCTTGCACACGATTGCTAAGCAATGCTGGAGAGGCTTCTGTTCTCCCCATGGCTCTTGCATGTTGATATTGCCTGCCTGGCATTCTCCCTCTTCAGTTTTCATGTCCTTTCCTTTACTTCATAAAGCCAGGTTGGGGAATGGAAACACTTTCCCAGTAGCCCAGTGCTCTTGTCGGGCTAAACTGGTAGAGTGGCTAATTAGTTTATACGAGCRAGATAGGGATCCTGCTAGCATAGCCCACTACATCTGAGCAAGGTGTCCTGTTCTTGATGTGCTTAGGTCTAACTGTTGATGCCAGCAGCCTCTGCCCATATGRTTATTGTGCTGGGAAGAGAGAGAGGTCTCCTTTTATGCATGCAGTTTTTCCCCAGAGGAATTAGCAGTTGGTAATACAGGTCTGGCTTAAAGCAAGGTCCCATTTGTGTTGGCTGTTTGTGCTGTTGCATTAGAAAAAAGGCTGGATTTCTTAAGGGACTGTATYAAAAAGGCGACTCATTGCATCAGCACAGGAGAAAGCAGTCACAGGCAGGATTCATGCTGCCTATTTTCAGTGTGTTCTGCTGTTTCTTTTCTGAACCATCACAGCCATGCTACCTCTGAGCAGCAGGCTGTAAAACCTTGCTGCCATTCTCTGTCTGGAGGAGTGGCTGCTGCAGACCTTTCTGGTGTGTCTGTTCCCTCTCACTCCTTGGAAGGACTGTGAGCCCCCAGAGCTACTCATATCCCTTCTTTGGGTGTGCTCATCCCCTCTGCAACCCTGTAATTTTTGGTGTAGAGCAGTTGCTTACTTTGATATCCTCTTCCCAAGGTTTCTGTGGAGGTCTCTCTTCCCAGCTCAGTGCAGAGCATCACTCTGCAGACAGCTAGCTGCCACCAGTGATGTGACCTCTGATTCTGTCTCCATGTGGTGTTTCCTGTGGGGTAGTGTTGTGCTTTCTCCTGTTGACCTGCATGAAAGAACTGTTCTGATGAGCTCCCTTAAATCATCCATCTCCTCATGTATTGCTGACACAGGTAGAGTGCACTTCTTACAACTGCGAGTTTGGACAAGATGCATTTGGTAGGAGAGTTGTGTACTGGCCTGGCCCTGCTTTTGCCAATTAAACAGTGGCCTTTAGTAGACTTTATTTCAGGTCCCTTGAAAGTCAAAGACAATCTTGGCATGATCTTGGTCTTAGAAGAAACTCAGATGGCAATAGGCCTTGTCTTCTGCTAGAAATAATTATCACATCTGATGTTTTCTGCTGGAGGGCAGAGAGCACCTGGTAATGACACAGACTAAGGAGGGTCTCTGAAGATGGCCTCAGGATACGTGTGCTCTTGAGACAAAAATTCAGGGCCTTTGGGTACCAAAGAAGATCTTAAAGGGGATTCATCCTTCATCTCCTTGTGCGTATGGTCTACACGCCCTTTATGTGAAGCTGTTGAGCTCTGGAGGCTCTCAGGTGAYGCTGGTAAAGCTGACATCTTCTCCATGATGACTGCCTACACAGGTGGATGGTTTGGTTTTGCTGGGCTCTAAGTCTTTGCTTGAGGCGTACACCTGGAAATGAATTGTTTCTGTGTGTCCGCTGAGCTGCAGTCATTGCTCAAGGGCTCGCTATTACTCAACACAGAAAAGGCAGCTTGAGTTGGCATTACTCACAAAGTTATAAATCTGGGAGGAAGGAAATGGGTTTGCGGTGGATGTGAAACTTGGTCTGAACTCCCAACTAGGGCAGAAGGAGCTGCTGCACTATTGGATACAAGAAGGACTTAGCTCCTGCAGGCATGGAAAAGAGGAACAAATAAAATGTGACAGTAAGAACKCTATCTTCACCTTGTAAAGAAGGTCAGGGGTGACAATTTAATTTTGAAGAGCAGATCCAAGCACTAATCAGAGCAGGTGACAAGACTATGTTGGTAAAGTAGATGTGGTCATATGGGCAAAGGCTTATGAAACTTCTCTGGAAGTGCTTACAGACTAAGGCAACTTTTGCATGGTGAGCAGCCCCCAGAGAAAACATCTGGTGAAGGGACATTCTGAGGTTTGATCCCTTGAAATACAGGGGCAAAAAATGGGACTACATCCAGCATGTCTAAATAATCTAGAATAAAAGTTAGTGTCTATTCTGTTAGGAAGGTGGGAGAATATGCCAATTAAAAATCACCAGCATCCATTTGTCTGGAGTGTAGTTGTCAAGTTGGTCAATGCCCCTGCCTGCTAGCATGCCTCGTGCCTGAGCATGGGTGATGGATGTAATATATCTTGACTTAAGTTGGTTTGTGTCAGTGATGAACGGTAAGCCCTGTAATTCAAAGAGAAAGGGGTAGGAGATAGGAAGCATGCCCCATGTGGACTCTCAACTAATAACAAAGCTGTATTCAGAAGGGTTTCTATCTAATAAGGAGACCCTAGCTAGGCAGGCTGGGGAGGATGTTTGTAGTGCCAGAGGTTGGGGGTAGGATGAGATAGCGCTCTTCTGGGGAGCAAAAGAACAAGTGGAAAGCCTTGTGCCAGGCCGTGTGAGGAATGGCATTTCTAAGGTGCAGGAAGCAATTAGTGTTCTCTCCAAAGCCTTGTGCCAGGCTGTGTGAGGAGTAACACCTCTAAAGTGCAGGAAGCAATTAGTGCTCTCCTCAAAACAGATGAGGTGTTGCTGAAGGGCCAGGCTCAGATGTAGGTGCAGCTCTTTGAGGAGAATGTGCGCAAACAAGAGGCTATCCAGCAAAGTGACAGAATATTAAGGTTTTTAGAAATACCGTGTGGGAGGAAGGGTGAGAAGTAGGGCTGAGGAAGAAAAGGTGGAAGARGGAACTTCACGGTCTTTAAGAACGTACAGCAGCGTACTGTTTTAGAAGACTGTAGTGATGAAGATAGGGCAGGAAGTCACTTTACCTGTAGTGAGGAAGTTCAGACTTCATGGTTTTCTGTAATAACAGTTGGGATGGTGAAGCAGAAATGGAGGCTATCTTGGAGGGCTTTTTTCGGGTGGTTGGGGTGTATATGTTCGTTTTGGGATAAATTAGCTAAAAGTCTGTAGATATGGATGACTTGCAACTGGTTGTGCCTCAAGGATCTTGACAGATGACTTGTTAAGGCTCCTTCAAGCCTGGCAGTGGTATGAAACAATTTACAGCTGGAAAGGCAACAGTGAGTAGCCCTAAGAATGAGAATCTACTGCTGTGGATGATGCTGGGGAGACTGATACTAAAATACACTAAATCCAGTGTTGGTGCTTAGCTCACTATTGGTGCTGCTGAAAAACTTAACAGAAAGCAGAAAAGTTACAGTTTAGTCTGAGGCCTGAAGAGATAGCTTTGTGGTGAGAAACATAAGGAGGTCAATCTGCTTATCTAATCAAGGAAAAGATGAATGTGATACTTGATTATYCTGCCTAAGCATAACATACCTTAGGACTGTGTATCATTAGCTTGGTAGAGTGGAAATGCCAGGCTATGAAGAGTGGCAAAAAAAACCTGTGGTGAGATGCTGGGGCTGTGGTCAGCTTCAGAGCCATGCAGCCAGCTCTGCCTTCTCCTCATGTACAYGTGGAGGTCTTTGGCTGTTACTTTTTCAGTGCGCCTCTGTTCTCTGGGTTTCTTGTTCTCCTTGCTTGTTGCTCCTTAGTATCTGTTTAAGGCCTTTTGTTGAGACTCATCTACCACGTGAAGAGACAGCTCCAGTAAAACAAAGCACTCACCTGGCCCCAGCTTATGTAGRGTGATGCCCTGGCCAACCTACGCCCATTGTCTGTGTATGTGCCTCTGAAATTGTTCCCTGCCTCTCCTTGCCCCCGCCTGTCATCTGCCTCTGAGTGATTTATAACATCCCTTCTCCTGTGGTGCCCARCTACTTTGCCAAACAGGTACCTGGGAGCAGCCAACAGCTAACACCACACCAAACTCAGCACCCTAGCTCATGAAAATGATGAATGAAACCAAAGATCCCCCTTTCCTCTGGTTCCTGCCAGCCTGTAATGCGGTGTTCTGTCACTTTGAGCTTCTGGTTTATTTAGGGTCATTATGCCTGTTTTCAGTCCATGAGGTGATGTTTCTTCCTTGGTCCAGTGAGTAAATCTCAAAAGGGAGACTGGGTGAAATACCGCAGCAGATGGCTCACTAAAATCTTGCTACATCCATGATTTCCCTTTCACCCACTAACGCTGTAATGSTGTTAAAAATAAAAATGATCCAGTGTGCCTGACAGGATGTATTCCTTGTAAATCYCTGCTGCATAGTGCTCCTGGAATCTCATGCTCTGTGTCTTCGTGTTTTATTACCGCCTGGGGTAGGAGGGGAATTTCAAAGCTAGTAGATAGCTCCTGACTATGGTTTTGAGTCAGGGGAAAGCAAATACTTTGATGTGCTTTAAGCAAGAAGGTGGAAAATCCCCCAGCATTTCACTTCTCTATTTTGTTTAAAGCTTGTTCCATTTGATGAGAGCAGTACTTAGGGAATAGTGTAGGGAATAGTGTCAGTAAGCCTTTGTGTTTTCATCTGGGCAGTTGAGTGCTACATGGTAGAACAGCCAGAGTTGCTCCAGGAGAGTCATGTGGAGTAGGATCCATAGCTCAGCTTTCCTCTGGTGGGTATGGAGTGAGTGACACACGTTTGCAAATCAAAGGCTTAAAACCATGGTATGATGGCAGTATTTGAGCAAGATCTGGGCCRTATCTCTGGAGTGCCTTAGGTGTCTCCTTCAAAACACCTGCAGCTTCTGGCCAGCATGATGTGTAGGACAGCCTGATTTGGTTGCTCTGCTCATACATTATTTTAGCAAAAAATGTTCCTGCTTCTAAAATCTGGTTTTATTCCACCACCTTAGAACATGGAGAAGCAGTTTTGCCAGTATAACTGCACCTCCTCCATCAGCAGACTTATGCCTGTGGAGACMTGTTGATTCTTGGTTCTTTGCCTCTGTGTCTGACGCAGCTGTGCTTGCAGCTGTCTCCGGGGGTGGCTGGGTGTGAAAGATCAGATGGAGCTTGGAAATCTAGGGAAGAGATGGGGCAATCAAAGTAGAAATAGGTGTGCACTTTTGTTGAGCCTGTTTTCAGAATACATGGGACTAACTGATGTCTGGGTAGGAAAGCAGTACTGGAGGTGCGTGTCTGGTAAATAGGGAACAAAACAGGTTTTGGACTGTGTGGGAAGAGGTGGCTTTGCTGTTTGAACAGCAGTACATACATTCTGTCTTGTGATGTTTGCACTGCATTTCTTGGAGCRAGAAAAGGAATTTTTAAACCCATTCAGTGAAGGTAGACTCCAACCCTTCCAAGCAGTGGTGCAGGTAGAGCTGCATGTTGTGGCCAAATAGGTGTGTGGGCTGGAAACTCCAGGCCTAATCCTGAAAAGCTGCTGCAGGATGGTGAGCCTTTCTGGCCTGGGACAAAGATGCCCACCTGCTCTTCCCTTTGTTCCTCTCTCTTCCCATTGGTTGTTTCCATCCTGTCAGTCATCCTRATCATTCTCTAATGGCCTCGCAACCCATCTCAGCATTTCAAGAGCATCCTTTGAATTGCAGTGCATATTTCTGATTGTGAAGCCCATTTTTCCTACCAACTCCTCCTTTCTGAGCTGGCCCTGGAGGCTCCAAGAAGAGTTCTCATACTATCCCCACACCAGGACTTGGCTGCCTTGTTATTCCTGCTCTGACTTCCTACTTAGACAGGTGTACATTTTCATAYCCTTTTTGCCTGCAGTAGTCTTGTGCCATATGAATTTCAGAATCAAGAAGGGTTTGAGACCCGAATGTGGCTGGAGAGGGGTGGCTTGATGTTGGGATTTTTGTTAATTCTTTGTTTCTTGGGTTGTTTGTTTTTATCTGTCCCTACTTCTTAAAGTATGTGTGTTAGGGATGGCGGGACATGAACAGCTATTCCGTTGCTTGGTAAGTGAATAGGCAAAAGAAGGTCTAGGAGGAAGACCTGCTGGTGCACATTGCTGTCTGCCATGCTGGCGGAGGAGCCTCCTGCTCCTTCCCCAGCACTGTGGCACCAAAGCAAATACCAGAGGGAATAGTAAAGATGTGATTTCCACTCTCCTAATCTGGAAAAGATTTGGAAAAAAAAAAAAAAAAAAAAAAGGAGGAAAAGGCCAGAGGAAAAGAAAAGTCAGGCATATGTGCTGTCCCTGTTGAGATAACCTCACAAGGCTGGGGACTGGCCTTGCCCTAACGTGAACTTGAACCCTACCTCTCCAGGTAGGAAGAAACTAAAGGAGAAAATGTAATAGTGGAGACAAATGGCAGATAGCGGGAGGAGACATGTTATAGCTGCATGAGGCACAGAATGAAGAGCCCRTGAAGGGGAGCAGCAGCTGGGGACACTGAGCAGAGCAGCCTCGCTGCTCCTTGCTGGTTCCCAAAAGTACCTGCTGCCTGCAGAGAGGGAAGTGTATGGCAGGGCTGGCAGGGATTCCCATGACTCAGAGTAGAGGTGGATGAGGAATGTTTAGTCCTTCTTTCTCATTTTTTCTGTTCAACTTGCTGCTTGGTGCCACTACACCCTCTCTGGAGGGCAGGGAGCATACCTGGTCCTGAGGAGCCTAATCACTGACCTTGGATGGAAAATTAAACTAGCAGTGGCAAGACTTTGTAAAGTGTGCTGCTACCCAGCTGGGCATCTCCCTGGCTGTTTGGCGCTGGCGGGGGCAGTGTGAAGCTTTTGCTCTTGCAGTTACCCTGCCAGTCAGCTGGGAAACCACACAAAAACATCGTTGGTTTTAATCCTGTGGCTAGTTGAAAGACACAYGTTCATCCAGGAGAGGGGTAAATTMATAAGCCATAGCAGAAAGGACAGCAAGGCAGTGACAACCCCCTGCTGCTTTCCTGGACCTGAATGATGGGAGCAGAGGTCTGTTGCTCCAGCCATACCCTTCGCTCCTAGTAACTCAACAGGGATTTCAGCTGCTGTAGGTGAGGGTGCAGGCAGCAACAAATACTTGAGTGCTGCTGGTATATCTCATCTGGAAAGAGGAGTGTCTTCCCGGTGCCTGGAAATCAGCTGTGTTATCTCCCTAAGAGGAGTTGTATGTGATTCCGATGAACAGAAATCGGGCACAGGACGTACCTGCAGCATGCCTGCAGTCATGCAGCTGTTYAGGGTGGGATGCAGAGCACAGCCAGGTTTTCCTGTGCTGTGGATACATACAGCTTCACTGCTGCTTTCTAAAGCCGTGTTGACACCTCACCCTGTGTCTCAGTGTGGTGGGAATGCCAGAGGCAGGCTGTGTGCATGGTCATGAGCAGTGGGAAATGAGTCAGTGCTGGGGGCGGGTGAATCAGAGCTGGGAGGAGTGGGTGGGCATGGGTGGGGATGGCCAGGAGCTGCCACATGGGCATGTGGGAAGCTGTCAGAGAGTGGGGACCCAGCGGCAGGTACTAGGGTGAACCATGAGATGAAGGGAGCAAAGGATCATCCTAGGCATGGGCAGAGTTGCTGATGCCTTCACCTCTAGCAGTGCATGGGGTGCAGAAGCATGCACCTGTTCAGCCATGTTGAAAGGATGGTGCACTGAGTGGATGGCTTATAGCCAAAACTTGTTGTGTAGTTGACCAGCAGTGTGTGGATTGGACCRTGTGTGTGACAAATCCCATGCTCCAGTCTTGCCTCCAGACTCCAAACCTTGGCTGAACATGCACCAGAATTTAGCTGAGACTTTCTGGTAAAGCCCCTGACACCAACCCTCCCTTGCCTGTTAGGAAAGTTTAAGAATTCAGAAATTGATCCAGCCTCTTAATGTAAATGGGCATTCTAGTCAGCCCATTTGGGGCTGGTAAGTGCAATGGCATAGGAGACAAACCCGGGGAATGGAGCCAGGAGGTCCATTATTAGCTTGATAGGGTGTAAAGTTGTTTGCTGTTTGAGCTTTCTCAAAGATGGAGAGGAAAATGTAAGGCTCTGAAAATTAGCCTGGTGTCAGGAGATGGCTAGATGCAGCCAGGATGGAAAAGTGGAAAATATGGTGGAGCTCTAGAAGGAGCCAGGGCCTGGCACCAGTTGTTTTGCCTGGAGGTGCTTGAAGACTCTCATCTGCCACCATATGGGTGTGCAGTTCGATAACATCACGTGGGGTCTGTTTCCAGCCACCSAGGAGGGGATACAGCTTGACATAAGAGAATGCCTCCTTGGGCTTCTTGAATTTTGGAGGATCTCATTTATTGCCGTCAGCTCAGGAGCATATTCTTGGACAGTATTTTTGCACCAAGTGCAAGATGGTGCCTTGGTGAGTTGGGGTTGTAATCCCTTCCCCTTCCCCTGTTGGAGACACATAGCAAACTCTGTARTGCTCATCTCTGCCCACAGCTGAAGGCTGGTGTCACTAGTGCCTAGGCAGTCAGAGGTCCTTGCAAAYCTTCCTTGGGGCACTGAGCAGATGGAATGAGTGTGACCCTCCAGAGCAGAGGCTGGGCAAGGGTGAGCAGTGGGGGCAGCTTCCCCACYTACCTGCTGGAGGACCACTGGCTGGAAGGGTTGTGGTTCCCCTGGAGATGGGCAGTGTCCAAAGAGGCCCTATCAAAGCCCTGTAGCAACCAGCAGTGCTTTAYTGAGCTGCTGGAAGAGGGTTCCAGGAGCTGTCAGGATGTTTTCAGAGACTTCATGTTAAATTGGTGCTTCAACACCTGCTGGCACTTGGTGCTTCCCGAGTCTGGAGCAGGTTGCAGGGGGATGCTGGCACACTCCTTTGTGCTAGATCTGATCTCACACTTTCACAGGAAAATGTTACCAGAGCTTAAGGGTCTGATGTGAAAAAAACAAAACTCATGTGCCCTTGAGTGACCTTGCATTGGTGAGAGAGCTGCAGGTGRTCAGCCAGTGCTGCAGCACCCATCCCTAAGTAAACCTCCCACAATCCCCTCATCTTCACATGACAGAAGAAAGTTCCCTTGCTCATGCTTCCTTGACTCATCTCGTCCTTCACATCCAACAAGAGTGTGTTTGGTGTTAGTAAACATCATGTTATAAATAGGCAACTGATGCTATTTTGAGAGCAGTATTCTCTGGTGAGCACAGGCTTAGTGGGACCTGTGCCTGGAAGCTGTGAGTTCAGCTCAGGCATGCAGGGGTATTGGGGACCCCTTATCAAGGGGCAGCTGTGGTTCTGGCTAAGAGGATGTTTCCTGAGCTCCAGCTTTATTTACCTGGCTCTGGGAAGCTGTCCAGAGCCTACCAGCCCTGCTGGGCTTCTCACTACAAGGATGTTGAGCTGCAGGATCATGTCCAGAGATGGGCAATGGAACAGGTGAAAGATCTAGAGAGCAAATGTAATGAAGAGTGGCTGAGGGAGCTGGSGGTATTTAACCTGGGGTAAAGGAGGCTAAGAGGGGGTCACATGAACCTACCTGAAAGGAGGCTGTGGCCACGTGGKGATCTCTTCTGCCAGGTAACAAGTGATAGGACTTGGGGATGTCTTCATGTTGTCCCAGAGGAAGTTTAGGTTAGATATTAGGAAAAATTTCTTCACTGAAAGAGTGGTCAGGCATCGGAGCAAGATGTCCAGAGATATGGTGGAATCCTCATCCCTTGGAAGTATKCAAAAAACATGGATGTGGYACCTGGGTACATGGTTTAAGGGTGAATGCAGCAGTATGGGGTAACAGTTGGACTTCATGCTCTTAGAGATCTTTCTCAACATTAATGATTCTGTGAATCTATGACGTGTGTATTAGTATTGGAGAGGAGACTTGAAAGTAGGTAGGATTCAGGAGGAAGGAGTGAGATGTGTGGCTATGCTGGGCTGGGTTAGCTGTGAGTGTCTGCAAGTATTTCATGGAGGGACTAAAGTACTGCWGGCTGGCAGCAGTGTAGTATAATTTGGGACTTGGTAGCTGTCAGCTTCCTCCTGTTGCGATGGTCCCTGACTCAGGTGAAGGTGTATAGCTGGCATGTGTGACTCTTAAGATGAGCAGGTAACTGCCCTGGGATCCTTTGCAGTGCCCACTGGATTGCCAGGTAGAAGGTGCCAAGCAAGGGATCTCTCCTTGCTTGCTGAGGAGTCACGCATGCATATCCCTGTCTTACATGGATAGAACATTGATCCTAAAACACTGCCGGGATTTCTGATGAGCTGCAGCGAATGAGTCCCCCACACATACCCAGTTTGAGTGCATGAGTTGGAACCCAGCAGAGCTGCATSGGGCAGAGTTGATCCCAGAGCTCCCAGCATTGACTCTGACAGGATCTGTCCCTGCTCCCACACCTGGCAGACCACCCAGCCACTATGCCTGGTGGTTGGCACCATAGCCTCAGTGGAGACCCGATTTCTGTATGTGGGGATTCTTGAAGACTTTGACCGGGATGTCAGTCAAGTGGCATAAGCAGCGGGCAGGGTGCCAGCTGTGAAATTCCAGCYTCCTGTCTCACTTACAGAGCTGTGGTAGGATTACTGTGGCAAGCCTTGGGCATAAATAGGTGGGCAGGGCAGCAGCAGCAGCAGCAGCCGGGCTGGCCACCCAGGAGGGGAGGCTGGAGGAGGTGCTGCTCTCCTGCATCCCTGTGCTTTCCCATTTCAGGCCCTGGAGGACTAAGTGCGGCTGTCAGGTTTGCTCTGGGGCAGCTGAGCACCATCCCCTCTGAGGGCTGTCCTGGAATATATGTTCCCAGCCCCAAGAGTGTAGGGAGGAGATACAGTGTACCCACTGCAGGAGGCTGTGATTCAGGAAGGAGCTGTGAATTGGCATGCCTGGGTGATCTTAGACAGGGGACAGCTGACTTTGCAGCCTTCCCCTGTATTAAATGTGAGGGTGACGGGGGACGAAGAAGCAGGCTTCCCTGGGAGCTCTGCGGAGGGTGGTGGTGGTGAATTGCAAAGTGCATACTGAATCTGAAAGCTCTCTGGTGTGGGGGCTGGAGGCTTTGCTTTGTCTTCTGCTCAGCTAAGCAATGTTGTCTGGCCTTAATCTGGATTGTCCAGGTTGTGTTTTAAGCCGTGTAAACCTAATGCTGCCTAGCGCTTTCCTGCGCTTGCTCCTCAGAGCTGATTGGGGTGTGTTAGAAGGCTCAGGCAAGAGACATGGCAAAACAGCCTGACTGGCATGCGAAATGAGGCAMTGTGGCTACAGTTTATCCATTGATAAAAAGCAAAATGTAGTGTAAGAGGCTCCTGCCTCATCTATAGTATGTAGCACGTCTTTCCGTGCCATAATCTGAAAACCAAATGTTAGGAAGCTTCTCCTCCCCCATGCATTAATGGAATTTGTCTCTGCTCTTGGTATTTGTAGGTTGCCTGCCCCAGTGAGAATGTAGGAGATGCCAGATTATACAGCTGCGTGGAGTAACTCTGAGGGAACTTGAGTGTTTGGTGCAGGAGACCTTTCCAAAATATCCTGTAATATCAGTGGTGACAGCAAARGTTGTGTTGATTGTGTGTTTGTGACAGCAAAGGTTGTGTTGATTGTGTGTTTGTGTTTGCCAAGAGCCAGGCAAGCCCTGATCTGACGATCCACGGTAAGTCTGGTAACAAGGTTCGGGTGTTTCCCACAGTGTAAAAACATGGCTTTGTAAAGCCATGGCTCTGTAAAAACAGAACTAGGATGTTTTAATATTTGTTGATATAAATGAGAAAACTGAAGTTCACCGTGTAACAGTTGACACCAAAATACTGCTTTTTTWAAATTATTTTTTTTAAACCCAAACAAAACAAGCCTCATATTCCTCTCCCTCTGTGGACAGCTTGATCACCATGGGAGGCAGCTGTGCCGGAAGGAAATGGGAAGTGAGAGGACAAGGTAGGATGACAGAGTACTGCGATATAGATATATATTTGGCCACAGTGTGACTGAAAGACAACCCCTTGGCCTCTCAGGCTCAGAATGCAAAGGAGTTGTGCTGCAGAGCAAGGAGGCTGCAGCACCATTCTCCGTCTGGCTCAACCTATATCTGTGCTTGGGCTGTTCAGGCATGATATATTTAGAAAAATGCTGACCACACAGAGAGACATCAGCTGTGGAAACAGACTGAAAAGGTGTGCTTGGAAAAATGACAGGTATACAGACTTTAGCTTGAGGAAGGTGGAGGCGGGTAAGAGTTGTCTTCTGACAAGGGATCTTCAATCCCCTTGCTGAGAAGGGAGAGTGTTATTTTTTAAGGAGCAGTGAGAAGCAGAAGTAGTGAAATTTGGAAGCAGAATTAGGAAGAATGGCATGCCTTTCAARCCTGCCAAAACCATTTCCACAGGAAGAGAAGAAATCTTTCTGGTTTAGGATCATTTACTTAGCCAGTTGCTGTGAAATGTACTGCAGGAATCTATTTCTCATCATTAAAAAAAAAAATCTAATTAAGCTTTTTGGTCTTTGCTGCCCCTACCCTGAGGCACTCAACTGGCTGGGTTGATAAATGCTGTGCATACCCAGAGTTCAGAGAATGGTCTTGGAAAACATCTGGTGCTTGAAGCAGAGCACAGTGCTCAAGTGTGTCCCTTTTTGGGTAAACACTTTAATTTAGCCATATACTTATAATGACCTCAGTGAAAGTGTTTCAAGATAAGTATGTACTTGGGACTTTTCCTGAGCAGGGGTTATTTTTTTTTCATGAAGATCCTTGGAGAAATACCTTAACAAGCATTATCCTGTACGGTTGCCAAAGATTTGCATTAGGAGAAACACTAAGCGGTAATCTCATCTTCATTATTAATTTGTAATTTATCTCAGAGTGCCTTCATCTGTTAATCGGGGTTTTTTCTGTTGCTCCTGTGATGTGTTTGGGAAGGCCAGGCAAATTTCGCACCTATAAAGAAAATGCCTCCCCCACTGCTTTGGATGGTTTCTTTTCATGCAATACATGTAGTGTGTTGTCCTGATCCAGAAATGAGATATGGAGCAGCATGTTCACTCATGTGAACCAGCAAAGAACGGTTTTGTTGTTTCTTAGTACCTTGATTCTTTGGAGTCCACTGGAGTACACTTTGGGTGTAGTGCCCCTCTTGCCTGCCTCTGTGATGCTTCACTTTACATCAGTCCTTGCAGTCAGATGCCCCTTCATTGAAGGTGAACAGCCAGGAATGTGATTTCTTGGTGGAARCCTATGGTGTGCTGTAGTGCAACCTGTCAGTACTGTGCTGTGTGCTGGTAACTGTGTCCAGCAGAGGGTTAGGCTTGTATGRGGTGACCATCAGACTTCAAGGCTTCACACAAGGATGAAGACACGAGGACAGAGATCAGTTTCACCTCAGGTTTAGGGCATCTGGATGCACCACGTTGTTTTCTTTTGACATTAGAAGTCATCTGGAAGCACAGAGAATGGCGGGCCTTAAAGAGGGATAKGTGGTCTCAGGAAACATCCTCAGAATAAGGATTGAGGCGGAAGGGCTTAACAGGGCAGCAGATGTGTTGGGATGGGAATAGCACAGCTCTTCTGAGYGTGTCTCAGGAGGCTACTGCTACAGCTTCCATCAGGCTGTTCACCCCTGAGTTGCACKCTTTAGGGCAGTGCTTTCCATGGAAACCAGCCTTCAGGTATGCAAGCTGCTTTACAGCTGCTTCAGGCTTTGATGCTTAGCTGCTCCTGGGTGTTCTCCAAACTCAAGCCTGTGGCAGGTGCTCACATCTGTTTTCAGTGTGGAGCAGCAGAGCCCAGGAGATGCTGTGTCCMCCTGGCTGACATACCTGAGGGGACTATCAGGTATCTGGTTTTAGTTCTTCTGTGTAATGCTGGTCTGTCTGGGCTGGAGGACCACTCCCGCCTTCACCTCCAGCAGCCCTTAGTGCAGTGTTTGGTGTGTTACACAGTGGKTTTTTAGGTGACCTCCAAGCCATTTCCTAAATATYAAGTTAGCATTTTGGTGGTCTTAGTAGATGTAAGCACCTTGGCTTGAGCWGGGGCTGTGGGCAAGAGGAACCCAGGTTACTAACTGCTGTCTTTAGCAGACGCTCATAGGCTTGATATTTGCTCTTGTGGAGCTGTTCTTTGTGGACAAACAGTGACTAAGAGCAGCTTCATACAGTTAAAAGTACTATTTCTTTGTTTGCCCTAACGTTGAGATAGAGCCTGGATGACATGAGGCTCGCACTGCTGCATCTTACCAAAAATTCAGTGCCCTCTCCTAAGCCCAAGCAGCCACTTTATCTCACACACCTTTATCAGTGCGTCTGGGAGCCGGGCTGCTTACCTTGAAGTACCACTTCAGTGTTCCKTGGTCTCTGCTGGATCGCAGTGCCCAGCGCCCAACTGGCGCTTTGTTCCCTGTGTTCCCAAGCCAGGCCCAGCTTCTCTTGCCAAGCCCAATGGGGTGGAGCAAAACCATTGAAAAGAAGAGCCCAATCAGCAACTCTCAAGTGCTAGTGGCTGGCTAAGAGCCCAGCCTCCACAGCCTGGTGCATGCCAGTAACTCCTGCCTGCAGACCCCTGCCCCGGCAGTCAAAAACAGGCAGAGCTGCCCTGAAAACTCAAGGAAGAGGTAGGTGTTCAACCCTCATTTTTCCCAGGAGGTAAAGGTTATTGGGCACCTCTCTCCAGGTTAGATCTCTCTGGCAACATCAGAGCAAATATCATGTAGAAGAGGAATTGGGACATCTCTGGGTCCTGATATGCTAAATGAGGTCCAACAGATCTCTCAGGCTTTGGAGCAAGGACAGTCTCAATGCTCTGTTTAATGTCCATCTRCCTCTGCTGTGACCTTTGTTATTTATTCAGGGCCCAGCAGGAGCTCAAATTGGTCTCCTATAACATCTGTCTCTCTTATTGGAATGCAGTTGCTGCTGGAACAAAGTGCATGAGGGGAACCGTGTGCAGTAGGGCCTCAAGGTTTTTCCAGARCCACAACTGTCCTAGTTTGGACACGTTTATGGTCAAGGTTGCCCTGCTGCACTTGGTTGTACTGGGTGCCATGTCATCCCCACGTGTAGTGCCCTGGTGCTGTGCTGTGGATTAGGCTGTGCTGCTGTTACTGGAGCTCTGACTGTTGTGGTTTCCCCAGCAGATGCAGAAAGCAAATTCCTAGATGGTCTCCTATAGCTRTCCTGGCTTGCTGGCTGCATCCAGAACTCCTGCTGTGAGAGCCCTTTGCTGATATCTGCTGTTGTTGAGGAACAATTGAAGACTTTCCTCCTTCTGCTATTGCTGCCAAATCTCTTTACAACTCAGCAAGAAGTAGAGGGAGTAGAGGGAGCTCAATTTTGCTTGCCGCAGGGCTGTCATTACCTGCCTTTGGTGTTTGGCTGTGTGGTGGGTACTTTGTAGACCAACTCTGSAAGGCAAGTGCTACCTTAGGAATGCTTCAAGGAAGGTGTGAAAAGGTGAAAACATCCCCCGCCTGCAAATTGCAAACACTTGAAGCTGCAATCTGCTTAAGGACCTTGGAAAAAAATCAGCCTTTATCTGTTACAGGAAGGGTGCAGGAGCCAGGATTTAAAGTAGATGTTCCTGTTTTAGGAGCAACACTGAGGCTGCTCCTGCTGGAGGTCTTGCAGCACCCTGGCAGCTTGTCCCTCGGTGCCCACGAGGAAAGGGGGTTCCCTCTAGGCTTCCTGGTTTGCATTCTATGTGTTTGCTGCTGAGTAAGAGCCAGGCTGGTGGGCCCTTCCCTGCTAGTGCCCAGCTTCCTCACCTGATTTGAAGGAGGGTTTTTCCATGTGCCACTAAGCACCATTTACAGGGATGCTGCTTTAAGCATGTGCACCCCTTTTACCATTCTTGATTTGATGTGGAGTTTCAATTTTCACAACTCTCTGTGGAGCAGCTGCTCAAGAAGGGTGTAGTGGGTTGATGCTGGCTGGATGCCAGGCACCCACCAAAACTGCTCTCTCATTCCCCTCCACACCTGAACAGGCAAGAGAGAATATAACAAAGGGTTCCTGAGTTGGGATGAGGACTAGGAGAGATCACTCACCAAATACAACCCCAGGCAAAACAGGCYCAAAATAGAGATATTACTTGATTTTCTTGCTAGCAAAATCACAACAGGATAATGAGAAGTAAAATCAAACCTTTAAAACACCTTTCCCACAACTCTACCTYCTAGCCCAGTAGTGCAGGGAGACGTGGAATGAGGGTTTATGGTCAGTTCATCATCTGTTGTTTTTCTTGCTGCTCAGGGAGAGGAGTTGTTCCCCTGCTCCACTATGGGGTTCCTCCCATGGGAGACAGTTCTGCATGAACTTTTCCAACATGAGTCCATCTCACGAGCAACAGCTCTCTGCAAACTGCTGCCATGTGAGTCCATTGCATGGGCAATAGCACCCCTCAAACTGCTGCGGCACAGGTCACTCTTCCACAGGATGCAGTCCTTCATAGACAGGCTGCTCCAAAGTGGTTCCTCTCTCCACAGGCCTCCCACAGGTTTACAGTCTCCTCTCAGGTGTCCACCTGCTCTGCCATGGGTCTCCTTCACAGGCTGGAGGGGCATCTCTGCATCCCCATGGTCCTTCATGGACTCCTGGGGCACAATTGCTTTACCATGGTCTTCGCCATGGGCTACCAAGGAATCCCAGCTCTGGTGCCTGGAGCATCTCCTCTTCCTCCTTCTCCACTGGTCTTGGTGTCTGCATGCTTGTTCCTCTCACATGTCATCATTCGGCTTTTCTCTGGCTACAATTACAACTGTGCAATAACTGGTTCTTTTCTTTCTTTCTTTCTTCTTACATATGCTATCACAGAGGAGTTACCCCCATTKCTAACTGGCCTTGACCAGCAGCACATCARTCTTTGGAGCTGCCAGGGATTGGCTCTGCCAGACATGGAGGAAGCTTCTGGCAACTTCTCACAAAAGCCACTCCTGTAGCCCCGCCGCCCCCTCTTCACTACCAAAGCTTGACCATGCAAATCCAATAGAAAGAGGAATGAAGCTTTTTTGAAGTGCCATCCAGGAGATGTAATGCCTCAATCCTGTGCGTAGAGAGTTTGGTGGTCTTAGTGGTGTGAGTGCTTAGGGCTGGAGGACCAGGCAAGAGAGAAGTTAACCCTCAGTAACCGTGGGCTGCTCGAGCAGCTTTCAGCTGCAGAGTAAGGAATAGGATGTTTTAAGGACTGATGCAGTAGGGCRTTCTGCGAAGCCCTGAGAGAAGGTGGCTTGGACTGCTCAGAGAGATACTCCCTGCCACTACTTGGAGCGGCATCGCCAAGGAGTTTCCTTGGTGGGCAGTGCTGATCATACCTCATAGGCAAGTGATTGTAGTAATGCCCAGTGAAAAARTTCCTCTGTCTTTGAATACTGTGCTGCAAGGAGGTAAAGATCTCTGTCATGCAGAAGTGAGGAGGAGGAAACAGTCAATGTGACCTTGAGAGACTAGCTAAAAACCCAGTTTTACGAGAGACACACACACATTGCACTCGAGAAGAAAAGTTGGATGTAGATGAAAATACCCAGTCTGTTACTGGCAGGAAACAGATATGAGGCTTGAGGAAAGACAAGTATGTCAGTACTCCCCTATACACAAGGGGATTAAGATCAGGARCTTTAAGATGAGGTGAGGTTACTGATAAACAGAAAAGGGATGAGAACTGCAAGGGGTGAAGAGCTCCTGCTAAAAACATGTCCCTGTGCAAAAGGGACAGGATGGCATTTAGTCATTTGRGAAGTGGGGGATGTGTGGAAAAATTCAGAGTAAATACGAGGTCACCAGGGAGATTGATTTGAGTTTCAGCCAAGCCAGATGTCTTGCACCTGAACAGTTCTCCTTAACAGTGCTTGAAAGCCAAAGTGGTATTTGTGCAGTGAAGATCCTGTATTAATAGTCACTCTCACTTAAAAAATTAAGTATGGGAGAGCTAGCCTGGGGCAGRCTCACAGATAGGTTGTAAGGAAAGTGCAGGCCATAGGCAGGTGGTGTAAGTGATGGTTATCTCCTGCATGTCTATTATCAAGAAGGTAACTCCTGAAGAACAGCCATTGTGCTACTGGAATCCATAAATCAGAAGCTGAAAATCACTGGAATCATTGGTATTGGGAGGTCATGAAGTCTCTGTCCTTGACTTTGCTGGAAGTCTGTTGGGAATTGGTGAAATTGCTGCTGCTGGGGTGTTGGGTGATAGATGAGAAAGCCCTGTTATCTGGGACTCGCTCCCAGCCATATGATTTGGTTGCCATATGGCCACTGCTCTGCAGAATATACAGTGGGAAGTCCAGCACTTTGTCGGCCATGCTACTCAAATGATTTATTGTGTTTACTGGATCACTATCAGCGTATGCCTACAGGAAACATGGGAAGCAGTAAGCATTATTCCTTTGTAAAGCACAAGTTGGCAAACAAACTTGGTATCTTTCTGAGATTTACAGCCCAGGAGCTTGAAGGGAAAGTGACAGGTAGATATATTTGGAACTTAAGTTTTTGATTTGGTGACTAATGRACCATTCAAATTTTATTGTAAATCAGGCTGACTGTTCTGCCATGCAAACTGARAGCTGATTGATGTGGAGAACTGTTTGATAAATTGGGCTTCCTCTTGATGGCCAAGGAGGAGATGGACTCTTCCTGTGGACTAGAGGAAGGCACATGAGACACTATTGAGAGWGTCCATGTGGCATCAAGCCTCCATAGTATTTGTCAGTAGGCAAACAAAATGCGACTGGGGACCTCTAATTCATGGTGCAGAAATGCCAGTGCCATGGCTGTGTTGGTTCCTCATAGCCATCTGGAGGCAGTCAAACTGCCTTGGCAGCGGAGCTGCAGCATGATACTGTGGGGTGTTACTGTTAACACCAAACCTCTTTGGACAGGAAGGGGACACTATCAGCCCTTCCCTGATGGCCAGGGAGGAACAGAAACCTCTTGCCAGGAGCACCCAGTCCAAAGGGATGTGAAAAATTGAAGCAAGAAGACAGCAGTGTGGGTCAGGCAATGTGGGTTCCTGACCTTCCTGAAACTCAAACCTAGGTRTCTCACGGGTATCCAAATGCTCCCTGCTGTTACAGACTGCTACCATCCCTTCCAGGCACCGTCCCAGCTCAGGGTCACTTGTGTGGTCAGCAGTGCTTCGAGTTGTGCTTGGAGGAGGACTAGGGGTTCCTGAGCATTGGGATRTACACAGCCAGCAGTGTGCAAGCTGCCACAAAATGGCACTCTGAGCAGCATGGGGTTGAGGCTGCTGTGACAGTGACGACAACTGCCAACACCAGGAGCTGATACACACTRAAGAATGGTGCGATGCCCTTTGGTGGCAGGTATTTGAGGCCTGGTGCAAAGCCATTTGGGAGGACTGTGGACCTGGGGCAAGAGTGCACTTAGTTTTTGCTTTGAAGAAGCCAAGCCTAGCAGATGAAATCTCTGGAGGTCCACTGTTTAGTTGGCTAGCTCATAGAGGTGAAGTGTGCAGGGAGCTTTAGATGTTGGCTGGAGGAGATGGAAAGGAAACAAAGAGGTGTAGGGCTTTGGCAGGCCCTCCTGCTTTCTGCTGATACAGGACCGATCCCTGTTGTATGCTTGTCAGTGCTTTGCCCAGGCTTGTTGGAAATGCACTGGTAGCACATTTGGTTCTTGATGCTTTTTCTCTTGGCCTGCAAATTACGTTACCCAGCACGTCAGCATTTCTCCAGCCCTCAGCTGCCTGAAAGCTCTACGCTGGGTCTGAGGCATGGTGCAGGACAGCTTTCCCCCTGCTATGTCTGCAGCAAGGGTAATATTTTCCCTTAACTGTTGTTCTCTGGGAAAGGCTTTGAGCTAACTTGTAAGCTCCCTTCTCCTCTGTCCTGAGGCTATTCCCTCCGTGTTTACCAGAGTCAGACTGTTCTTCCTTATGGTCTGCYTGTGGCTGCAAGCAGTTTGCTCAGAGCTCTGCTGGACTTCGCTATTGAAGTGCAGGTAGCCTAGGTGGCTGTTTCAGGCTTCCTCAGCCTTCTGCTCCGTGAGGGTCCCCAGCTGCCTAGTGCAGGCAGGCCTGTACTGCCTCTGGCAGGCAGAGGCTCAGAGTGGTGCATCTCTGGGCTCAGGTCCCTGGGGTTGCAGTGTGGGTTACCTATGACACGTGGGAGACCAAGGGGGCCCCAGAAAAGCAGGTTTGAAAGGTACAGCCCAAGCCCACAGCACTGTCTCAGTCCAAGAACCAAAGCACACCTCACCTTCCTGAATGCCGTGCCCCAGAGATTTAACAAGGTTTGGGTTGCTTTATTTTTAATCTCGAAATCTCAGCATAGCCCCAGATCTGCTTATTTCCGGTTGCCTGTCTCTGCACTCCCATCCTGCTGTAAGACTGTCACATTTCCATAAACAAATGTGTCTCTACCAGAGCACAGTCTCCCTGTTACAATTACAGATGAAGTTATTAACATTTGCTGGTGAGAAAACAGATGAACGTAGCTTGTAGTGCTTAYGTCGTTCTGGCTGTGAGCTCAGGCATCTGCTTTACTGATTTATATTTTTCTGCAGTCGTTTCTCAGTCACCTCCTCATGTCTGTCTGACATCAATGGTGTGACTGGAAGAACACAGACACTTGCCCGTGTCAGTGCATCTGTCTTGCTGGTTAGCCGGCTGTCCAGCTCCCACGTCACTCCTGTCTGAGTCCCATCACAGTGCTTCCTCTTCCTTCTTTCCCCCTGGTGCCAGAATTTTGACAGAGGACGTGAGTGCTGAGTGTGAGGGGCAGAAGATTCCAGAGTGAGCTGGTAAGTGCAAGAAAGGCTCTGTTTGGGAAGACCTGCAGCACTGTTTCCATTGTCTGCCCTGGCCTGACAGTGCTGGAGCAGAGTTCAGTGTGAGACCAGCAGCCTCCTCAGCAGGCACCACCCAATCCCCTGCCTGCCAGAGCCCTTCAGACCTCTGCTGAGTGTCACCCTCTGCCCAGAYTGTGGGATGACTCCATAGGCATCCTGATGTACACCCTGCAGCCAGAATCACAGCCGTGAAGGACCAAGGCATGTAATCTTGGCCTTCCCGGCTTCATTCTGCCTTCTTCCTTCTTTGTCTTTGCAATGGATGGATGGGAGAGTGGAGGCTTGGCTGCTGTTTGGGTGTTTATTTGGGTGCTATCTGCAGGCCAGGGACAAGGACAAGGAAGAGGAGAACAAGCCCTACTCAGCCCTGCTGAGGCCACTAAGCCCTCAAGAGCAGCAGTTCCCTGTTTTGCACAGGGCTTAACAGGTAGAAGCTGGGGCTACAGCACCTGTGGTGGGATGTGCTTTAGAGACTTCAAGGCAGGAAGCTGCATGGCTATGCTTGTGACATGTGTTGGTGGAAACATGGGACYGTGTGGACATGCTGGGACTGCTGGGAATGTAGGGGCTATGCTGCAGGGCAGGGAACAGGCTTCTTTGTGGACAGGAGAAGCTTCCCCTCTCCTTCCTTCTTACTGTTAATAGAGAATGAAGTCTAATACTGCAGAATAGGAGCTGAAAATGTCTTTTGGCAACTTTGTCTTTGCTCTTTTGAGGAAGTCGGCTTCAATTGTGCAGAGCGCAGGAGGGGAACTCTCTGGGGCTTGCATAGAGCGTGGTTTGATGTCCTGCTCGTACTGCCTCTTTGGCCCCACTGTGGTGACAAGCCATGCTTATGATTAGGAAAGGGCTTTGATACCTTGAGCTGGTTTCAATCAGTTCTTGATGCTCAGGACCCCTCATGCTGATAGCATGAACATCTCAGCCCAGGCTGAGCCAAGCTTGTCCTGACCTACAGCCTTCAAGAGGAAAGAGGGGCCAGGAAAGGCACCTTTAACCATGTTCTGGTGCAGCACAGTTTGTGTAGTCAGAGGCTCCTTTACTTGTRGTGGCAGCATAAGATTCTGTAGGATCAGAAGAGAGGATATTTTGGGGATGTGTGGGAGAGTGGTTAGAACTGGAAAGCATTTTGTGTCCTGGAAACATGCAGGGTCCCTCCCTAGAGGGAGACACTGGCAT
This sequence comes from Malurus melanocephalus, assembly GCF_030028575.1. Taxonomy (NCBI): domain Eukaryota; kingdom Metazoa; phylum Chordata; class Aves; order Passeriformes; family Maluridae; genus Malurus; species Malurus melanocephalus. Next base: position 3,603,306 of record NW_026623237.1, read on the forward strand.
CCAAACAGTTTTGCAAAACCACCTTTGCCTTTAGTGTATTTTTGGGGGGGTGACAGCTGTTGCTAGAAAAATCTCCTTATCCCTCCCACACTGCTGGAAGGGGTTTCCTTTCTTTCATAGTTGAAAACTGTGCTGCTGTACCGTAAGACTGTGCATGCTGCGAGCACTCMCTTTCCTCCCTGCCTGTGCTTTGCCTAAAACTCGGGACCCAGCATCAGCTGCCTCCAGGGTCAGCCCTGCATCTTCCAGCACAGGACACATTGGAGCGTGCCCTGCCTGGCTGAGAATGGGGGCAGAGTCCCCTGGAGTGMGCATCTGAGACTGAGGCGCAAACTGAATTCAAGGAAAGAGGTATTGCCAGGCCCATGGGTTACACTGTGCCTGGRAAAACCAGCCAGTCTCCTGCTCAGCTGGAAGACTCCTGGAAAAGGCCTTTTTTGAAGGATACTAGGTAGACAGTATTGATCAAGACTGCAGAGTTTGTTATCAAAGTATTTTTCTTAGTTGCCTAATTGGTGTTGTAACCCCAGAACAACCCTGGTGGGTCTGACCTAAAGTGATAAAAGGGCCGGTCACCTCTAACCTGCTGCCAGATRTCCTTGCAGCTGGGAGAAATAGAAGGACACAAGTGCTCTGAACATTCCCGTGAGCGTTTCCCAGCTTCCCACACACCTGAGGCACCTCTGTTTCTATGGGGAGTCCCTTGTGCTTACTAGCTGGGTGGGAGGTTGCRTACATAAGAATGGTGTGGACTGCTTCTGTGCCTCATGACTCAGCTCATGAAAAGGTAGTGTAAGCCTTGGGCATATGCCACATCTTTTCCATTGCTCAGTGTTCTGGCTGGATTACTAAAGAGGCTAGGAAGGTTTATATCCAGTCCATTCTCTAGGCTTCAGGGAAAAAAATATATCTCTGGGACCTGGCTCTCTGAAATACCTTAAATTACCTATAGGCTTGCAAAATTTGTCTTCAACATGTAATGGTTTGTATAAATAATGTTTATGATAGGGTCATGGGCAATGGGACCATATGAGCCTCGTTTCTTTTAAGAAAGACAGCTGGAAAACGGGACTATAAAACATGCAKAAATGAGGTAAATAGTTTGGTGTCTGCAGCAGAAAATCATAGTTCCCTGATCTGTTGCAAGTCTTTCAGCACTGTGGTGAAATAGGTAGCATCTGGCAAACTCTGTAACTTGCTGGGATGTTCAGGAAACCTCTGAAATTTCTCACAGAAAACTGTTAAGAAAACTGTCTTCTGGAGGAGATGTAGAATTTGGGTCAAAAACTGGCTGAGGTTCCACAAACAAAGCAAAGGATTGAACAAGCAATTTTAATATGAAGAGARCAGACAGAGAAGGTCCTTCACTATTAATGACCCAGAAAAGATAATATGAATCAAGGTACCTAAAATCTGCTAGTACCCTGGAGTCATTCAGATTTGTCAAGAGGAAGCAACTCCAAAGTGACACCATGTGTAGTGAAGTGTGAGAAGATGAGAGCATGCAGCCAGGTGTATTGGAAGGAATTATTTGCTCTGAGACATGGCTGGCTTCTAATTTACCTTGGCTACTCAGGGCTGAGGGATTACAGGCTGATTACAGAGATGCTTTTCCTCAATATAAAAAGATGCCATGAGAGAAGTAAATCGTGCTCAGCCACATGAAGAGTAGTGTAAGGAGAGATGCTGAGGACTCCAGGATGCTGTTCTGGTAGTGAAGGTCCATCCCTGCCCAGGATGTTGTATGCAGTTCTGGTCACTTTTCCATAGATCAGAAGAAAAGATATGCTGGAGTTGTGTGAGAGAGTTAGAACTGGAAGACATCTTGTGTCCTGGGAAGGAGAGGTCACTTAGTAGTGAGCTTAGTGGGTCTGGAAAAAGCAAATGCATTTCTTCTTTGCCTTTTTTCACTATGCAAGGAGARCTCAAGGCTGTGGTCTTAGAGTAGTCTTTACTCAAAATCTGTAACTTATGCTGCAAGATACTATTTCCAACCTAAAAGTTTACAAGGCTCCCAAAAAGAAGATTGAGAGATTTCTCTTCTCATTTAGTTCATCTAGATTGTGCTTAGAGAGGGATGTAACCATTCATGCTCCAAAGTGTGTGRTATTCCTTTGAGTCTCATCCCATTATTTTTTCCCATCACTCCCCTAGATCTTCTGAGTCCAGGATGAATTATCTTCCCTATCTTCCTGATTTGCTCCCAGCTGTGATCTCATGGCTTGGCTTGTTCTTCTCCTTTTCTGCTCCCTTGTTCTGCTCTTGGCAGCCCTGCTCCAGCTCTGTACCTGTGAATTATCTCTTAACAGGCTGCTTTGTGGTTTTTCCAATTTGGCTGAGCCCCTATCAATGCCTTGTAGCCAGCTAGGCTTTTGCTCCTCGGGCTGCCCTGAAGCATCAGTGCTTCAGCTGGTTTGCAGCTGTGCACCCGTAGGAGCTGAGCTGGCAGGATCACTTTGAACAGAGCTCTCTRGGTCACCGCAAAATCGTTTTGTGGTCATTATCCAGCTAGAGTTGTGCTGCGATGCTGATAAATCTCTGCAGCCTGGCAGGAGATTGCTAGGATATTCCCACCCGTGAGCTGGAGGTAAGAGCCCTGCACTCACTCTGCTGATATCACCAAACAATGCAGAGCTTGAAGGGCAGGGCTGGTGGGGCAAGAGGCTGAAGCCAGCACAGGGCAGTGGTGGTGGCAGCTTTCTCATCCTTTGGGCAAGTGATGGCTCTTTTGCCCAGCCCAGTGGGATGGCATTTCTGGGGAAAAAACCCAGGCATTGMCCAGAAGTGATACCATGCTAGTCAGGCTTTCTGCATGGTTCATGGTAGTAGTGAAGGATTTAGGTGGTTTGTGGATGCTGGATAAGAGAAATGGTTTAGGGATCAGAAGCCTGGATAGATCTTCCTGTTATTACTGTTCCTTCTGCAGCTGATGGGATTTTCTCACCCCTGTTCCAAAAAGCGGTTGTGTTTCTGCTGTCACTGTGTCCTTTTCTGAGATACTCAATTCACATTTATCCATCACTTGCGTAATCTTCTCTGTGTTTTTATGGGGCTGCTCTGCACAGGAGGAGTATCTCCCCATGTCCAAACACTGATGCTGACCTGCATGCCACTGTGTGTCTTGGAACAGTTTGGGGAGGCACTGAAATTAATAAAATATTTGACCAGCTAAATAGTAGCGCCTAAGCCTTCTCTCTACCCTGTGTGGTTGCATCTAAACACATCCAAGTCAGAGGAAAGAGAGAAAACAAGCAGGGGTGTGACCAGCCCCTAATGGGTGCCCTGGGAGCTGGAGGCTAAGGCCCGCAGTGAGCAGAGGGTGATGATTCAGCCTAATAAAGCTAATGGCTTTATGCAGCCAGGCAGAGGAAATTGTGGGATCATGATGCAGCAACTGTCCTATAGCAGTTTGTTTCTATCATCCAGATGTGACTTCATGACCCCACCACGCCACTCTTTCAGTTTTTCCTGCACCTAAATCCTTTCCCTGCTGAGGACAGGGAGCCGAGACACTGTRTAATCTGTGAGACAGCTGAACCTAAGTGGTGTGAGAGTGGACGCACAAGGAAGGGAGCTCTGGGACTGCAGGGTGGGACCACAGATGCTGAAGCATATGGGTTCTTCTGTCACCACTGAACTCAGCAGGCTTCTCTAGATGACCTTGTCCCTGGACACTAGTTCCAGGAAAATCCTGTAGCACRGAGAAGCCCAAGCTGGCAGGCAAACTTGGCCCCTAGCTTCAGCAGGGCTACATTGTCATTCATCTGGCACACATCTAACCAGCTCTTTCTCTTCTTTTCCCAGGGAAGACGATGAAGCTGTAGAGATGCTTCCCTACGTCATTGCCACCCTGGGCTCAGTAGGGGCCCCCTGCAAAAGTCCCACATGCAACAACAACAGCACTACCAAGGACTACTGCTACAGTGCACGCATCCGCAGCACTGTGCTGCAGGGGCTGCCCTTTGGTGGGGTGCCCACCGTCCTCGCCCTTGACTTTATGTGCTTTCTCGTAAGTCTACCTACTGTTGCTTTGACACCTTCTCCCCTAATTAACCATGAAATGAGCACAGTGATCAGATAATTAGAGTTGAGGTCCCCAAATGCCATCCCTGATTTTGCTGCTGGCTGACTCTCTGGCCCTGATCATGTCTCCTAGACACTGTGGGCTTAGCCACTGTTGACTTAGCTCCAATACCACCACACTGAGTCCCCATGGAAGGGTGTTGCAGGCATAAGGATGGAATGGGGGTGAGGTGAAGTCAGTCCTGCATCCCAAAACGCCCACTTATGTTGCAAAGTCTGCAGCTTTACCCACCCAGTGGATTTGCATGTTCCTCCTTAGAAGCTGTGGGACCACAAATTATYTAGCCATAATTTCAGGGAACCTCAGGGTTTTTTGATCCTGTAGGGCTGTCTTAGCTACTCTRTGTTGCATCCTGGACCTCTGCCTCCCACAGCTATCCAGATGGTTTGATTTCAAAGTCCTGGGGAACTTGTGGTCTCAGTGTGCTGTTAACTGACAACTCTGTCCCCTTCTATTCTCCTTGTTCCTTGGCTCTGCCTGCAGAGGACAAGGACAGAGTTGGACAATSCCTTTTCTCACAGCTTCTGTTTTTGTCTCTTCCAGGCATTGTTGTTTGTCTTTTCAATTTTGCGTAAAGTTGCTTGGGACTACGGACGCCTGGCCCTGGTGACTGATGCTGACAGGTAAGCATGGGAGAGYGGCAGGGGAATAAGATTTGAGTAGTGCCCTTCTTTGCTGTGAGGCAGAAGGGATGAATCCCATTTTGTGTGCCTGAGCAGCTGGAGAGGAGAGGCAAACGTGCCACTTGCATCCACTGAGCTCCAGGAATAGGAAGAAATAGCCGCTTACTAGCTTTTTGTTGCAGCATCCTTCACCCAACACTCAGAGTGGTCCCTGCTAGCTCCATATTGCTTATGGTCCCTTCAATGGAAGAGATGTGCAGGGGCCCTTACAGAGGAACAGAATATGGAGGGAGGAGATGAACCTTCACGGGATGGGTGAGGGCTGCCACAGTAAAGGGTTTGTTAAGTCTTTGAAGGTGTCTTTGTGGCTCTGTTRGATGCAGTTCTTGTTAAGAGCACTTGACATTAGTATGCTGCWTTTCCAGGTGTGGTACTGCTGTGCTGACATGAGCTTAGCTCAACATCCCAAGTGCTGATGAATTCATCTGGGTGTGGATTCTTCCTGCCCAATGCATTTGTGGGTTACATTGTCTGTCAGCAAAAGTCAGGGCCCATTGGGGATGGCAGCTCCGCAGCAGAGGGAGCACTCCCTGCACAGCATTGGAAAGAGGAAGAGTTGTTTTCTTCCAGCACCAAACCAGGAATTCTTCTGGTTTAGACAAGTGGTCMTGGATAGAGTTAGATAAGCAGCTGTGTCCCTGTGGCTCTTCTGCCCATCCTTTCCTAGTCTGGCAGGGGAAATCAGATGTACAGAGGTAGTGGAAGGGAAACAAGGAGAAAGGAATAACCATAGGAGACCTCACTGAGGGMGGGACAACAGGATTAAGCAATCTGGATTGTGCTAGCTGGAAGCCACTGGGACTGCACAGCTCTGGCCTTCAGTGGAGAGAGAGGGTTGGACTTTCTCAAGAGGCAGTGCTCAAGCACCCTGGGTGCAAGGGAGTGTGAGCGGTGGCTGTAAGCTGAAAGGTGCCAGCTGTTTGAAAAGGGAGGGCTGGTAAGCACCGGGAACAGGACAGCATGGCTGTGGATCAACAGGACTGAGGTCTCAGGGAAGAGCCCATGCTGCTTCGCTCATCCATAGGGTGGAATGAGAATTTCAAGGAGGGGATGCATGTGTGTTTGTTGTCTGGGTGAGGAGGAGAGTTGTGGAAGGGGAGCTCAAATGGCATCCAGGCATCCCAGTAGTCTCTYCTACCTGATGGTGTCACTCAGGAATTCCCTGCAATGTCCATGGTACAGAGCTAGGTCATCTTGCTAATTAAGCCAGCTTCCCTTTAGCTGGCAGCAAAGCACTCTCTCCCTGGACCAGTGGGTGTTCCAGATTGCTGTGAYGTGAGGCATTGCTGAGCTCCGGAAGGAAGCACTTCTCCAGCCTGACCATTGGCAAGTTTCTCTTCAGGATGATGTGGAGCCATGTTGGATKTGTGATTCCCTGCAAAAGAGGAGAACTCAGCACCTACTCCTGTGGTTATAACCTCTCCCTTTCTGTTTCTGTGCCCCCAGGCGCCGACGCTGGGAGACGGAAAGAGAGGAGCGGGAATAGTATGTTGTTTTTTCAGGGTCTCATTTCTTCTCTTTTTCTTGCTCACAACCTTTCTCTCCTTTTCTCTTGCAGCTTTCTGTCTTGCTTCTGAACTAATTGAAATGTCTGGGAGTTTGGGCATGGATTTGTGCCTCTCAGTGGATTTGTGCTCTTCTTTCCCTCCCCTTTGTGTCATCYACTACCACAGCTGAACACACCCTGGTTTTCCCCTGGTAGCCCTTAAATAYTTCTTGAGAGCAGCAGTGCCAAGGAATTCTCAGTCCTGACTAGGGCAGAGGTTACTGTATCACATACACTGCTCTTATCTGCTTGTGTCCAGCTATCCTGTCTTGTGATGAAGTAAAAAAAACCTACTTGCCTGAGCCCACAGCACACTCAGGTTGCCYAGATAAAGGGGAGGCTACTTTGCCTGGTCTGTCTTGTGCCAGTTTCCCTCAAAGGCTGTTCCCTCWCCAGCTGCAAGGGTAGGCAGGTGCACAAAGAAGATCTGGCAAGATTTGTATGTCTTTCCTTTTTACCCCACGAGGCTACTGGGACCAGGGCAAGTCTTGGCCCTTGCCACCTAAACCCACACCCAGCAAGGCAGCTCCTTTGATTTTCTCTCTTCCCCTGCCAAAGAAACTTTTTGCCTCTGCTGCTGAAACCATCTTTTGGCACCTTGGCTTGGTGACAAAGCTGACATGAACTGTCCTCCCTGTTCTTACCTCTTTCTTGCTGCATTTATGGTTGAGAGAAGACCATCGCCCATCCCTTGCTGACTGGCTGGGTGRTTTGTGCTGCAGAGGGGTTGATTGACTGGCAGTGCACAGCCTGCCCTGGTTGCTCCAACCACACTGATCTGTGTCTGAGGCCAGGGCAGCAAGCTGCGGCCTGYTTTTCTCACTTGCAAAGCCTCACCACTCGCAAAGTAGAGGCCTGATACTGCCTTAAGGGGGTACAAGAATGTGCCTGCTTTTGCAGCTGATCCTTGCCCTCAGGAGCAGAGCAGTTGAAATTGTGAAAACGGAACTGGTGRTAGCTGTGGTACATGGCACAGAGGGGACCTCTTGCTCATGCTTGAGTGCTTCACTAGTGGTTGGCCCTGCTTCAGGTGTGTCTCGCAACTTACCACTGCTAAAATCTTGTGGGGGGAATAAGGCAGAGGTAGCAGAGCCATSATGCTCTGATGATTTTTTCCGGGGGGTTTCATTTATCCTCACAAGTGCTTGTCTCTCTCCAGGGGTGCACTTCATCCTGCTCCTGTTTTCTGTCTGAGCTTGCGGGAGCAATCTGCTCCACATATAACSACACATATCACCCGCAAAGCTACCGTGTGAGCTGCGACAGTGTTGGTAGCCAGAAGCCTCCAAAAACCTGTGGATTTCAGTGAGGAAGCCTCRTTATGTCTGTGCTCCTCCAAGGCTAATGACACATTCCCATCCCAGCTGTTCTCTGCTGGGGGTGCAGTGACAAGTGGTGGCTTAGGAGTAGGTTCATGTCACCTGGTGCTTCCAGCCCTTGAATGTAAAGCATCACTCTGTGGGAGACGGCATCCTCCTCTGATACATTCCCTTTTCATGAGCACCACCAATTGCCCTTGTCCTGTTACTTGTCAGASCTTCCAGTAGCCATCAACAATCTAACTGGTGACTGTGTACACTCAATGTGCACTGGGARGTTGTAACCTACTCACACCTCTGTGTGTGAGGGAAGTGATCACAGAGCCCTGTGGGGCTTGCCACCCTTTCAGCCACCTCCAGCTTCACACCACAGCAAGCCCTTTCCACTGCATGCCTGGCCTGCCCTCTTGGAGCCTRTGATTCCCTTGGCCTGAGACTAGCTGTCTCAGGCCGAGGCCTCAGATCTCATCCTCCTTCCCTGGCAGGGCTTGCACCACATCTGCATCATGCAGGGTCTCACCTTAATCTTGTTATTTGGGGCAATCTTGTTTTCACCACTTGCGTTGTCAGTGCTTTGCTTTAAAAAGTCTCCATCCAGGCAGAGGTGCTGTTGGAGCTCTCTATTCAGCTTTTCATCTTTGGYAAGGTTTTGCATCCTCTGTCTTTTCAACTCTTCAGGTCATCCTGATGATTGTCAATGCATTCCCCTGCATGGAACCGAGTTATCCTGGTCATGTYATAACCTGACACTCCTCTCCTGTTGTGCTCTCCAGTGCTGCTTTTGCTCTGCCCTCTACTTTTTCAGTACCAAGAAGCCTAAAGCACATGGTGTCCTCATGCTGGGCTCTCCTCAGGGCAGGACTTTCCCCTCAGCAGAAATTCACCCTTGTTCGCTCTGCCCAGCTGCAAGGCCTCTGTGATTATAAAGAACTGAAGGTCTGAGAGCTGGGTCAAAGCTGTCTCTGTCTCTCCAGCAGAGCAGGTGGTTGGGCTGCTCAGCGACAAGTCTGCACATTGCTATCTAATCTGCACTGCTGTAATCACCTGACCTTCAGCTAATCTCCTGTCCTGTCTGTTACTTCCAGCTAGGAACTGGGGACTCAGCAGGTGCTGCTCTGCTCTGAGAGAGGCTGCATGTCTCGTCCACTTTCCTTTAGAACGTTCATGAGGCTCTTTGCTTGTTCTCCTTCCCACAGCGTCATCTACCTCCTCTCTAGCACTTGCCTCTCAGCAGCTCTTTCTTTGTGTTCTTGCTTATCTTACCCTCCCTTGAGCCTGCACTGACTACAGGGAGACAGTATTTTCATTTGGTTTTTTTCCCTTTGTTTCTAGCCTTCAAATCAGTCATATCTCTTCTTGTGCCTCCAAGATCCCAACCTGCTGTTGTCATCTTGCAAGTGCTATTTAATTTAGATCTCTGGACCATTTTCTTGCCTTCTTTTCCAGCTGCCCTCTGCCTCTATTTGTAGTGGGGGCTGTTATCGGCCTTGGATGCTTCTGCTGCAGGTTCTTCATCTAGGTTCCTGCCTCTGGCTGGAGTAAAGTGATCTGGGATATTCACCCCTTTTGCTTTCCTGTCCTTTAGCATGGAGACATTCACTGCTAGCTGTCTGCTCTGCTCCTGCTCAAGGGATTTCCAGGCTGGAGGCTCTAGCTGAGGCTGGGAAGCAGGTTGTACTGAGCCTGGTTCTAGGCAGCTGCATTCTTCCTCCCGCACTGAAACACTAAGGGTGGGGAGGACTGGTGTAGCAGGATGAAGCCCACCAGACTCCTTTCTCCCCGTTCCTGAAGATGAGTGAGGCCTTTCAGGACACAAGCAGCTGCCAGTGCCTCTCTGGCCATGCCAGAGCCATAGGGGCTATGGCAGCCTCGAGTTCTTGCTTCCTTTCCACTGTCTAAACCCTGTGCTATACAGACCTCATCTCTCCTTTTTTGCAGCCTCTGCCAGCCTCTCCTTGCAGGAACTGCCATATAGTACACGTGCCTCTCAGAAGGTACCAAACAAGTAGCATGCATGGCTAAGCCCATGGGCTTTCCCAAGCTCAGCATGCCATCTGAGGAGGGTTCTGTGTTTACTGCTACCTCTGATCTTTCCTCTCTCCATCTCACCTGGTGCAAACTGACCTGAATTAACCTCTCGTCTCCTGGGTGCTCTTGGTTCCTGGCCAGGCTGCCTCTTTGCATCTTCTAACTTTCTCCCTCACCTCCCACTTGTCATTTTAGCGTAGCCTCTGCCCTGCATTCTGACAACCATGACCGCTATGAGCGCCTCACCTCCGTCTCCAGCTCTGTGGACTTCGACCAGAGGGACAATGTGAGTAGCAGCAAGAGACAAATGCTTTACCTTGGAGGGACCAGGAACCCATCTTGGCTGAATCAAGGGCTCTTCAGAAGAAATACTTTTTCCCTGTTCCTGGGCCTTAAATCCCACTTCTTTTAGTGTGTGAATGTGGTGTATAGCTTAAAGAACTATGCAGTTTCTAGACATGTGCTTAAATAAATAGGCTCTATATCCCTGTGACTTAACAGACATCTGTCCAGCCTATAATCTCAGCATTACAAACAATACTTACTTGCCAGTTCTCTCTCACCCTGTGGTCTTTCTCTACTAGTTTTTTCCTAAAGGGGAGGCACAGTTCAATAGGATAATGGGTGTGATGCATGGGGTGGTGAAGCTCACCCAGGTGTCCTTTGAGAAGYACTGCCTTGGCCCATCCTACCTTCCCAGTCTCTCCAGCTTCTCTTGTCCAGCGTGGTGCTAAAGTGTGATGAATTTTCTGGGTCTCCCTGGGTTATGGAGAGCTCCATATTAGCCAGGAGCCCATGGGTTGCCTGGAARGTTGAGCTGCCAGTTGGTAGGGAACAGCCACCCGGCAGAATCCAACCTGTGTTGTGCTCCATGGAGTAGCACTGTCACCTCCTTCACCTTGGCCCACCTGTGGCTCTGCACATCTGGGTGCTTCTGGTCTGCCCCCCCACCACCCCGAGCCAAGTATGTGGAGTTGCAAGGTCACCAGCCTGGTCCCCAGAGCCTTTGAAGGTGGGAGCCAGGATAAAGGAACACAGAGTGATGTGAAACTKTCCTGTTTTCTTTTTGCACAGGGTTTCTGCTCCTGGCTGACAGCCATCTTCAGGATAAAGTGAGTGCCCCAGGACCTGCATGGGGGACCCACGTGGGGAAGGAGGGGCAGTGCAGGGTTGTTGGGATGCACAGTGCAGTACAGATGCATGAAGTAACTGCCCTTGCTGCAGCCCCCTCTCTGGAGAACACACGTGAAGTGTGTCCTCTAGAGAGAACAAGCGAAGATAGGACTATGTGAGGAGTCCTAAAGCCAAAATAAGGTCACACAGTGAATCTGTGGCAGAGGAGGGAACCCAGCCCATAGCTGCCCCACCTCAGTCCCATCTCAGAAATACTTTACACTGCTCTGTAAAGATGTTCCTGGCACTCATGCTAGAGACACTGCTTTCTGAGGAATGGCTATGAGGAGGGGACTGGAGGATGCAGGGAGATGCCCTCAGCTTGATGATGAGCAGGAGTAGTCTCCCAAGCACTTCTATTCAGAATGCAATGGGATAGCATCAGCATCCTGTATCTTAGCAGGGAAGGCAAGGCCCTCCTGAAGGATATGAGGTGGAGTTTGTATGTGTCTGGTTGCCTGCCCTAGGGGACAGAGGGCAGGGCCATGGGGAGCAGAATTAGGTAACCACTGCACAGGCAGGTTTCTGCTCAGGCTGCTCCAAGGCTGAGTGTTGGTCTCCCAAACCCAGAGTCCGGCTACACCTCTGTAGGGCAGAACCAGGGGTGCCATGTGTGCTCTGATCAGGAGGGCAGCTGTGACCCTGTGCTCTTCCCCAGCACTTGAGGAAATGCAGAAAATTGCCTGACAGCCTTTCTCTCCCTGGCAGGGATGATGAGATCCGGGACAAATGCGGGGCCGATGCAGTGCACTACCTGTCCTTCCAGAGGCACATCATTGGGCTGCTGGTGGCCGTGGGTGTGCTTTCCGTGGGCATCGTGTTACCTGTCAACTTCTCAGGGGACCTGCTAGGTGAGAACAAAGAGCCTTTGGCTAGGCTGGGRGATCTGCTTTCAACACCGTGTTCCAGACCACTGAGTAGCAGTGGAGGCCAGGACAGGCCTCACGCAGACAAATCCTWAACTGCTCTCTCACTTCGAGTGTAGAGCATCCACAGAGTCATTCTGTGTCGCTTGGGTTTTGAGGTATTCTGCAGGTGATACTCTTGCTGTAGCTCACTCTAGTGGTGCTTTGTCCACTCTCTGTAACTGAACATGCTTGTGTCTTCCTGTTTCTCCCTAGAAAACAATGCCTACAGCTTTGGGAGGACAACTATCGCTAACCTGAAGTCTGGGTATGTGTGGGCAGGGGTGGGATGGATAACTGAGGCCCCCAAGGGGTGTTTTGTAAATGTTCACTTGCTGCAGAGCCTCATCTCCTTGAAGGTTGCATTTCTGCCCTTGCTATGAGGCTKCTGTCCCTGCTCCAATTTCCAGGCTGAGCTCCTGGAATTTGGTTGTAGGGCATCTGTGTGCTATGCTGATTACACTCATGGCTCCAGTGCCTTCAGGGCCTGACCAGCCATACACTGACTTGTAGTGGCAACCTTGCATTGACCTTTGTGGTCTCCCTTGTGACAGGAATAACCTGCTGTGGCTGCACACCACCTTTGCTTTCCTGTACCTGCTGCTGACAGTGTACAGCATGCGCCGGCACACTTCCAAGATGCGCTACAAAGAGGATGACTTGGTGAGCAGGATCTGGCCACTCTSCCAGGCACATTTTCCCATGCCCTGTGGTCAAGTCAGGTAGTCTTGAAGAGAATGCTGAGCACCTGAATTTCCAGAGCACTTTAGGGCTGTCACGTTTTGGCTGTTTTTTATTCTGCCTGCCAAGGCAGATCACCTCCAGAGCAGCAGCCATGACTGCCTGTGGGGAAACAGGAGAGGCCCRCACTGGGTAAACATGTGGAAGGACCCCATTGTTCCTCAGGGGTTGTTCTGCTTTTGCCTTCTTAATTTCTAAAGGGTAGCCCTGTTTCTGTTCAGGCACCTGCAGTGTAAATCCCTAGCCGGTCAATCTGCAGCACCCACTGGTGCAGGTTGACAACAATTAGTGAACTACAGGAGAAGGGGGAGCCCTGGTTGCTAGAAGTATGGGACTGCCCTTTTTCATCACTGACATGGATCTGGGGAGGGGGGCTTGCTGCAATCTGGTCTTTTACACCATCCACATTGGCCTGTCCTCTCCTTTCTCTCTTTCTTACAGGTTAAGCGAACTCTATTCATCAATGGAATCTCAAAATACGCTGAGCCAGAGAAGATCAAGAAGCATTTTGAGTAAGTCTCACTGTGTCCCTAAAGACTGCTCTGTAACAGGGATGTATTTGTTAGGGTAGTACTAGTATTACCTGGAATTGTAATAATACATTGAGAGCAGAGAGCTAGGCAAAACCAGTGAACACCTCTACTTCAGGCTTCTCACTATTATTTTTCTGCTTTTTATCTGAAATATCCTTTGTTTTGTGCCTTGGGATATGCCCAACTATCTCTTAAAGAGCCACAGGGGGTCAGTGTGGTAAGCAATGGACAGGGCATGTCTTGAGATGTAGGTAAGCTCACAGATGAGATACGGGCAGGAGGTGCTCAAGCCATGACTGTGGGATGTGGTGCTGCTGCTCTGATCACAGTGCTTGTAGAAAGTTTTATATTTTTAACAAGAAAATTAAATTCCTCTTCTATCAGAACATCACTGTCAGGACCATGTTTAGAAGCACCATGGGTAGAAAAGAAATGCTTTGTACCCTTTGGGAGYTCTTCTGCCTCCTTCTGAACACAAGTCTGTGAAAGGAGAGGGGAGTGTGGGGTCAGAGGAGCTCCTTGCTGCTTTAGGACAAAAGTCTAGAGATGCTTCTTGTTCCAAAGCCAAAGCATGTGGCATTTGCCCTCTATCTTACATCTGCTATAAGAGACAGAGCCTACAGGCTTCCCTGCAAACTCTTGGTATCCATCATTGTACTAGCTCAGGATACTCTCCTCAGGGCTGGAGAAAAGTCCTAAACACTGAGAGCTTGCTTGAGGGGTATGGCCTTTGGTGCTGGTTGTGATGAACTGATGGTTCTCATCCACAGAGAGGCCTATGCCAATTGCACTGTCCTGGAGGCCCGTCCCTGCTATGATGTTGCCCGGCTTATGTTCCTCGATGCAGAGAGGTAACCTCTGTTTTGCGAGAAAAGGCAAAATGAGCCGATGCTTCTGATAATCCCTCAGGTTTGGTGCCACAGAGCTTTTATAAGTCTCCCTCTTTCTTTCTTTTCTTCCTTTTCCACTTTCCTGTTTCAGGAAGAAAGCTGAGCGTGGGCGAATCTACTTCACCAACCTRCAGAGCAAGGACAACACCCCTTCCATGATCAATCCCAAGCCCTGTGGCCACCTGTGCTGCTGTGTCATCAGGGGCTGTGAGGAGGTAGGGGAGAGCTGGAGGTGTTGAACAGCAGTTGGGTGTCCATTGGCTTGGGTCCCCAGACCATCTGTCTTCTGTCCTTCTCCTCAGGTGGAGGCCATTGAGTATTACACCAAGCTGGAGGAGAAGCTCAAAGATGACTACAAGAGGGAGAAGGAGAAGGTTAATGAAAAGCCTCTGGGGATGGCCTTTGTCACCTTCCACAATGAGACCATCACAGCCATGTGAGTGCAAAGGGACCTGGCCTYCCCAAGAAGGTCACTTGTCCCAGTCCTTGCCTTAAATCAGAACAGCAGCACAAAGGCATCGCCTTCAGCTTGTGCCTGCMAGCCCTTTGTGTTAGCATATCCCTCTTTCTCTTATCCAGAATCCTCAAAGATTTCAACGCTTGTAAGTGCCAGGGCTGTGCCTGCCGTGGGGAGCCCAGGGCCTCCTCCTGCAGTGAGTCCCTCCATGTCTCCAACTGGACCGTCAGTTACGCTCCTGACCCACAGAACATCTACTGGTAAGCAACTCCGTARGGCTCAGTGACCCTCCCAGTGGGAAAGGAGTGTACCCTCCCTTTCTCCCTGCCTCCATGTGCTCCTCTGGTGACTGAGTCAGTAGATCTTKCTGAAGCCCAGCCTGGCTGAGCTAGAGGTCTGATCTGGCAGGGAGGGGGAATGCCTTGGGCTGGCACCTCACATGCCGTTCACCAGGCCGGGCTGTGGTGTGCCTGTGAAGCCCCACACCTTGTTCAGCCATCCTGATGTCCTCTTTCTCCCTCCCAGGGAACACCTCTCCATCCGGGGCTTTATATGGTGGATCCGCTGCCTTGTGATCAATGTGGTCCTCTTCATCCTTCTCTTCTTTCTCACCACCCCTGCTATCATCATCACCACTATGGACAAGTTCAATGTCACCAAGCCCGTGGAGTACCTCAATGTAAGGACTTTGGAGACAGGTGCAGGGTGGGTAGCACAGGAACCACCCTAAGGCACAGCATCCCTTACGAGGCAGGGGATAAGGAGAGAGATTGTCAGCGTTCCCCAGGTTCTGTCAGCCTGATCATGAGCAAAGTGGTGATCCTGGCCAGGGTGCAGTGGCAGTCGCAGTGCTGGGCATTTGAAATCAGCAAAGGCAGCTATACCTGTGGCTGACACAGGACCTGCTGCACGGTGTAACACGTGATTTTGCCTCTACCTTGTTGCAGAACCCAATCATCACCCAGTTCTTCCCCACCCTGCTGCTGTGGTGCTTCTCTGCTCTTCTGCCCACCATTGTATACTACTCTGCCTTCTTTGAAGCACACTGGACCCGGTAAGGACAGCCAAAACCATTTTACCTTCTCAGTGAGCTGACTGTCTGCTAGATGCTTCTCATTGACATAAAGTTCTGGGCTGGGTCCTTCTGCTTGAAGTTCTGTCTTCCACTCCAAGCATGGTATTATGTTGCACCTCTTGGGCATTTGGGGACTGCTGTAGACAGCTATTCTGCCAGTCTTWAGCTGCTGTTGTGCAGCACGGTTGTCTGAGCAGAGCTGGACATAGGTCTACAAGAAGAAGAAAGTTGGGAGGAGTTGGGGCTAGTCACTATGAGAAATGCTAGTAGCAAGGGAAATCTTAGCTCAGGTGAGCAGGCAGGGATGGTGTTCCTGTAGCATGTGTAAGACATGGCTGTTCCAAAGGAAAATCATTTCAGCTGCTCTGGCTTCTGGCCACAGGGAAGGCACTTGAAGTGCAGAGCACTGTTAAGTGTGCTACTTGTGAGGCCCATTCCCCACGGGACATGCAGTGTAAACTTTTGTTTTCTGCTCTGTGTTGCAGAGACTTGTGGGGAGGGTGTCACCAGCTCTTGGGGTTGAAGGTCAAGAAAGATGATTGCAGAGTCCATGAGACAAGGCAGAAGGAACAGAGACTTGATAATGGATTTCAAGTGCTGGAGAGAAAGGGGACATATTCATGTCCTAGTTATGGACAGGGTGGGATTCAGATTAGACACTGGAAAGTGTTTACTCATGAGAAAGCTGTGGGACTACAGTTGGTGTGGCTGGTGGGGTGACAGTTTAAGATTAACAGCCTCTCTGCCCTCAGGTCTGGAGAGAACAGGACAACCATGCACAAATGTTACACCTTCCTCATCTTCATGGTCTTGCTGTTGCCGTCTCTGGGCCTGAGCAGGTAGGAGTTGTTGGAAGAGAAGGCAAGTACAGAAACATGGAGCAGGGAAACAGGGAGGGTTGAGGTACACCCATGATTGTTCTGTAATGTATACAACATCGTTGCCTCGCTGCAGTGGTGCCCTGGCTGCCATCCTTATGGGAGACTGATGTTTAATTTTCGTTGAGAGCAGGCCAGACCATACATGACTGGGTCTCTAGGACATCATTGACTCAATCTGCAGACACATTGACATATGCCACGGTGTTAGAAATAATGCAGGAAAAGTTGGCGTAGTAGATGAGTACATGTGAATAATCTGCTTGAGGTCTGGTGGTGAAGGAGATGCTCTCCACATCTGTGCTCAGCGTGCAATCCAAATTTTGCACTAAACTAGTGAATTCCCCCTTTAAGCCAGAACTTGAATAGGTTGGGCTGCTTGGCTGGGTGGGATAGTGTGGGTACAGCAGTGCTCACCTGTTTGGGTGTATCACATTGGTCTCAGATCTTCCTGCAGAGTTTATAGAATTGCCCTGTGGGAAACACTGATGCATCAACTGCCAGCAGTTGGTGTGGGCTCCAGCGCTGACCAGGGGCCAAGTAGAGGAACAGTGTGAGGAAGAAAAATCTGGGGGAGTGGGTGAGGGACAGGGAACYCTTTCTGTGCTAGTTCATTCCTTACACATTGTGGCATCAGGGGTCTTTAAGRTCCCTTCCARCCTGAGCTATTCTATGATATTATTGTCTGCACCCCACCTAAATTCCAAATTTGAGATACAGCCCCTCAGTGGTGATGTCAGGCAGCTCCTAAAAATAGGCAAACCTTCTGATAGCCACTGGGTGGCTACAGCARTGTTTGCAAAACAGATTAAAAATGCCTCGTTGCATGTAAATTTGCATCTTGGGCAAGTGAATGCTCTCAGAAAGCTTGCATTTTGACTGTAAAACAGATTGCACTTCCTTCTGAGGAGACGATCCTCCTGCTGTTGTCCGTTGAGCTCTGTACTCCACCAGTGCAGAGGATTGGATGGTTTTACATCAAAAAATCAGAATTGAGGAAAATGGGATTTGTTTATCTTAAGGGATTTTTTAAATTTCTTGTTAGAGGGTACCTTGCACCTAACCAGATTCTTCTGTAGAGTCAGTAACCCCTTACATGGATGTAAGCCTCCAAACAGGAGAGAAGAAGAATACTGATAGGATCGGGGCAAAGAGATAAGAACKCATGAGTGGGAAGCTTTACATCCCTTTTTGAGTGCTACGCTGTTTTGTTCTGGTTTATTTTTGTCCAGTGTCCACTTTGTATAATTGCTGGTGACATACTCTAGGAGGAAACAAAACAATCTATGATCAGAGCCTTGGATCCTTCTAGGGCAGCTTCTACATATTTGCCGTGTTCATGTCCGTCTGTCTTTGCTCCTGATGGTTTCTCTTTTCTTCTTTCCCTCCTCCCCCACAGCTTGGATGTGTTTTTCCGCTGGTTGTTTGACAAAAAATTCCTTGCTGAAGCTGCCGTGCGATTTGAGTAAGTGGAATTTAGCAGAAAGACTTTGTTTACCATGGGAAGTGGTTCTTTGGCATCCAGAGCTACTGGGGGTTCCCRGCTGCTGCCCTGCAAGGAGGGAGCACCTCTTGCAGCCTGCTCTTGCTGCATCTCCCCAGGTGCGTGTTCCTGCCGGACAATGGAGCTTTCTTTGTCAACTATGTCATCGCCTCTGCCTTTATCGGGAATGCCATGGACCTGCTGCGCATCCCTGGTTTGCTCATGTACATGATACGCCTCTGCCTGGCCCGCTCGGCGGCCGAGCGGAGGAACGTCAAACGAGTATGTAGCGGGGCTGAGGGGATGGGTTGTGACCAGCACAACCAGGGAAGGGAGTGCTGCGATGGGACCCCGACGGGTCTCACCCGGTGCTGTGTGTAGAGCTGAGTGTGTTGCACACACCCACTCAGCTCTCAGGGTTCTCCTGCTGATGGGTCTCCATTCCCTCCTGCAGCACCAGGCCTACGAGTTCCAGTTTGGGGCTGCTTACGCCTGGATGATGTGCGTCTTCACTGTAGTCATGACATACAGCATCACTTGCCCCATCATTGTCCCTTTTGGTAAGGGATACACCTCCCTGTGTCAGAGATGGAAGGGAGGCAAGGCTGATGACCAGGAGATAGCCTCTCTCCTAGACTGAGGGAGTGATACACCACTGAGCTGGCTTTCTTCCCTTYCTCCAGGGCTCATGTACATGCTGCTTAAGCACCTGGTGGACCGATACAACTTATATTATGCTTACCTGCCTGCCAAGCTGGACAAGAAAATCCATTCAGGGGCTGTGAATCAGGTAGTGGCAGCCCCCATCCTCTGCCTCTTCTGGCTTCTCTTCTTCTCCACCGTGCGCACAGGTGAGCCCTGGGCTGGAATGCCAGCCCTTAGCCTCCTACGGAGCCAAGCTCTGATCCTGGCAGCCTCCAGCCACGGAACACAGTCACAGTCCTTCTGATACTGCCACTTTGGTTTTCCATTGCCCCAGGGTTCCTGGCCCCYACTTCCATGTTCACCTTTGTGGTCCTTGTGATCACCATTGTGATCTGCCTGTGTCACGTCTGCTTTGGGCACTTCAAATACCTCAGCGCTCACAACTACAAGGTGAGGCAGACTGGTGGGTACGGGACCCTTCTTGGGAGCACAATTCAGCCATAAAATAGCARGGGCTCTGGGGGGTCCCAGGCTGTTCTTCAGCAGAGCCTGTCAACCTTGGCTTCACAGAGTGGATAGTCCCAAGGCTGTCCCTACTGCCTGGATGCTGCTCCTGAGGTGTGACAGCAAATGTGTTGCCCTGGCAGTCTCAATTTCTCCTTTCCTCTCCAGATTGACCACACAGAAGTGGATGCCATAGACAACAGGCAGAATGGGAGACCTGCCACCAATCTGCCGGCTCCCAAATCAGCTGTGAGTCACTGTTCCACCTCTGTGCCCTGGCACACCCCTCACCTGAGTTTGGAAAGGGGGAGGTAACTCCTTGTCTGAGTACCTCACTCCTCACTTCCCATTCTTCTGAGTTAGCACCTGGATCCTCCCAGTGAGGGTGGGAGGCAACTGTTGGGCAGTGTGCCCCTCGCCTGCTCTGGATGATGAAGTGTAACCCCCACACACACACCTCTTTCCCACTGCTCCTCAGATGCTGTACATTTACTTTCCGCCTCTCTTTCGGCTGGGACAGTGAATCCAGCCGGGTCAGTCTCCCTTCTCATTCTGCATCTTTGCACGCTTGCACGCCTGCAGAAGCTGTCACCCACGGGGCTTGTCCTAGTGCCAACACAAAGGGRTCTCCATGGGCATTGCCTTGAAGGCCATGGAAGTGCTCTGGGGACTCCTCTCTCCCCTGTCCAACATCCTGAGACCTCAGAGTCAGTTTTCTGAACTTCACCTTGGCTCACAGGCTCACTTCAACTGCTTCTTCTTTCCACAAGGTTTACCTAGTGGGGGTCTACTCAGAGCTGCAGAGATGGGGTAAAGCAGAGCCTCCTGCTTCCTTAGGAGAGCAGGGCTATGGTGTGCATATGTGATCCGGGCTCCTTCCTAGTCTCCATACACCTAAGGGCAACAACTTTTCGCCAAAAGGAGAATCCCTATAAGAGGCAGGCAGAGCCTCCAAGGACCCATCTACTAACAAAATAGGGAGTACCGTCTTCCAGTTCTCCAAAGAGCCTGGGAAGTCACATTCTTTCCCATCCCAGGCTCCCTGTCCCAGAATTGAAACCTATCGGGTGTTTCAGGGCCAAACCCCACTCTTTCCCCCCTCTCCTGGTGCATTCCATGGAGTCTTGACCCTTCCTTGCCCTCCCAGCATATCCCCACGCTCAGCCTCATGCATGGTGCTTGGTGTGCTGTGCTCTGTTTCCTGGAGAGGTTCCTGAGACTCACATATTGTTTCTGCTTTCTCCCTACCCCTTGCCTGCCCCATGCCTGGCCCTGACAGAAGTACATYGCCCAAGTGCTGCAGGACTCCTCGCCGGAGGGCGAAGGAACGGAGTCGGAGGAACAGGGATCACAGGATGAGGAGCTCATCAACGCAGATGGCATGAATGACACAGATTTCCAGTCGTGTGAGGACAGCCTGATAGAGAATGAGATCCGCCAGTAGGGACCTCGAAGGGCGGGAGGGGAAGGAGACCCAGGAGCAGGGCAGGCTGTGCACAGAGACCTGGGAAGAGGCACCCCGAGGGTGCTGGCTRCTGACCCTGCCCGCCCCCGAGAGCCGCTGCCTTCAGTGAGGGCAGGGGCCCTGCTGCAAGCTCTCCATCTCCCTGCCCCTCCACCCCTGCGCCAGCCCGGCTGCTCGGCAGGCATGCTCTTTACTAGCTACCTTCTTCAACGCATCCCTGGACCCCAGACTCCCAGAGGCTGGGGAGGAGGGGGGACTGTAACCCCCATGCTGCTGCTCTGGACCTGCGGGAAGGAGGAAAGTTGGGTGCTTTGTGGGAAGAGGCATGAGGGGAACATTTGGGGTAGGCCCACTATCTCCTGTCCTCCTGGTGAGAAACACTAATAATTTATTAGATTTACAGGAAAGTGATAAATGAAAAACTTCAATCAGTCTAYTGGAAACCCCACGCAGGGCGGGGTTGGCTTTTGTTACCCCTTCTCCCTGGTGCCTGCGTGTGCCCTTTTTCAACCCCTTGCAGCATCCAGTTGTTGCGGCATCCCAAGAGATGATCCGGGATAGGGGATGGTGACAGGCTTCCCCCTCACCTGTCCTCATCTCACAGGGATGATGATGGTGGCAGCCTGGCTTGGTGGTTCAGGCTTGCATCATGCCAGGGAAGGGGCACAGGGTTGGCATGAGCTGGACAGGCCCTCGCAGGGTGAGGGGTGCTGAGGGCATTTCTCATAGGCAGGAGGAGGCGCAGGCAGCCTCTCCCCTAGGTCGTGTTCCCTCCTCTCCCAGGGGCACAGGCAGGGGTTTGCAGCATCATTTTAAGTGGCATTTTTCTTTGCACATTTTACTCCCCTTTCAAACAAATCAACCTGACCCCCATGTGGTACTGTTAGCCCCCCTTTTGCTGCCCTGTGTCTGCACAGCAGGGTCAGGCTTGTGGGTAGGGGGGCTGTGTTGGGGGTCTCCTGGGTGCTAGGGAGAGGGGAGAAAGGGTCTCAGGCTACAGGCCCTCAACACCCTGCAACATCAGCACTGCCTGGTTGCAATGAGGCCCCATGAGCTGCCTTCCCTGAACTGCTGCAGGGTCTTCCCCCAGCTGAGGTGGTCAGAGAGGGAGGGAGCCCTGGGAGAGCAGCCCCTAGGAGCTCTCTTCAACCAAAACCACCATCTTCAGGGGCACAAAATCCTCATGGGGCTGTGCCGACTTTCTTCACCTGCCCTGACTGGTGTAGGCTCCCCTGCCGTCATCCAGCCTGCGAGAGGGGGGGTTGTTCCTCTCCTACCTCTTGCCCCTGYCCCCTCCCTGTCTATAGCTGTGTCCCAGAGGCAGGCAGGGAACAGGATGGGTGGGAGAGGTGGACTGGAGCCCCTGGCACCTGGAAGAAGGACTGATCCTGTGCAAAACACTTTGTGAGGARGTTTCTGGTCAGTATCAGTCGCTCTCAATTGCTTCCCCTCTCCCCTTGTGTAAAATGTAAAGGAAAATAATAAATCCCTCTGCTATTTAGCTATATTTATTTCCCTCAAACCTTGCCACCATCCTGTTTGGTGCTCATTGCAGACACTATCACCTTCCCTTTGCCTGTCATCCGTGGGTGCTGCACTGGCACCCTGGGGCTGTGCCCTGCAGGGCCTGAGGGCCTGGGTGAAAGGGGACAGTCATTTACCTTCTCAATCACCTGTGCTGGCCCTGGAGCTCCAAGCACTTTAATAGACCAGAACAAGTGAAGTGTCAGCCCTGCCCACCTCAGCTGCTAGGAAGGGTGGTCACATCTTACGGCTTTTCTACCCTGTGCCCCCCACTCGAGGGAGGCAGCCCAGCTCACAGAGAGCAGGCGGGGCTCCAAGAAGGACATAGCTGACTCTCCTGTGCACCTCCTCTATAAGAATCACATGCCCAGAGAAAAGGGTGAAGGGAGGGGAAGTGATGTGGTTCTTCATTGCATGGGGAGGGCAGGCCACCCCAGCTTCCAGGGCTCCGCTGGGGCTGGAGCATACGTGGATGTGAAGGAGCATGGTGAGAGTCGCCTGTCCCTTCCAGGTGGTGGCCAGGCTGGGGCAAGGGGGACATTGATCCTGCCTCCCTGTTCTTGCACCCACCTACTGCCCTTGCTCCTGGTCCAGTGGGGGCTGGGATGCTGTGGTCTCTGTAATTATGGCCATGGTCTGGGGCTGCCTCTGCGGCTGTCGGGGCCCTGCCCACAGAGAGCTGTGTGTTCTGAGTGGCACTGTCTATGTAGAGATGTGTATAATACCCTGTATATATTTGTGTACAAAAGAAAAAAGGAAAAAAAAGGTACTGTTCTTGCTGTCTTTTCTTTGTGGAGTGGGGTGGGGGCTGGGACCTGGGACGAGAGGACGCCAGCTGCTCCAGGGCTGCAGGAGCATGCGTGGTGCAAAAGGAGGAGTAAGGAATTGTGCATGAGCACAAGCCGTGCCCTAATGCCAGGCACTCGGCCATGGCTCACAGGCTCTCCCGCCACTACTGGCTTTCCCTCTGACTTGCAGAGGCACCAGACACTTTGCTGCTAAAAGGAGATTGATGGGGAGCTGTATACACTGAGTCTGGGATGGAGGAAAAGGGTTTGGGAATGATGTGGTTGGGGAGTTTCACTGGTAGCCTTCTGGCGGATGTCAGCTTATCCCTAGTGTTCCAATAGCAAGTTACATAGCCATATCCATTCAAAACCTGGACACCTGGTTTGGGTGGACAGCTAAAGCCTTTGGGAAAGTGAGGGGTGCTAGGCCCCTGGGGCACAGAGGAGCACTTTCCCGATGTGATCATCTTTATAAGTCAGCCATCCAAAGTGCTGGGGCAGACAGCGAGCAGCCAGCCCCCCGGCTGCTCCCTGCTGCTCTCTCTGCAGGCTCCATCTGGCGTGCTTCCCATGAGGSCGCTGCCTGCTCTGCTCATTACGTTGTGTACAGTGGCCGTTGCTTGGGGGATGGCACAAAGGAGAGGCAAGGCCCTGGCATGGGCTGCTGAGAGACCRACAAGTGATCCCAACTCCACCCCTGCCTCCCTGTGCCACCAGCGCATCATCGGCGGGGGGCAAAAATCCCTCCTTCCCCTGGCAGCCCACAGCCAAAGCAGAGGGAAGAGGCAGTGCCTGAGAACAAAGAGCACTGAAGACCGAAACAATCGTGCCTATTGCCATGTTCCTGCAGCCATCGCTGCGAAGGAAAAGTTGAGGGAAGGAAACAAGGAAATTGCAAAGGGATTTGAAATTTAGCATGTGCAATTTAGGTGTTGTAGGGAAACTGCTTCCAAGCATAGGAGCCAGGACACRGGACAGCCTTTGTGACAGGATTATTTAGGAGCTGTCTCCTCACCCAGGAGAGTCAGCTGTGAAAGCGGCTTTGGAGGCCACTGAAGGGTAATAAGGCAGGGGATGAACAGGACAATGGGTCACAGCAAGGATGGGCACAAACCCAAAGCAGGAACAAGCTCTGGCACTACTTGCTCTTGCTCTTTGAAAGCACAGTGCTGCCTGCAGTTTTGTGCAGAGCTAAMTAGTGACTCCAACAGGGACCCCTTTATGCTTCCAGCCTGGGGCCAGCCTGGCTGGGAAGAAGATGGAGCGGCCCTTGCAACAACCGAAAGCAAGGCAGCCCAAGGCCTCTGCACCAGCGTGGACAGAACAAGATGCCTGGAACAGAGGCAGTCCCCTATGTAGGGATAGGGCAGTTCTAAGATCAGAGTGGTGCCTACAGCTGGTTTTAAATGTTTGGGTTGCCCTTCCCTCATGCAAGGGATACAGCTCCTAGCCCCGTGTGCAACCTGTTCCCTGCTTAGGAAGGAATTACCCTCTGGGGCAAGGTGGGGTGAGGTAGGAAGCAGGTGCCCTGTGAGGCCTGGGCTCCYGCAAGCTCGATGCCAGCTGCTGCARTGAGACTGTGGGCACAGCCTCCCCAGCTGTAAGCAGGTACCAGGCAAGGAGAAGGAGCTCCAGGGTTAGCGACACCCATCAGGATCACCCCGTACAGCCAGGGGCAGCAGGAGAATGGCAGCACAGAGTTTCTTTCCTGGGACAGAGCTAAGCTGAACTGCTCGCACSAGGCCAAGCCATGTTAGGCTGGGCRAAGCCACACCRGGACAAGCTGTGCCATTCTATGCCAGACAAAGCCATGCTGAACCACACAGGGCTCTGTAGTACCGTGCCAAGCCCTGCTGTGGCCATGCCCGCTGGCAACAGCACCACCCAGCATAGCTGCACCGTGAGTCACGGAAGGTATGCAGGGGCAGCCCCGGTGTGGCTGTGGAAAGCCCCACGGCGGTGGGACCTGCCCGGAGAGGCGCAGCTGCTGGGGAGGGTGCCAGCCGGGGTACGCAGGGAGGCCGGGTCAGCTGTGACTGCCTGGCCTTGAAGGATTGAGGTGGTGCGGGCACAGTCCCCCAGGCAAGAGGGAAGGAAAAAGGGACACAGCAGCCTGTGATATCTGTTGGGACCACCATACTCAGCCATCGCACCAGAACGTGAACAAGTCCTGGGGACAARGTGCCCTACAGAGCTTCACCCCGCTAAGCTGGGGTGCGGCAGTGTGGAGCAGTCACCTGCAAATCCATTCCTAGGGGAAAGTTGCTTCCTCTTTTCCTTCCAGTCTCGGTTTCCGCATGCACGCAACCCTTTCCTCAGAACAATGGTGGAAGGAGCACGCCCATCCCGACGGAACCCCTCCGTCCCTGGGAGCTGGGAGAGGGTGACAGCACACAGAACCTCACCAGCAGCCCCGATCAATCCCCCCCAGTGTCTGTAAGATGCAACTGCTCCTTTAATTCCCCCACCCATTGCCTGCCGAAACTCCACCTTCCGCGGGGCCGTACCGAGCCGGGCTTGGGCTGGGCCGGGCCAAGCTGAAGCGGGCAGGGCGGTGGCGGCTGCAGCTTCCGTAAGTCCATCCCCCCATCCTCACCCTTATCCGACCCCCGGCATCAGATTAAGGACCGGGGGGGAGCCCGCCGCAGGGCGGGCAGGGCAGTGGGTCCGTCCGTCTCCTCCTCTCCGGCTGCCTTCTCTGTTTTCTAAGCTTATCCCGATTTGCCAATCCCTCCTATCTCCTTTCTCTCCGCGGAATTTTTTGCATTAGGTAACGYATCCGCAGAGACCCGGGGGCTTCCTGGTCGGGGCGGCGAATAAACTGCATACCGCAGCCTCCCGGGATGCTCTGCCGATCCCAAAGCCAAGCCCGCATCCCGTCAAAGGGTTGCGGAAACAYAAAGGGAAGCTTGTGGGAAACGAGGATCTTTGTCATCCGGAGGGCTGAAAAGGGCCTGAGAGCTGCTTGAGCATTGTGGGATGCCACGGGCGCCTTGCCCCGAGCTGAGTGTGCAGCAGGATGCCGTGTATCAGGGCTGGTTTTGAGGAAGGGAACTCCCCACTTCCGTTGATCTGCAAGAGCAGCTGGCAAAACAGAAGTCTGCAAAGATTTTTGGCTGGACTTCAACAGTGATGCTGCCCTAGGGTTTTGCAGTATGCGCTAAAGTGCGTGAGGTGTCAGGGACCATGCAACAACCAGTGTGTCTTTTTGCTCCCACCCGGGAGGGATCAAAGGCACCTCTGGTACTGGAAAGCATCATATTGTAGTTGGATGTCACCTGCAGTGGAAAACTGCCCTGGAGGCTTGGCTTGTCTCATCACACCCCTTCCTCCTCCGTGGAGGACCTGAAGTGTCTGTCAGCATCATCCTGGGGAGGTGTCAGCAGCTGAGCCTATTGCTTTAAAGACCCATGTGGTTCCTCTCCATTCTGGGGTCGGAAATGCTTTTCCTCGCTCTGCGCTTGCGTGACCTCCATCTGCCACTGAGCACAGCCTTCCCGAGTATTTTGAGCCACAGAGCTAAGAATAACTCGTATGGTGCCCGTGTCTGCAGAGAGCTACCTATATCCGCAGCCATGTCTAGTGCCGGTAGGTAGCGGGGAAAGGTGCAAGGAACCTGGCAGGGGCTATGGGTAGGGGAAGTTCCCTGGCCATTGGCAGGCTGTGGTGTGAATGCTGGGGAGGTGGTGAGCTGGGAGCTGGAGGCAGTGTGGACAGCTGTATTTGGGATTCTTCCTCCCTCAGGCCCCCTGTGTTCTGGACAATGCCTGAGACTGGAGGAGCCGGCTCTGCAGGCTACGAGTGTCTCATCGCTGGGAGAGACTGCCAGGGTGCTGGCTGCAGGGCAGGAGTTATAGGAGGAGTTTCCTAGATTTGGGATCACTAAAGAGGAGAGAAGGGCTGGTGCTGCCCTGGAGAAGGATGGTGGGTTTGGTGCATCCTAGAGCAGGCAGAGTGATGGGGAAGGGTAGATTGTTCTTCTGAAAAGCTTCTGGCTAGGACAGCCATGTGGGTTAGCAGCCAGGTTTATGTCCTATGCTTGTGCCAGGTGCTTGCATCCTTTTCACTCTTGCTTGCCATCTCTTTAGCTACCACAGTGCTTCAGGGCAAGGAAAGCTGCCTCTTTGGAGCCAGGCTGCACCCTGCTCCCCTGGGATAGGGTGCTGGGGAGGCAGCAGGCCAGCACTGGCATTCAMGTTTTCTGCTCTGAGTGGGTTGCTGGCTCCTGGCTTATTTACCCAAGGACTACTCTGCTCTCCCACATGGAGAAACCTCTTAAGTATTCAGCACCAGCCCTGCCAAGCAGGAGCTGAGATGGACGGGGAGTGGGGCAGGGTGAGCTGCAGATGCCAGTGGACTGATGGTGGTGTCACCCGCCCCATGGCTTTGCTGCAGGTGACA
Organism: Malurus melanocephalus; assembly: GCF_030028575.1. NCBI lineage: Eukaryota > Metazoa > Chordata > Aves > Passeriformes > Maluridae > Malurus > Malurus melanocephalus. The sequence goes on from NW_026623237.1 coordinate 3,630,428, forward strand.
ATGTTTGCATGGAGGCTTGGAGCAGATGGCCCCAGAGGCCTCTTCCAGCCTGGGCAGTGCGGTGGGTGTGAGTGCTGGCTGCTGCCATGGTGCCGGGACAAGGCTGAGGGCAGCTGGACGCCRTGAGGGGAGCTGGGCCTTGCTCACGGCTGCGGGGTCAGACGCGCCTGGCAGCTGTGTCATGGCTGYTCCGAAGCTCCTGGCCGTGAGCTGCTGGTCGAAGCCCCAGGAAGATGGCCAGGGCACGGAGTGGTGCGGCAGGGGGGCTCTGCAGTGTCTGTCCTGCCCGCTCTCCTGGTGCCGGGCTGCCCCGCTGCACTCCGTGATCCTTCCCAGAGTGTCCCAACAGGCTGCTCCACGAGCCTTGAGTCATCCTCAGTGAGTGTGTGTGTGCTGGGRAGGGCCGTCCCGCCTCTTCCTTCCCTGTCCTCCTCTGGCCCCATAGATAGAGCTCTCTGCGCCCCGCTGGGCTCCTCCCTACCCGGCCCTATTGACTCAGTGCTCAGGCAGCCGGGGCGGCTTTCGGAGAAGAGGGAAAAGGAGAGGGAGAGGCCCCTGSGGGTGGGAGAAGCTGCGGGCGGCCGCTGACGCCCTCCCGGCTGAGGCGGGTGAGGAGGAGCCGGGACGAGGGAAGAGCCCGGAAAACTGCGCCGGGAGGAGAGGCTGACGGGTTTGGAATGCGTCTGAAACTCCTCYGGGCTCAGCTTTTTGGCGCGGCGGCGACGGGACAGGACCCATGACCTAGGTGCTGGGGGGCTGCCTCCTCCCGGCCTGCCCTCAGTGCTGCTCTGCCCCCTCTGTGTCCCCCAAAGCCAGCAGGGCTGCGACAGCCAGGCTGGCGGACACRGCTCGGGACGGGGCTGCTGCTGGGAGTGGGCTGTGCAGGTTCTCGTGTGCCCACCCGGGGTGCTCTGTGTGTCTCTGGGCTCACTGCCCCACGGCAGTGCTGATGGAGCAGRTCCCTGCTGTGGGGAACTGGGGATTCAGCCTCCAAGTCTGGCTCTGCCAGGTGACTGATATCCCCAAGGAAGCACAAGGGAGTGAGCCCTGCCTCAGCCTGGCCATGCCTGTTCTTTTKCAGGGAGCAGGTGGGAAGGTAGCGGTGCTGGTGCACAGCTATGATGCCCTTTGGCGGGATGGCTGCTCGTGTAGAGAGAGACCGCCTGAGAGCCGAGGGGCTTGGCCAGCACAGCAACGCCATCAAGTACCTCAACCAGGACTACGAGGCCCTCAAGCAGCAGTGCATTGAGAGTGGCACCCTCTTCAGGGATCCCCAGTTCCCTGCTGGCCCCACTGCCCTCGGATTCAAGGAGCTGGGGCCGCACTCCAGCAAGACACGGGGAGTGGAGTGGAAGCGTCCGTCGGTAAGTATTGGGCTTGCTTCTTCTCAGGCTGGGCTGGCCTGGCTTCYTCTCAGGCTGGTCCCTACCCTGCACTCTACTGAGCTGCAGACTGGCCCTGGCTGGCACCCGTCGGTGCTCAAAGTCCCTCGAGTCCCACAGAGCCACTTACCAAAGGGCCCAGAGCAATTCCCATGAGTGTCTGCTCAGAAAAGCATTGTGTCTAGAAGGCCCTGCTGCCTCTGGGCAGCACACTATGGGCTTCAAAATAGGTGGCTTGTGTTGTTGCTTCTTGGTGTGGTGGCAGGGATGTGTCACCCTCAGTGACTGTGGTTTTTTAGGGTGTGCATTTCCTGGTGCCATGAGAGCAAGGGGAATGTCATTAGTCTATCCAGCCTTGTCCTCCCATGGCTACAGCAGATCTGGCCTTGCCTTACCGGGATGGCCTTGGGGTTGCACTCAAGCAGCCTTCCCTAGTAGAGGGCAGGTRGGGTACATCTCGCAGGGGCCAATATTCCATTTGTCTCGAGTCAGAGCTGCAGTGGGTGCCAGCCCTGCTAAAGCCCTGCCAAGATCCAGCACCAGTATCTGATTCTCTCCTGCAGGAATTAGTGGATGACCCTCAGTTCATTGTTGGCGGTGCCACCCGAACGGACATCTGCCAGGGGGCTCTGGGTGAGTGTTGAAGCTTTGTCCCTGGATCTTGGTGGTCCAGAAGGACTGGGGGGCTGGCCCTTCTCATTCGGTGGGGTGGAATCTGCAAGTCTGGGGACATTCTATGCCTCATGGTGGTTCTTGGTTAAGGCTCCACAACAATGTGTTGATGTGTGCACAGCTTCACCATGCTGAGATCAGGGGAGATTCTGGGTGCATCCATGCCTGACATATTCCAACAACAGTGCCAGGAGCTGCTTCAAAGAGCTCCCTGCTTTGGTAAATCATGAGGGATTGGCAGCTGGATGACAGGAAAAGGAGATGATATGGTGGTCGTGACAAAGGGCTTGTGAAGCGATGTGGTGTGGCAGAAGGGAATCAACAGGCATGCAAAGTGATGATTTGTCATTTCTCCAGGGGTGTCTCCCAAGGCAAAGACACTGAGACAAGGAGAGAAGTGTTAATGAGCTGGGTAGGCTGGCAGAGTTGAACCACAACTGGAATTTTGTGGTCATCAGAAACAGATCTTGGTACCACAGAGAGTGTTGTCCTGATTGGGAGCAAGTAGGACACTTGATTTGGAGTATTGTGTACCTTAGCACATACAGCATGCTGGTTTCAGGGCTGACTACATTTAATATATCCACTAATTAGGACAAACTTGAGGTGGCAACTGGAGTGCATAACAGCCCAAAGCATTGTGGTGGTGTCAGTTGGTCATTAAAAACTCTGAAATGGCATTTTGTCAAACCACAGACCAGTTACAGGTAATCCAGCTCCAGGCTAAGGTATGAAAGGCTTCAAAGGCAAAAGAGAAAAGGGAATCAAGGCAAAAAGTTTAAAGCACAGTTCTGGCCTGGAGCAGCACTTGTGGTTAAGATCACTYGGAAAGAAAAGTGTGGTGGCGTTGCCTGCAATTTGAGAAGCTGGGGCAGCAGCGTTAAGCCTCTTGCTTGATAAAATGGCTTTTTACACGCAAAGTGTAATTCTGCTACAGAACTTGCTGTCTGAGATATGGAGGGCAGTCATGTGAACGAGTTCCAGGAGGGTCTAGATAAATGGCTGCAAGAGGGGGCTGTTGAAGCTGCCTGTGTGAGGTGGTCTGGACACAGGCTCCAGGGRGGATCGTTCCCTGTTGCCTTGAGCTAACACTTGTCTCTGTAGACAGGCTGAGCAAGCCTGGTTCCCTGAGTTCTGGTTGCTGGACCTTCTCTAGTTTTTCCATGGACTTTTTGAGCCAGGGACCCCCCAACATTTGCAAGGAGAGCACACCATGGGCTTCTAAACATCCATCACCCACCCTCCCAGCTAAGGAGGTGATGGGTACTCACACCAGCTCCCACTCCTTCCCCAGGTGACTGCTGGCTGCTGGCTGCCATCGGCTCCCTTACACTCAATGAGGAGCTCCTGCACCGTGTGGTGCCCCATGGACAGAGCTTCCAGGAYGACTATGCTGGCATCTTTCACTTCCAGGTGGGCTGGGAGCTCCTGGCTGTGCCCAGGTGGGCTGTGGTGGAAGCAGGGGTGGTGGGTTGAGGCCATCCCTCTGGGGTAAGGATGAGCAAGCCTTGTGATGCTCTGAGCTCACCCCAGTCTCTYCTCCTCCCCCAGATCTGGCAGTTCGGTGAGTGGGTGGACGTGGTGGTGGATGACCAGCTGCCCACCAAGGATGGGGAGCTCCTGTTTGTTCACTCAGCGGAGTGCACTGAGTTCTGGAGTGCTCTGCTGGAGAAGGCCTATGCCAAGTGGGTACCTCTGTGGTGGGTGKGTGGGGGGCAGGGCACCTCAGTGTGCTGGGTGGAGCGAATGGAGTCTGTTCTGTCGCTGGCCCTGCTCGTGCTGGGCAGCAGCAGCAGCAGCAGCGTGCTACCTCCTTGTCCCCTCACACGCTCCCCAGGCTGAACGGTTGCTACGAGTCACTCTCGGGGGGCAGCACCACCGAGGGCTTCGAGGACTTCACCGGCGGTGTGGCGGAGATGTACGACCTGAAGCGGCCGCCGCGCAACATGGCGCACATCATCCGCAAGGCGCTGGAGAGGGGWTCCCTGCTGGGCTGCTCCATTGACGTGAGTGCTGTGCCGAGATGAGCCAGGGCTCTGCCACAGCGCTGGCCAGAGTGTGGCCTCACAGCCTGAGGCTGGATCAGCAGTCCCCTCGCTGGGACACTGGGCGGGAGTTGACTTCTTTGCCCTCTTAGCACAGCACGTTTCCAGAGCCGGCGTGGCAGCCCTGCGGCACAACACGTGGTGTTGCAGCCCAGTTGCTGTGAATGGCTCCTTTGGATGGAGCAGGATTGTCCATCTCAAGTGCAGGACAGGGGACTGCCTGTACCTCTGACCATGTCTTGCATCAGCACATTACCTGGAGCAGGGTTTTTAAATTCTGAAGTTTGGGTGGTTCCCTGATGGATCTTCAGGGTCCTGTGCTAGGAAAACTGTCTTTAAATTGTCCACAGCCACCTGCTGCCTGCTACTTCTCTTGTGTAGAGCAGTGCCAAGCAAGGAGAATCCTCCATACAGTGGAGGGAATGGGTAGGGATAGGACTACACGAATTTCCTATTGACTTGAGCGTTACATGTTCTCCTCAGATCACAAGCGCCTTTGATATGGAAGCAGTGACCTTCAAGAAGCTGGTGAAGGGCCATGCCTACTCTGTCACAGCCTTCAGAGATGTGAGTCACCTAGATTAGACTTTAGTAGCAATAACAGCCTGGCCAGTGGCATGGGCTCAACCTCCTGTGTCTGGTGTCTGGCAGGTGAACTACCGGGGTCAGCAGGAACAACTGATCCGCATCAGGAACCCCTGGGGTCAGGTGGAGTGGACTGGAGCATGGAGTGATGGGTGAGTAGGACAGAAGRGATGCCAGTCTCTCGCTGGCAGGCCAGCGAGCATTGCCCACACAGCGGGCGAGCACGGGGTGCTGCTGAGGGGAAGCTCACAGTGTGCAGTGCCCTTTGCTTCAGAAAGGTGGGAAGCTGAGGGTCAGCTCAGAAGTGCTCTCAGTTCCGCTTCAAGAGTACCTATCTAACTGTCCCTGCTATTCCAGCTCCTCCGAGTGGAACAATATTGACCCTGATGAGAGGGAAGAGCTGCAGCTGAAGATGGAGGATGGAGAGTTCTGGTGAGTGCTGGAGCAAAGTACTGCTCTATTTCAGAAGCCAGTCTGGGAAGGAACAGTGGAGCTGGGGTGAGATCCTGCRGTCATGCTTCACCTGAAGCGCATGACCTGCCTTTATGAGCTGGCTTTCCAGCACTGGAGAGCTTGCCAGTGTTTTCTCATCTGATCTAGTTAATAATTTTCCTCCCTCGAAAGAAATTCAGCCAAACGAAATGCAAAATAAACATCTAGGGAGAGTAAACATCCCTTCTTTCCCAAGCCCAGCACTGGGCTTTAAATAAGCTATAACTGTTTAGGGTGAAAGATTTTACTGTCACTTAATTCTCCTAAAATGCTAGCTGGGTCCAGAGCTGTTTGCAGCCTCCTCCCTCCCCATAGCAGTGCCCTGKCCTCAGCCCCTGCCTGCCTCCCACAGGATGTCTTTCCGGGACTTCATGAGGGAGTTCTCCCGGCTGGAGATCTGCAATCTGACCCCCGATGCCCTCACCAAGGATGAGCTCAGCAGATGGCACACRCAGGTGTTCGAGGGCACGTGGCGCCGGGGCAGCACTGCCGGGGGCTGCAGGAATCACCCAGGTACCTCTGGCCTCCACATCGGTGCTCTTGGCAGCTTGATGAAGCCACGTGTCTCACCCATGCATCCCCTTCCTCCCAGCCACGTTTTGGATCAACCCCCAGTTTAAGATCAAGTTGCTGGAAGAAGATGACGACCCTGGGGACGATGAGGTGGCCTGCAGCTTCCTGGTGGCTCTGATGCAGAAGCACCGGCGGCGGGAGCGACGGGTGGGAGGTGACATGCACACCATCGGATTTGCTGTCTATGAGGTAAACCCTGCCCACCCCAAGGCTTCTTCYTTGGGACAGGCTCAGCCCTGCCAGTCCCTCCTCAACCCCAGTCCTCAAGGAAACCTTTTCCACCTGCTTTGGCCAGTCTGTGGGCTAATGTTCCCCATCCTGTGCTCCCTGCAGCTGTAAGGGATGGGGCAGGTACTGGGATTCTGATTWTTTTCCCCCTTTTCCCTCCTATCTGTAGGTTCCTGAGGAGGTACGTCCTGAGCTGCTGGAGCCTACTCGGTCTTGGACGGGAGCATGAGACCGAGCAGGAATGGGTTGATAAATCCAGGGGCATGGGAGGTCCCTGGCCTCATTAGGGTGCTAGTGGGTGCTGGACACCTCCATGTGGGAGGGAGGAATGGCTCCTAGTGGATGGGCAGGGCAGGGCTGTCCTACCTGACGGGGCTGGTGTTGGTGCCACTGCTCTTGTGGATGCTTCCCGTTGTGGTTCTGCAGTCYGCAAGCGCGTTCCTTCCGCTAGGCCCAGGGCATGCAGCACGTGCACCTGAAGAAGGACTTCTTCCTGCGAAACCAGTCCCGGGCACGRTCTGAGACCTTCATCAACCTGCGGGAGGTGAGCAACCAGATCCGGCTGCCCCCCGGCGAGTACATCGTGGTGCCCTCCACCTTCGAACCGCACAAGGAGGCCGACTTCGTCCTGCGCGTCTTCACCGAGAAGCAGTCAGACACCGAGTGAGTCCCTGCCTGTGTCTGTGAGCAGTGGGATGTTCCCTGCTGCGGGCAGCCRCTCTCTGGAGACTCTGCTCATCACTTTGTTTCCCCCTTTCTACCCCAGGGAGCTGGATGAGGAGATCTCAGCAGATCTGGCAGATGAGGTAGGAGCTTCCACTTTGGATTGGACGGTGCTGAGGCTTCGGGGCTTGGGAGGAGGAGCTGCAGGCAGGAGGTGGCTGAGTCAGGGAATGTCACTGTGGCTGGAGAGGGGCTAGCGGGGATATGGGAATTCACAAAGATGGGAAGAACAAAGAAGAGCTTCCCTTCAAGCTGGTGTTTACCGAGCCTGGGAGGCAGGGCAGAGCCTGGGTTTGACCACTAACCTCTTCTTTCTGGTTTGCATCACCCCAGGAGGAAATAACTGAGGATGACATAGAGGACAGCTTCAAGAACATGTTCCAGCAGCTGGCAGGGGAGGTGGGTACAGCTACACCAAGCCCTGGAAGGCCCCCTGGAAGGGGGGACCCCTGTCTGTAAGGACAGGACCCCCAGCCATGGGAGCTCCAGCCCACCCCACACTCGCTCAGTCCCATCCTATAGACATGTCCATTTTTGCTGTGGCTCAGCCCAGCTGCCCCCAGAGATGGTGACTGGATAAGATTTGGGGACTAGCATCCACCTGTGACCAAAACTCTTCTGGGTGTGCAAGAAATGTAATGGCATCTTCATGTTTTGTGACTGAGGCAGAGATGTTTAGGCAGGAGGGGGACAGTGGGCACAGGTTGGGTGGAGAGCAGGCAAAGGGTGATGCTAACTCTGCTTCTGCTCCAGGACATGGAAATCAGCGTCTTTGAGCTTCGGACTATTTTGAACAGAGTCATCTCTAGACGTAAGCAYGGCTCCCCCCAGCCCTTGCTCCCTGCAGCCCAGGCTTGCTCAGCAGTTTGGGTTCTGGTGCCTGTACTCAATCTCCTCCTTTCTTCTTAGATAAAGACCTGAAAACAGATGGGTTCAGCCTGGACTCCTGCCGCAACATGGTCAACCTGATGGATGTATCCTCTTTGTGCTGTGAGCCAGCTCTCCTGGTGCTCAACCTGCCAGAAACAAGAGCTGGGCTCATCTCTCCAGCAGTGCCAAAGCTGCTCAACAGGGGGAAGAAAGGAAGGGGTCCTTACGGCTTCAGGGCCACCTGCCCTACACTCTTTGGCTTAGCAGCAGGTTTTTTAGAAAGGGCCATCACTTACTTGGCTTGCTTGGGCCCTGGCTCTGCCACCAAAAGCCCAGCACAGTCCCGCTCTGTGCCTTCTACTTCCACCTCCAGGAGGAAGTTCMTGTGCTTCACTTCCCACTCCCCATCAGGCTTGCCACCTGATGTGCTGTTGTGCCATCCAGCCTTGGAGGCAATCCTGGAAGGGAATGAGGACTGTTGGGCTTCTTTCCCTCAAACTATCYTGCCCAGCTGTTTTGGATGAGAAGTGTCAAGTGACAGGAGCCATAGCCTGTGTCCTGCTTCCACAAGGACGTGCAGCTGAGGGGTCAGGCAAGGAGCACCTCTGAGCCTTTCTCYAGCCTGGCCCTACAACATCCCTTTTTGCTGCAGGCCAGCCCAGCTTCRCTCCAAGGATAACACAGCCATGTGCTTCCTACAGCAGCAGCACAGCTGTTCCCATGGAGCAGCAGGGCAGCTCGTTGAAGCATTGCCCTTTCTGTGCTGGGTTGGAGGAGGCTTTTATCTTGCCGATGCTGCAGGATAGATGGGAAGGTGGGGGAGAAATTGGACAGGCCAGTTGTGTCCAGGCTTTCCTTGCCTAAGGTGGCTGAGATCTGGTAGCTTTGCCTTTGAACCACCCYCTTTCCTGGCTTCTTTGACCTCCTTGACCCTCTGCTCCCCAGAAGGATGGCAGTGCCCGCCTTGGKCTGGTGGAGTTCCAGATCCTGTGGAACAAGATCCGGAGCTGGCTGGTGAGGATGAGAGGGGGCATGGTGCACTGCACAGGGGTAGCACCCCTCCTGGGTCASCAAGGAGAGGGGACAGGCAGGTGATGTCCACCGTGGTGTTTTTGCAGACGATCTTCCGCCAGCATGACCTGGATAAGTCRGGCACCATGAGCTCCTATGAGATGCGCATGGCTCTGGAGTCAGCCGGTAGGTCTGGAGAAGGATGGGGCTGGGCTGGAGGCTGGGGAGGGGGCTCCTGCTGTCAGAGTCCTGTCCTAAATAGCAGTGGAACGTGACCAGACTGTATTGCACACTTGAAGCCAGCTTGTTGTAGTGAGATGTGGCCCATGGATGCACCAGGCTCTCTCCATGCCAGCTGTGCCAAGTGCTGGAGCCTCAGAATTAAGAGATGCAYGCAAGGTGGTCCCAGCCTCTGTCCTCCTCTGAGGAGATTCTCCTGACCTGCAGAATCCCATTCTGGCAAAGCAGAGGCCTGGGGTGGATCAGTGAGCTAGCTAGTCATTTATGGGTTCGAAGAGCATCCCCTCTTCCTGTTGAGACTGGACACAGTGCCCTTCCTTCAGCGGATTGGCGGACCCTTTGTGTGGATGCGTGGGCTTTCACAACTACTCCCCGCTCTCCTGGCTGCCTGGGGGGCTGACTGCTCTCTGCCTTGCAGGTTTCAAGCTGAACAACAAGCTGCATCAGGTGGTGGTGGCCCGCTATGCAGACGATGACATGGGCGTGGACTTTGACAACTTTGTCTGCTGCCTGGTGAAGCTGGAGGCCATGTTCAGTGAGTGACGGCCCTGGGGCAGGGAGGGCGGGAACAGAGCAATGTTTTGCTTACCTCGCTCTCGTGTCCCTGCAGGGTTCTTCCGTAGCATGGAYGCTGAAGGCACCGGCACTGCTGTCATGAACCTTGCTGAGGTGAGAGCTCAGTACAGTGGAAGGTGGGGTGGGAAACAAGGGAACAAGGTGTTAGGGTGAATGGGGCACGTGGGGTGGGTGGTACAAAGCCCTCCGGCCCCCTGGGAAAGAACCCATAAAAGATCAAGGTGAGAAAACAGGATTGCTGCAGGCTCTGTTTTTCTTAGAGGGCAGTTAAAAATGACTCATGAAGACATGCCAAAAATGCACCAGTCCCTGCTCATCCCTTCTCCCTCTCCTTCCCAGTGGCTGCTTCTGACGATGTGCGGCTAGGAGTTACGACAGATCCACTGCAGCTGGGACACCCGAATGGGCCAGGCCCACTCCAAGTGCCTCCCCTTGGATCCGTGGATACAGGATACTCTTCCCCCCTTGCTCCATCCCACGCTGAGCCACCAACCCTGCCTCCCGGCAAGCCTCACACCATCTTCTTCAGTGGACCAGGGGTCAAGGCAGGCAGGGAATTCCCTTCTCCTTTTCTGGGCTGGGCTTCTTTCCACTCCCCCTTCCTCCATCCCACCCCAGAACAGGAGGAGGGCGAGCAGCATGGGGTACCTGTGAATCCTTGCACAGTGGCAGGCTGGGAGCCAGCTGCAGAGCAGAGAGAGGCAGCTGCCGGGGCATGAGGGGGAGACACTCACATCGCTTGCTCTAGTGCTGTCCCATCCTTTCTGGCACACGGTGCCTATCTCTGCACCCACACCTGGGAGCAGCAGCAGGTATTGCCTTGCTCAGCCAGCARGCTCCCAAGGGAGCCAGTGGCCTTTTGGGAAGAGGAATGACCATACTTGATTTCTTGAACCCCTTGCACTGTGCTTATCACCACTAAGCGYGACCAAAGCGTGGAGCCCGCTGGCTCTTTCGACGTGGCCTTYGACACATCCTTCCACCTTCATGCTCCTGCCTGTGCCCACCACTGGGTCAAGCCCTACAACTCAAGCACTGAATGTTTTGGGGTTCCCCCATCATGTGAACACATGCAACCCTGTAGTGCAGCAGCTGAAGCTGCTCTTTTCCATGTGGGCACAGCAATGCCATCGCTGTCACAGCACATTGGCCTCCCCTCCCATTCCGGGAGCTCCTGGGACATCTGCTGTCCTTGGTCGTGGCCCACAGCAGGGCTGGGGGTACAGCACCCAAGAGGCAATGCCTTCCTCCAGAGAGCAGGGGYGGTGGTTTAAGGGGGTCTTCGGCACACAGTTGGGGTTTTTTCTCCAAATCCCTCATCCTCGCACATTGTTATACTCTCCTCTTAGCTTGGGCTCCTTTGCCCAGTGCAGATGCACTCCAGTGCCAACATATTTGCACTTCTCTGTGCTACTCYATTCTCCTCACCTTCTGCTGGGGTAATGGGGTGGCTCCAGCCTGGCAGTGGGCAGTGTGTCCCCCTGTGCTGTAGGGGCAGGCAGGCAGTTTGCTTCCCCTAGACCCCCTTGTCGCCGGAGGATGCACCTGCAGCAATAACYACTGCTGCCTGCCCGGCAGCTCCGCTTCCTCTCCCCGCTCACTGTGCTCTCCAGGAATAAACACAACTGTTAAACCTGTGCTCGGGGCAGTGACTCGGGGGTGCCCTCCCTCCACTCACCATGGTCTGGGGGATGGTATGCAGAGCCAAGGCTGGGGCATGCTGCTTGCCCAGCATGGGGCACAGGTGCAGCAGCACCACCAGGTGCAGGTCTTGCTGTGCGGCTGGAGACAACYACATCCCCCAGGACTTTATAAAACTCACCTCTTCCTTTGCACGTGTATCTTCACACTGACACCCAGGGCAGCACTAGGTAAGAGTGAGGGAAGTGAGCCCTGCTCTTAAAGAAAGGTGTCTTGGGGACGCTGGGGACGGGAATGAGGATCCACTTGGATAACTCCAGGATGGAGTGGAGTGTAGTGGGGCTGGTGGAAGTGGATAGCAGCCTGGAACTCTGGACCCTGGAGGGGGAGCGAATGAGGTGTATTTCTTCCCTGAGCAGAGCCTGTGGGAAGTTTTCCCCTTCTTCCTTTGAGGTCATGCCAGTAACAGCTAGAAGCAAAAGGCTTCCACAAAAATGCCAGTGGAGTGCTGGGTGGTGGGGCTTTTCACAGCATGGCTCAGAGCAGGACCTGCTGTCAGTGCATCCTGCCCCTTGCTCACACTCCAGAAAGGCCTGGATGGCTCAGGGGTTCCCAGCCTTTGGAAGAGGAGAGACTGGGCATACCTTATCCATCCCAGCATCTCAATATCCCTTATGTGGGTGCCCTTTGGACTAGCCCAGCTCTCTGGGACCAGTGTCCCCMCAGTGGGGCAGCACCCAGTTCTGGGGCAGGCCAACCTGGCTCCGAGGGAAGATGGGTGCTGAGGTGTGCCTGCAGGAGGAAATGACCCTCCCGCTGCCTCCCAAGGCTGCCCTCTCCTACAGAGGCTCCCCAGGACTGGATGCAGGGGGGCTACTTGTGCTTGTGTCCTGACTACCTGTGAGCTGAGCTGTCTCCTTGTGGSGTGGGAGTACCTTAGAGGTTGCCAGCCCAGGCTTCCTGCTCCTCCATGCAATCCCAAATCCCCTGCAAAACAAGGATTCCAGTGGGGATGGCACAGGGGTGCAGGCATGCAGAGCTGTCCCAGCTGTAGGGCCTCATCATGCACACACAGGCTCAATTGTAGGCCATGGTGACACCCTGGCTTTGGGGTGACAGGTGCCCCTGGCGTAGCCTTACCAGAAGCCTTCTCCCTCCCTTCCTCCGGTGCCAGCTGGCAGATCCCTCCCCTTGTCGGCCCTGGCAGCTGGCAGGCCAGTATCGGCAGGGGGTGGGCAGGCGGGAGCTGCCCCAGCTGCCAGCTAATACCACAGAAGATAGCCTGGCTCATCCCCCTCATTGCCAAGGGGAAAAGGGAGATGACCAGCAGAGTCCCTAAATGGTGAGGTGAGGAGCAAGGGGCCCAGATGTGACCAAAACTGCTGTTAGCTTTGCATTTGTCTGGGGACACGTGCTAGGTGGCAAAAGACAGCCCGGCCCATTTCTGGCTTTCCCACACCTATCCCATAGATCTGTGTTGGGTGGGCCAGGAGCATCCATGGACGCACAGCACTGCTGCTCCTGCTCCCCGACATCCCAGAATTTCCTGCACCTCATATGCCCGTGCCTCCCACAGTCCAGAGCTGCCTGCCCGTCCTGGGGGTTCCCCTCTCCCACCAGCTGCTCCTGTCCATCCCCCAGGTGCGGGAGGGGGGCCAGGACCGCAGCCCATCCCCACCTGGCCCCACCAGCTGCCCCGGCAGCTGCGCTCTGGCCCCATCTCCACTTGGCTACGCTTCGCTCTGCCCCAGGCCCAGGGCTGCAGGAATGTCATTCCCGTGGGCACAAGGGGCCTTTGTGTGAGTAGAGACGGGATGTGGGGGCCCAGYCCAGCAGCCCAGGCCGGGGCTGGCGAGAACCACAGCTGAGGGCTCGTGGGTGGGCAGCAGCTGACTCCAGCATGGCCCAGGCATGGCCATCTCCCCACTTCTGTCAGGGAGGAAAGCCCTCTCCTCATTCTCCATGTCCCTCCACACCAGCAGCATCCTGTAGTCACTGCCGGCCCAGGAAGCAGCATCAACACCACTACAGAGCTGGCATCACACACTGGTAAGCCTTGGCATCTGTGCCAGAGGATGGTAAGGGCTCAGCCACCCCTCGAGGGGAGCAGGAGGGCTGGGACTCAGGGCAGGRACCAGGAGCACCAGCCAGCAGCTGCTGGATTCGGCCTTTTTCAACAGCTGCYGTCCCAGCACCAGCAGCAGGGAATGTGCGTGGGCTGGGGCTTTCCAGGGCTTGGCCACCATGCGTTAAACAAACTATTTATAGCACTCATGTCCCTTCTCAGCGGGAATGGCCTACATTCCTCCTGCACAGGGCTGGGTGCTCGGGTGCCACCAGTGTCCCCACCACCAGCACCTTCTGGGATCCCTGCCAGAAGGCTGAGGTCTCCTAAAACAAAGGACTCTTGGCCTCTTCTCATCTCCCTCCTCTGCCATTTCTGAGAGCTCCCACTGCTGACCAGAGCCAACCTTGCAGCAAATCTCATGCACCTTGTGAAGAGGTACCCAAGGACCCCCCTTCTTCCAGGATCCCTGCTAAATCCTTTGGAGATTTTATCATACAACAGCCTGTTCGAAGCATCGGCAGATGCCAATGGTTGCCCTGTGCCTGCCTCTGAGATGGCATGAGGGTCTTGCCCTCCCAGAGAGCAGAGATGCTGTTCTGGAAGCAGGCTGGRTGCTGGGAGGTCACACAACAGGCAAAGCCAGCACAGGCCACCCTGTGAGTACCTGCAAGAAAGTGGTCTTGACATGTACCCAGCAAAACATAAGCCAACCATCTGGTGAGGAATTCTGAGTCTCCTGGTGGAAAGGGATGAAACATAGACAAGAAAAAGTGTTGAAAGGCAAAGCAGTGATTGCAGGACCAGAAAGTCCTCCATGGATCAGAGAAGTACAGCAAGGTTCTACGTGCCTTGGCCCAGGAAACACACGGGCAGGACTCTGCTGCCCTAAATCTTGCCTTTGGAAGTAGATACTGGTGCAATTTTGTTTTCTTTCAAGGTTGCATTCTCTTCCCGGCTCTGTGCCTGACTCGACAGAGGAGCAAGTTTACATCCCTTCAGCTCCCTGGCCTGTACTTTTGCCCAATTGTGAACGGAGGATAAAGACCCTGACCTTCCAGATGGGGAAAGCGACTTGGCAAGATTTCTGCATTTTTGGCAAGAGGCAAAAATCTGCCTTTCTGTGAGTCCCAGGAGCTCGGCCCTGCTCCACCTTCTGCCCAGTGCTGGGATGTTGCAAGTATCTGGCTCTTAAAGCAGGGTGAGAGCCTCCTGCATTCTTTCCCTGGCAAGAAACAGGTTTCTGCAGAGGCCACACACTAGAGCACCTTTGTTCCCAAAAAATTTTCCATCCCCTCCCTTGTGTGTCTCAGCAACATTACACTCAGGTACAACATAACACTCAGAGGCAAWGCTCCCAGGAATGTGCTGCAATATCGCTGCACCTGGCCAGCACCTCTGTTTCCCCATGGGACTGGAGGATAGGATTCCCCCAGCAGGGATGGTAGGGTGATCACTTCCCCCAGCTCAGGCAGGGCTTTTTCTAGGAAAAGGCTCCTTAGGGAATAAGATGTCCTCTATCCTCTGTCACTGTCATCACTAACACTGACCTGGGATGCTGCACTTTTCATCCCAGTGCTCCCCAGCCTGCTCAGAGGTAGGGTGCTGCAACGGCCCTCTGCACAGGGAGAGGATATTCCCAGTGCCACTGTATTGCTGGGGAAATCGAGGCACCAAGAAAGGCTTATTCAGGATCAGCCGCAGCACAGCGAACCCAGGAGTCTCAAGTGCAGGCCAAGCACTGCACCCGCTACCTCCCTAATTAAGTGGGAGAAGCTCCCTCCCAGGGAAATGTAAATCCTGACGTAGCTACCGCAAAGCTTTGGCTGCTGCTTCCTTCATCGGAGCTCTTCCCGCTCCCCTAGGGCGGCCAGCACAGGGCTGGCAGCCATGCACAGCGGAGCCCTGCGCCTGCGCCACGGCCTCTGACCACAGTGGACAGGGAGCCTTGGAGCCTCCGGGAGGCCAGTCCCAAGGGGCTGACATCAGCCCGGGTCCTTAAAGCTCTGGGGCCGTCGGGGAGCTGTTTCTGCTTTAAGCACATGATGTCCCTGTGCTGAGACACAGCCAGCCTGTTTTCCTCATCTGTGGCTGGCTCCCTGAGAGGAATCTGTGGGGCTGGGAAAGGTCACCCTGGCTAAACTAACCAGCCTTGGATGGGACTCACTGGGCAAGGGACAGCTTACAGCAGGCAGGCATGCAAATGGAGCAGTAGCTTTTGGTCCCTCACGTCTGTTCATTCTCYGAAATTCTTCTTGAGTGAGAGCCAAGAGTAGGGCCTTGGCAGGGTTTTTGATGGGAACAACAAGGGGAGGAAATGAAGACAGACAGCCATCAGGAACAAAACAAAGGTTAGACACAGGAGGGAAGCGGAAGGGCACAGACGTGACCATAGACCTTCCTGCCTGCACCCTCCCCCTGGCTAGCTTGTGCTCCCCTGGCTCCTTGCCCCAAGCTAGCTCAGGATGGGAGCACTGGGACACAGCTGGAAAGTGCAGGGCACTTCTTACCATCCTGCTCTGGAGCCAGGCATGGAGCCACAACAAAGTTCTTTCTCAGGGGAACACCCAACTGCTCCTCAGCACATTATGCCTTGGGCCATCCCTTTCCCACTCTCCTTGTTGGCTCACAAGGTCTGCATTCCTGGCCCTTATGTGAGCAGGTGACAATTGCTGGCACTGCCAGGGAATCATAGGCAAGCATATTTTGGATTCAGCTGCCTGCTCAGGGGCTCTGGCAAAGCCCTGTGGTCCCCACCCTGCCAGCCCACATTTCTGTGGTGGGCAGATGTTGATCGTCCCCGGCCCCCCTTCTTTCCCCTACACTGCCACCCCGACAAATGGGGCCTCGGCTGCAAAACAGTATCACTTACGGGGAGTGTGTGTCTGGCCTGGGAGGAGGGGGCATTTAAATGAACAGCTGGGGTTTTGTGTTGTCCCTTGCTCTGGAACTCCCTTGCTCCTGGAATCCATTTGGGCTGGTGGCAGGTCTGCGTTGGGGAAGCTGAGCAGTGCACACTGCTCTGGGAGAAAGTGCTGAGCGGTATCTCTGAGYAGGAAGGATCCCAAACAGGGTAAGAGTGACCAGGGCAAGAGGCGGGAAGGAGCCTCCTGCAGTGCTTCTCCCTCGAAACTTCCCCAAGCCGGACCCCGCTCTTAGSGGGGTGCGGACCCCCCAACATCCCGCTCAGCTCGGACATTCCACAACGTGAGGAGCTGCCGGGCACCGTCCGCTAGTGCAGGTCGGCCGGGGCTGTGAAGCCGTGCCCGCAGGCTCTGGGGGCAGCATGCCCGCCCCGCCGCTGGCCGCCCCGCTGCTGCGCGCCCTGCTCGTCCGCCTGCTGCCGCTGGCCCGCCGGCGCCTGCTGCCGCCGCTCCGCCGCCTGGGGCGCCGGCTGCGCTCCCGGGAGAGCCGCCAGGCCCTGCTCACCTGCCTGCTCTGCCTCCTCAACCTGCGCAGGAAGGCGGACGACTGAAGCCGGCCAGCCACGGGCAGGGACGGGACGCGACGGACCCGGCGGGGCAGGGCAGGGCAGGGCGCGGCRGCTCCTCCCGCCTCCCCGGCCCGCCGCGGGAGGAGGGACCGGGCAGGGGAGGGGACGCGTCCCGGCGGGGGCGGAGGGTCCGCCCAGGCAGCCGAGGCCGGACGGCCGCCCGCGTTTCGCCGCTCCGGCCATGGTTGCTGGGCCGCCCCCCGCCCCGCTGTCCCCCGCCGCGGGGCCGCCCCGCCRCTGAGCGCCCCCGTCCGCCCCGGGGAAGGAGCCGGCGCCGCCCGGGCCGTCTCCATCACCCGCTGTCCCGGGCGGCGGGGGCCCCGCACCGCCGCTTCACCCCACTGCAGGCGGCAGCGAGGAGGGTGAGGATGTCGGGCAGCACGGCGAGGAAGGTGCAGCCCTTCACCATCAGCACCAGGCTCTCGCTGCCCAAGTGTGCCGCCGACTTCCCCGGAGACGCCTGCCCCGGCATCGCCCTCGCCTCCGCGCTGGACAGCCACCGCGGCCTCCGGCGCASCATCAACGAGCGCATCTCCCTCTACCTGGCCCACGCCCGGGCCGGCCCCGCCGCCCCCGCGGGACAGCCCCGCAGCTCCAGTCCCGGTGACGAGGGGGGCACCGACGAGGACCGGCTGAACCGCAACTCCCTAGCCCGCTCCATTAAGAAGATMACGCTGTCCAACTGGTACGGGGACGCTGGCACGGGGGACGCAGGGGGACCCGGGGATCCTGCCCGGGCCGGCGGCGAGAGGAACCACAACAACAACAACAGCAGGACAGGGAAAACTCAGTATAAGGTAAGCGATCCCGGTACTCTGTGCCTTGCAGTTCTCCATTCCTCGCTGCCAGCGGATGGGTAGGTCCTGGGAAGGCTGCGCCCACCCTTGTCGCCTTGTCCCCATGCCGTCCAGGCAGCATTCGCTGCAGGACCCCTGGGGTAGTTGTTTTTCCTCTCATGTGCSCCCCACGCACTTCTCTGTACCATCAGTCTGGAGGGCAGGAAGTCTTCGCGGATGAGCGGAGGTGAGCTTTCCCCGGGGCTAAGATGAGCCAGAGAAGCCCTGCCCCGGAGCCTGACTGTGGAGGGCTCAGCTTTCGGGATGCCTGTGATGATGCAGTTGTGTGCGGGGAGCTAGGAACTCACTCTCTCGTTTACCAGAGGGGAAACGGAGAATGGGAGAAGGGAAGTGACTCATGAAGGGCCACACAGCCAGGCAAAGCTGGGACAAGGCTAGGAGCGGGACCCAGGGCTCTCGGCACCCTGCCCTGCAAGTCTGAGCGCTAGCAGGCGCAGAGGTCCCAACTCAACAGTGCCAGAGCCCGGGAGACCCCCTGTGGGTGGGATGGGGCGGAAGGCAGCTCGGAGACGTCTCCGTTTCTGGCAAGAGCAGGCAGGAACTCCTTGGGATTTAACCCTGACCTGCAACAGCTGGTTTCCCGGCAGGATAGCGCTCGGGAGAGCCGCACAGCCCATTGCCAAAACCCTCATCTTCATTGCCAATAAAGGCCAGGCACAGTCTCGCAAGAGGTGCTGGCTCCTCCGGCACGCAAGCAGCTCCTCGCTGGGCGGCCGGAGCCTGCGCAGCCCAAGGGGGATCGGCATGAGGGCTCCCCTCTTTCATATAAGGTAGGGACACGTGCTGGGCACGGCGGTGTGGGACTCTCGGGAGGCTGCCAGGATCGGCCACTCCTCCCTGTCCAGCCTGAGCGTGTGGTGCTGAAAGAGGTGGGCAGGCTGCAAGATGGAGCTTTGGGAGGGAAAGAGGAAGCCGGGGCACAGGGGAGAACATGTGCGATGGCAGCTGGAGTTCCAGTTTCCCACATGGAAGACAGTAGTGCTTTCCCAAACGTGCCCCACAGTGCTTGGATTTGCCCTTCACTCCYGCCCCGTAGGAATGAATGAGGGGCTCCTCCAGGATGAGTGCAGTGCTTCCTAGGAGGGTCCGGCCCCGCTCTTCTTGTTTGTGGGAAGTCAGCGGCGCCTATTTTTCTATGGGAATGAGGCAAGCATATGTGCTGTGGTAATTTTGCTTTTAGACAGGGAAAGATGTGTTTGCAGAGGCGGCAGCTGAGGCTGCTGCACTCGTTTCACGTGTGGCTTTGCTCCTGTTGTGAAGCCTGGGGTCCCGCTRGGGAGCATTTAGCTCTGTACCTCATGGATGCTGAGGCCGGCACAGCTYCTTCTCCCAGACTTGGGCTGCTGGGAGTTTGTTGTTTTGCCGGATCGAGGACCCAGCTCCAGCCAGAGGGACCGAGGAGGGGGGGGGGCAGTCCCGGTGGAGCAGCTCTGCGGGAAGGATGAAGTCATCGTTGTGCTGGCAGGCCTGTTTTCCTGCGGCTGACGGATCGTGAGACAGGGACTTTAAATAAAGCTCCCGTGTCACCTGCGGGCTTGTCTCCCACGGCTGAGCCCTGGGGGCCGGCGTGAGACATTACTGCCTAGAAGAGGGACTTTCTATGGTCTTGTGCCCCACAGGCGCTTCATATTTAGCTCCCTATCATTCCCGAAATATGCATCCAAACCCCTCAGCCCCGTGGTCAGGCAAGGGGCTGACCTTCCCCTTCTGATATCATCCTCATGAGTTCTCACTGTGCCTTCTGGGCTGTGATTCAGCCTTGTACCCTGCCTGTTCTTCCTGTTTGGGATGGGGTGCTGTGAAGTGTGGCAGTGGTCTGTCCTCTGCAGCCACCAGCCAGGCTTTGCAGGCCTCTGGAAAGATCCCGTGGTGCTGTTCCCAAGGACTTACAGGACTGTTAGGCTGCTTGGGGGGCTCTGAGCCTTTTTGGTAGCAGCAGCTCTAGGGCTGAGGGCTGCCATTCTTGTCAGGACTCTTCTGAAGTCCTGCAGAATTGGTGGGAAGTCATGTTCTCTGCAAGGAGGGAGTTTTGATTTGCCTGGGTTCGTTTCCCTTGGACAGTTTGGAGTGGCCTGAGCAGYGGTAGGCTGGCTCTGGCTCTGGCTGATCCTGCACCCTGTTTGTGTTGCCCTGTGCATGATTAGATGGCTGATACAGGAACAGAGAGGTGGTCCCAGGGAGGGAGTGGAAGGAGGTCCCTGAATTGGCCTGTTGGAGCCAACAGCCCAAGAAAAGATCCATCTGTAGAGAAGGAGGCTTAATGCCCTTGAATATGATCCAAGCAATCCCACGCACCTCTCCCCCTGGGGCTGGGCTGCATCAAAGATAAGGTAATTTGGAGTTCGTCCTGGACATTCTCTCTGTGCCTGGCTGCAGTTCCTGGACTTCCTTCCTTCTGCCTCTCCTGCTTCCACCCTCATCCCTGTCCTTTGGAAGCCCTTCCCTGCAAGSCAGCTGCCCCCTCAACTCTTGTCTCCTGGCTGGGCTGAGAGGATTCAGGTTCATGAWGATGGAGCTAATGTCATCTTGTGCCCTCGTTTCTCTGCTCTGCTGCCCCGGGAGAGGGCAGAGGAGTCTCGCTCTGAGCACCCTGAGATGGCCAGGGACCAGTGATGTTTATTAAATGGGTTTCTGCTGGCTTTGGAGTCAATTCAAGGGGGGAAAAGTGTGCGTGGGAGCTAAAATGGAGAAGGCACTAAGCAAAGCAGGCTTAGGAGCTCTTGCCACTTGCTGAGCACGTGGTGGGAGCTGTGGATGTTGTTGAGAGGAGCCTGGCCTGGCTGTGTAAGGAGGGATGGGCAAGAGCCCAGCTAAGGAGTGTCTGGCTACTGCCAGCAGCTGCCTCTGGCCCGGGGGAGCTGGGGGAATGCTCCTCTGTCCACCTTGGCTGCTGGGATGGTTGAGCGCTACCAGGCTCACAGCTGTGCCTTTCTGCCTCTAGGTCTTCCTCAGGAAGCTCGTGGATGTGGAGGACAAGCAGCAGGAGCCTGGGAATCTTCAGGCCAGTGTTTTCTGCTCTCCTGTGGACAGATGTTCTCCCTTCTATGCGGTAGGTCCCCCTGTCCTCAACATTAGGGGCACCACAGTGGTGAGCAGTGCTGGTGGTGTGCCCAGGTGTGGATGGAGCCTCTTTCAGKGAGTGCTGGGCATGATGGGGCAAGGGATCAGCCCTCCAGGCAGCACCCAGAGGTTTTATTGCTTCAAGGGAGCCAGATCATGGGCTCCTCCAGCCCTGGCCAGTCAAGAGACTAAAGACCACAGAGTCACAGGAGGGCCTGAGAATCTGTGCTGCTATTTAAAAAAAAAAAAAAAAAAAAAAAAAAAAAGACAGAGGATTTCTGTAGTTCTTGTGGTTAAATAGAACAGGCATTGGAAAGTGACTACCATGCTGTCAGCAGGGCAGCACATGCCAGAGTGCTTAGAGAGCCTGAAACACTTGTTCGAACTCTACTGCTCAGCCGGCTCCTGGAAAATTGCTCCCTGGTGGGCTTGGGGGTAGGTGGGACCCTGTGGGGCAGCTCACAGCCAGCCCTCTCACGGAGGAAGGGCTGTGCCAGGCTGGCCCCAGCAGCAGCTTCTGCCTGCTGAGAGGAGGCAGCAACCCTTGCACCTTTGGGTSCCTCCTGAAAATGCTCTGTTTCCTGTTTGCCACTGGTCAGTACGCAGTCAGATCCCCATCCCTGGGCAGAAGGGTGGGAAGCGAGTGCCCGCGTGACGGTGCTGTCCCCTGGGCTATGTGCAGCTGGGCCCAGGGCTGAGTTTGGAGAAGGGCCAGCACTTTCACTGGCTGACCTTYGCTGTAACCCCGGGCAGAGCTGGAACTCTGACAGAATGTTTCGTCATTGTCGACTGCCCACAAGGCCAAGACCCCRGGGAAATGCTGCACTCTCTGCCCCCTCCAGCCTCTCACTGGGGATGGGGTTCTTGGGTGCCACCAAAAGCATGGTGAGGTTTAGCAGGGACCTGCCCTATGGCCGCTCCATTCCATTCCCTGGCAGCATCTCCCTGGGCGACACCAAATGGATGCTACAGATATGAATGCTYCTCACCTCAGGGGTGCACAGCCGTAGGCTAGAGGGGCAGCAAGTGCTGCATCCATCTGCAGTGTGGGTGTGGGAGCCAGCCCAGGTGATTGGTGCCATCCCACCTGGAATGACCCATGGAGTGACCCACTTGACATCCTCTTGAGGGCCAGCCCAGCAACCCCCTGCTGGAGTTGCAAAAGCCACCAGTGTCACCTTGGTAGAGGAAAGTGTTGCCTCGCTGTGCTGGAGGAGACCCCCAAATATGTCAGTGAAGGAGTGGGATCAAGAATAAGGCATGCTGGCCTACTTTATTTGGATTTCTGAAATGCTCCAGGGAGGTGATCAGGAGGGCTCATCCCTGGGGCAGCACACTGATACCCCTCACACCACTCTGCTCCCCACAGCTGGCAGGATCCCCCATGTCATCACCCCAGAAAGAGAGCCCTAAGGGCAAGGAATCTGCTGCAGCACCAAGACACAGTGGGCGAAGCGGCGTGGGAACAGCCCTTATCCCCGACCTGAGTCCTCTGATAGCCCAGTTCAACCGGGAGATGCTGCAGGTAGGGCCAGCTGGGGCACTCACCCAAGGGGCTGCACAGGAAGTGGGCTGGAAAGCCACCGGCAGCCTTTCATGTGAGCTGTGGGGTGGGGTGCGCAGCAGGGAGGGCTGAACTCCCRGCCCAAGTGAAGCCGTGGTTGTGGCATGAGATCATGTTTGGCTGCCTCTCCCTGGCTGTCAGCCCCAGGAGAGGGGGTCAGCCCACACCAGGGCCCTGCTTCCTCTCCGTGTGCGCACGCTCCTTCCGTCCCCCGTTCTCCTCCTCCTCTCAGACCCTGTCCCTCCCCAGCAGCATGGGAACTGAGATGGTGGGAGGGCTGCTTCCATGCCACAGTGGGAAGAATGCAAGGACGTTTGCTCTGGGGAGCAGGGAGCAGCGAGGAGAGATGCTTTGTGCAGGGATGTTGTGTGCAGACCGGCCTGCTTGGGCAAGCCCAGCTTCTCCTGCTGGGAGAAGAGAGTTGCTGCACACCTTCACACCCCCATTGCCACAGATGCTGTCCCGAGTGCCTGTGSTGGCCTGTTGGTTCTCGGAGCAAATGGCTTGTCAGCTGAAAGGGTGCAGTCCAGTCCCTGTCACAGTGTYGGGAAGGTTTGGGCTTGGCTCCCCAAAGCTGTGTCCTTGAGGCTCTGGTGGAGGCCCCCAGCCCTGTGGCTCTTCGTATGTTGCAGGCGGAGGGCTGGGTGCGGGGCAAGCTGCGGGACCTGAAGGATGGCTGTGACCTCCAGGACTGGGAGGAGGTGGCTCAGACCTTGCAGCGGGACATGAAGGATTTTGAGAACACGCTGATAAAGCTCAGTCAGGTGAGGCCGGGCATGGCATGGTATGGCGTGGCTCCTGTTGCCCACAGCACCTGTGTCCCTGGGTTCTCTGCAGCAGAGGGTCCCCRGGACCCCCTGACGCTGAGTGGGTCCCTTGGCCCCACAGATGGGTGAGCAGCTGATGTGGAGGGCAAGCCCCAGTGCTGAGGCAGTGCGGAGACAGCTGCTGGCCCTGCAGGAGCAGTGGCAGCTCCTGAAGCAAACAGCTGCCAGCCAGAGCAAAGCCCTGGGGGGACTGCGGAGCCTGCAGGACTTTAACAGGAAAGCCGAGCGACTGGAGGCGTGGATCAAGCACAAGGTGTGCGGGCTGGGAAGTACAGTCTGGGGAAGGGGATGCCCTGGCTCTCTCCCCACTTCTCACACCCTTCTCTGGCCCAGGAGGAGAAGCCCTCTCTGGCAGCCCTCCTGCAGGAAAACCCAGACAAGATCCAGCTCACCCGCCGCATCCTTGACTTGAAGCAGGTGAGCGGATGTTGCAGGGCTGCAGCACGTCAGGGACGCCAAACACCTCGAGGCTGGAGCATGGCACGGGTCCCTGAGGAGGGATGCTGATGTCTTCTCTCTCTGCTTGGGCCAGGAGGAGCAGCAGTTCCAGAGTCTGCACAAGGAGCTGAACAGCCTGGCCCAGAAGCTGGAGAAACAAGGCAAAAGTGAGAGCAGGAACATATCAGCCCGGCGCAAGCACCTCAACAAAACGTGAGTGGAGGACGCGTGGGCTGAGCGGGGCTGAGCTGGGCACCAGGAGCTGACCAGCTGAGAAGCAGGACCCCCCCAAACTTCCTGGCCTAGCTCTGCACAGCTCCCCAGACAGGCATGGACTGCCACTCACCTTTCCCTTCCACCTGCACAGGTGGCTGCGGCTGCAGGGGACCCTGAAGGAGCACCACGAGGCTCTGCAGCTGGCCCTGGAGGTGGCCTCCTTCTTCCAGCAGGCGGACATCCTGCTTGGGGCCATCCATGCAAAGGTATCTGCACTGGAGCCAGCTTCACCCTGCCCTGCAGGGCTGTTGCATGGCCTGAGTGAAACTTGGTGGGGAGCACCTTGCTCTTATCCCCAGCATGGASGGTCCTGTGGTCCCAGCACTCTCAGCCTGGGGTTTGCAGAAGGGAAGGGAGTCAGGTTGGCAAGTGCAGCTTTGCACTGTTTCTTTCTGTTGGAGCTGGGAGCAACATCCTGTGCTCCTCCTGCTGCTGACCATGGCCTCTTGTTACAGCAGAGCAGCATGTGCCGTGCAGGGAAGCCAGGGGACAGTGAGCTGTGCCAGGATCGGGATGTCAGGGACATGGCCAGCCAGGTGATGGTGAGTGCAAGACTTTGCCTTGTCCTCTGAGCCCTGGGGAGCATCCTGACAGAGGGGGGGTGTGTGCCTTCCCAGGTCAGCTCTGCCACCTCTGTGGGCATCCCACAGCTCTGTGGGTGGCTGAGGCTGTGTGATGGGTGGGGAGTCTCCCCAGGGGCAGCAGAGGACCGGGATCAGCAGTGGCTGCCCCTCCTACCCCTGCAGGGCCGGTGGTACGTTGTCAKCACACACCTGCCCCGTGGCCATGCTCGCTCACCCTTCATGAACCCTGTCCCCATCACTTCCCAGCTGCTCTCTCTTCTCCAGATGCTGGATGTGACGGTGTCCCAACTCCTAAACCTGCAGCCCAGCCTGGCAGCCCGAGTCACCTCAAAGCACCGCGACGTAAAGGAGAGCTGGGCACAGCTCCAGCAGGCACTGAGGTAGGGCACAGCCGGGCAGGAGCACCAGGGCCCCAACCCTGACTTTGCAGCACTGGAGACAGAGGCTTGGGGAAGACCTGGGTTAGCTCCTGGAAGGCTGTCTCTGGGGCGCCAGCTCCGCTTAAGGTCTCTCTTCATCCTCTGCTCCCCTGGGTCTCCCTTACCTTCCTTTCCCAGGACAGAGAAGGCTCCAACACGGGCAAGCAGTTCCCCGAGGGGCAAAGCTTCGGCTCCAAATGTTGAGCCCCGAGGAGATGATAGCAGTCATGGGGCTGTGGGGAAGGAAACAGCAGCCAAACGGGCAAGAGGACTTGGGAACGTGGTAAGCACTGTCTTCGCCCAGGTATCTTTGGCTCTTCTGCTTYGAGAAGACAAGGGAGCCTAAGGGAAAGAGGTTCAGGTGTTGGGCAAAGTCCGAGCTGAATGCTCCTGGATCTGGTCCCACCAGTATGGGCAGTGATAAGTGCCAGGCTCACGGCAAAGCAGTGTGTGCTTTGTGCTGGCTAAGGAGGAATGGGAACCTTTGTGTCACAGATGCCAAAAGATGTGCTGGAGGAGATGGCAGAGCACAAGAAAGGAGAGCAGAGCAGTTCTGGCTCACCAGCTGGGGGACAACCCCATCGTGGAGGGGACAACAAAAGGTACCAGCTTGTGGAGGTGGTATGTGGGAGTGGGACAGAGTCAGAGGAGACAGGGATGGGGCTCCCCTGTGCAAGGGGGAACCTTGCAGTCCTGACTGTCCCTGTCCTCTCTCTGCTGGAGGACGAGAGAGGCAGAGGCTGAGTGGGGGATGCGGCAGCTGGAGTCCCAAGTGCAGGACGTCTCCCAGGTGGTGAATGCGGTAATGTCTGCCCAAGAGTCSCCTTTGCTCCCTGCCCATCCGAGAGGAGGCAGTGTTGGGGAAGAACTCACTTCCCTGACACCCTCCTGCTGCTTGTGGGCATGCATGCTCRTGCATGCTCACTGGTGTGGGCATTAATCTGGCACTTCTGCTCCTCGGCAGGCTCTGTCCCCGTACAAGGACAGTGTGGGTACAAGAGTCCCCTCACGACCAGTGGARAGCCTGGAGACAGCACGGATGCAGCAAGAGCCCCTGGCCCCCAACTCCAGTGGCAGGACTGTGCTCCTGGTGAGCCTGTTTGGATGTGAGGTGGGGGGAGAACACCAGGTGGGGCCCATGATAACTGCCCTCCCTGCCTCCCAGGAGGGGCCAGTGCGAGGGAGACCTCCGGAGAGTCTTCAGGTGGAAGCCATGCTGCGGGAACTGGGGGAGTTGTGGGAGGACCTGCAGAGGAAGCACCAGGAGAACGGCGTAGTGCTGCGAGAAATCGATAAGGTACRTGGAGGCAGGGCTGGGGTGGGCATAGGGCATGCTCTGAGTGCAGCAGCTTGCTGGGATCAGTAAGCGAGGCTGGCACCCTTGGGAACTGGAGTGCAACACTGGCACCGTTGTCTCTGGCTGGTCTTGCAGCTTGTACGCTGCTCCAGCTGTGCTGCCCACACTGCCAGTGCTCCAGGTACCCACAGCAGGATGCCAGCATGGCTCCTGCCTCCTCTGGCTGGCTCAGAGCCAGGCTGATGGGTTCCCTGCTCTCTCTGAAGGCACTGAGGCTGGTGGGGGAGCTGGACCAGGCTGAGCGGTGGCTGCAAGATGTGGCTGGGTCACTCCTGGAACCAGCTGCCATGAGAAGCCCAGCAGAGCTGCGCCAGGACCTGGAAGAGATGGGCCGGCTGGAGAAGCAGCTCCTGCTGTGTGGCCTCAAGCTGCAGGCACTGCGGGAGGAAGCAGCAGGCGAGTCRCCCCCTGACCACGAGGGTGCAAGGAAGATGCAGAAGAAAGTGGAGATGGTGGAGGAGAAGTGAGTCCTGGGGAAAGGTGTCTCTTTCTGGTCCCCTGGATGGGTGGGGGAGGAGGATGCTGACCCTAAGGAAGTGCAGAGGCTGCCAGCACCCCTGATGGGCACCTGTCCCCACAGGTTGGCRCACGTGCAGGCAGCCCTGCGGCACCGGGCAGCAGATCTGCGGGACTCCCTGGTGCTGTCTGAGTTCCTGCAGGACCTGCAAGAGGAGGAGGCACGGAGCCAGCAGGGATCTGCAGCGGTGAGCAATGTGGCACCCCTTGGGATCATACAGCACCTGGGAGCGGACTGAGGGTTGATCTGTGGTTGGCAAGGGGACCCTGTTGGGTGCTCCTCTCCAGCCCAACTGCCTGGGGTCCCTCCCCATCTCTCTTACACCTGGTGTTTCTGCTGGCTTCAGCCAGGGAGCGGGTGTTGCGGCTCGCAGGGGACTTTTCCCCTGCTCTCAGCCCAGGCTGAGCAGTCTCCGAGCAGTGAGGACATGAGCCGCCCCTTGGGAGAGCTGCAGGAGGCCGTGGAGATGCTGAACGACGCAGCGAAGGAGCGGGAGCGCGTCATGGAGGTGGCAGCAGAGACGGAGAGCCTGGAGCGTCTGGTAGGGGATGGAGGCAGGGGGTGTAACTGGGTGGTTCACCTGCAGCTGGACATGCCAGCTGGTTGGGACAGGGCACGAACCTCAGCTGTTCCCAGTGGGACACGAGGGCATTGGGATACATGGAGACCACTCTGTGCSAGGCTGTGTCCTTGTCTCTCATGTGGCTGGCACCTGCCCTTTTGCAGGTGCATGGCAGGGTGTTCCCAGGCTGAGGTGGCCTGGGGCTGTGGGGCAAGGGGTAGCACAGGGAGTTCCACCCTGGGGCTGATCTCCCTCTGTGTCCTCTCCCGCCTGCCCAGGTGGCAGAGGTATCCCCGCAGCTGGAGGCCCTTCAGTGCAGAGCCAAGGCACTGGCTCAAGACATTGCCCAAGCAGAGAACAGCTTCACCACGGTGAAGAGTGAGAAGGACCTCCAGGGGCTGCAGGGCTTGCTGAGCCGCCAACAGGAGATGGAGGTGAGTCAGGGGMGCACTGGCAGGGAGCTGTCCCGGCTGGCTGGGGCTGTCCCAGGGAGGCACTGGCTCCCCTCCAGGGGCCCAGGTGTCGTAAGCCTTGTAACACTGTGGCAGGCTGGGCTGGAATTTTCCAGCGGAGCTGAGACCTGCCGGCTCTGCTCCCCTCTGCTAGCATGGGCCAGGCAAGGGGACAGAGCTTGCATCAGTTCCCATGTGCCAGCACCCGGCTGCCAGCACCTGACACATCTTCCCGCTGCTGCGGAAGCACGTGGAGCAGGGAAGCCAGGCAGTTCTGTGCTCCTCACTGAGGCTGGCTCTGCCCACTCCCTGCAGCCCACRCACCAGCATCCTCCCCTCTGCCCCTGCATCCCAGAATGCGGGAGAGTTCAGCCTGGGTTCAGAGGGGTTGGATGCCTCTCCAACCTTTTCTGCCTTGTGATCTTTAGCATGCAGTGTCGCAGACCCTGCAAAGGGAGCTGGAGGAGCTGGAGAGGGCAGCTGCCCACTTGCAAGAGCTGTGCCCCKCTCGGCAGTGCCCCGTCAGCCGGGAGGTGCAGGAGGCATTGTGGGCCTGGGCAGAGCTGCAGGAGCTGCTGCGGGACACCCGGCTCCGTGTGCAGCAGGCTGGCCGGCTGCGGCACTTCTTCAAGGACTATTTGGCCATGATGTAAGTGACAGTGAGCTGTTGGGGTTGCTTCTGTGGTGGTTGAGGGGGAGCTGGTGAGAACATGGCATTGGCAAATTTGTGGGCAGTGCTGGAGCTGCAGCCAGGCATGACCATGGGGAGCCTGGAATGCGGGGTTGCACCAGGGCTGTCTGATGTAGCCCCACAGTGCCTTGCCCTGCCTGAACAGTCTTGCCACACGCACAGCCAGCTGCTTCCAGCTATCCCTGAGCATGGGAATGGCTTCCCCAGGGCCTGCAGGGCTGAAGGAGGGTTGGATCATTCCTCAGCCTGTATTTCACATGCCTACAGCTCCTGGACAGAGGACACACGGGCTCAGATCTTCTCTGAAAGCCCAAGCAGCTCCAGCCTCTTGGAGACTCCATGTGAGGAAGTGGAGAGGAGGATTGAAGAGAAGCTCAAGGAGTTTGAGGCACTGGCAGCAGCGGGGCAGCAGCTGGTGTCTGAGGAGCACTACCTGAGTGCAACAGTAAGGATGGGAAATAGGGCCGGGGGAAAATTCCCAGCACCCCCAGAAATCCTCTGGGGACAGACCATGAAGGAAAGAGGGAGGTGCAGGTGCAGAGCCCCGGCAAGTGGGATGGGAACAGTTCTGCATCCCTGGGGATGCATTCCTGCTCAGGGCAGGAARGAGTTTCATCCAGCAGTGGATGCTGAGACCTGAGCTGACTGTGATTGTATCCCATTCCCAAAACCCTCCTAAACTGCTCTGTAGTGAGATACCCTGTAAGGCCAGTGTCCCTGGGCCAGGGGTCCTGGCAGATTGTCCAGCATCTCTCCTCCCCTCAGATAAAGGAGCGATTGGAAGAGCTGCARAGCATGCTGGGCTGGGTGCTGGTGCGCTGGCGAGCACAGAGGCACCAGCAGGATCTGGGGAGCAGACAGCAGGACAGGMCGGACCCTGAGAGTTCTTCAAGCACGTCCCCCACGGGTCAAGTAAGTATTCAGCCATGTTGAGACTGTTGGGGAGCATGGCCAGCCTCAAGGCTGAGGGTAGCAGAGGCATTGGATGGAGAGAGTGGTKCAGAAGCAGGGGAGGGAGGGATGTGTGCTAATACCTCTGGGAGTCTCTGGGCTTCAGACAGGGCAAAGGGAAGGCTGTCCTGAGAAAAAATGGCTGGCTCCAGCATTTCCTGGACTCCCTTCCTTCACGTTCTCTCTCTTGCATTGCTCCCCAGGAGCAGCATGCTTTGTGTGCTCCACCCCACTTGGAAAACATCCAYAGCCCAGTGAAGTTCATACCCTGCTCCCTCCTCGAGCCTGTGCAAAAATTGGAGCCACAGCTTCCAGGGAAAACAGCCATTTCCCCACTGGCATCACCCGTCTCAGATGCTCCATCAGGAGTGGAGCAGAGCTGGAGGGAGCCCAGCAGCAAAACATCCCACAGTGCAGAATCCCCAAAGGAGGCTGCCACCTGGGATCCTGCCGAGACCTCCACACTGCTGCTGCCACCACAGGGCCCCTGCGGTCTGGGGGGGACAGTCAACCTCATCCTCAGCATTGGCAGAAAGGGCGACAAGA
Organism: Malurus melanocephalus; assembly: GCF_030028575.1. Classification (NCBI taxonomy): domain Eukaryota; kingdom Metazoa; phylum Chordata; class Aves; order Passeriformes; family Maluridae; genus Malurus; species Malurus melanocephalus. The sequence continues at coordinate 3,660,125 of NW_026623237.1, forward strand.
AGAAGGCACAGCCAGCGGTTGGCAGCGAGCGGCCAAGGGAGGAGGCAGTGCCACCGGTACGTGGGGATGGTGGGCRGCTTTGGCAGAGCCACGGGCAAGCAGCCACACGGCTGGGGCAGCTCTCYGGAGCTGTGCCCTGGGCTGTGAGGGCTGCGGGGTGACCCCCAAACTGGGACCCATCCAGGCTGTTTCTCAGTGAGCTGTTGGGGCTGTGTCAGTCTCAGGAGAGGGGCCTTTGGCCATGCTGATGCTGAGTGAGGGCAGCTTGCGCCACCCACTTTGCCTGCGCTCTCCTGCTGCAGCTCCTTGCCTGCTCTGCCCTCAACTCTGTGTCTCTCTCTCTCCCCTTGCTCAGCTCCCTGCCACTAAACACTCAGGCTGTAAAACCTTTTGGAAGCGTTGCCAGGGGCTTTTAGGAAACACTTGGGGTAGTTTAAAGCGAAAAAGAAAGCCACCTCGCCAGCTGGTGGAAGAGGTAACATTCTGGGGGAGGCTGCATGTTGGGCAGAGTGGCTGCATGACATGAACCTGCTTGTCACCAACCTTCCTGGACATGCCACTGTGCCCTGTTGGCAGTGGTCCATCAGGAGAGGGAAAACCCTTTTGGTGCTGTGAGATGCAGAGTGTGGGTGCTGGGATATGTAAGGAGGGGGCTCAGGCAGGGCTTGCTGCAGTTTGATCCCCATTTAAGTGGTTTTGGTGGCCATGAGAGGCATGGCTAGCTGTGGCCAGTGKGAGAGCCTCCCTGCTCTTTTGCCATGGGGCAGCAGCAGTTCCTTGTGAAGCCGACCGAAGGGGACGAGGGTGGCTGGGGCTGCGTGAGGTGCACGTTTTGCAGGGGTGGGGGTCTCCAGGTTGCTTGGYTTGTAACCCTGGGCTGGGAGTCTGGTAATTTGTTGGGGTTTGCATCTATTTGTTACTCCAGGGCTTGTGTGAAGGTCTGTGTGTGAGGAGCCCCCAGGGCAGCCAGGCTCAGTAGCCCAAGGGCAGGAGGACAGAGGGCACTGAGGCAGGGCAAGGGACTGTCAGACYGCCAGAGGGGTTTTGGTAATGGGCACCACCCAGCCTAATGGGTACAGGGGGAYGCTGCTCCAGCTCCTGTAGACTCTTGCAGCTGTGGAAGCCCAGGAGAGAGTCTGCAAGGAAGAAGATGGGAAGGATCTGCATTCAGTTGCTGCCCTTGCATCCATTGCTTTACTGCCTGGAGCATGTGGGCCTGGCAGGGATGGACAGCAGTGCCTGCTGTCTCAGTAGCCACCCAAACGTGATGGCTTGGTCAGCAGTGCCAGGGAGAAGCTGTATGGCACAGTCAGGCCCAGCTGTACCACACCTGGTGGGCTCCATCATGGGCAGAGCCTCTGTCTGCCTCTACCCTGCCTGCACCAAGGTGGGAGCAGCTTCAGGGGACTGCGGTGATGCCATGCCATTCCCAACACTGCATGTCTTGCTGGTGTGCATTTCATCTGCCTGCTCCTGTAACTCCCTGCTTTCCCAGATGCAGCATGGAAAGGGRGCAGTTGGCACAGGGTGGTGGAAGCTCCAGCTATGGGGATCACCCCTCTCTCCTCTGTTTCCTCAGGTGCAGGTGGAGGCCAGAAAAATCTGCACGGCAAAGCGGACGCCTGCTGTTGTGTGCCGCCCTCCAGTATCGGGCGGTGGGATGCCGGCTGTGTCCCACACCCTGCCTAAGGCYGGGGCAGGCTGTCTCTTCAACAGCCTGCAGCGGCGGGAGCAGGCCAGRGCAGAGCAGGCACGGCTGCTGACGCTCCAAGGCATCATGGGCGACAGTTCCCTACGGCCCACACCCGAGGAATGCCACGGCCCCAGCAACACGTGGCCTCAAAAGTGTGGCCGGAGGAAGGGGGGGCYGGGGGCAGCTGCTGCTGGACGCCAGCATGGGGAGCTGCTCCTCTATGTCAGGAACCCGCTGGTGCAGGACATYGATGCTGAGTGCGGGGCAGCCCCCCAGAGCCCCTGCCTCCCGACCCTGAAAACCACGTGTCCCCACCTTTCCCTGGGCTCTGTGCTCAGCCTGGAGCTGCCGCGGGATGCAGTGGTCCTGGGGTGCCACCGAGGGGCTGCGGCACGGCAGCAGGAGGCAGAGGGGCGGGAGCAGAGGCAGGGTCGAGGCGTGAAGCTGTGGAAGCCCACAGGCACACATGGAGCTGGATGGCAGGAAGATGGGCACAGTCCCCAAGGGCCCAGCAAGAGGCTGGGCACATCCCCCAAGAGCRAGCGAGGAGCATGGTTCAAGGAGGTGAGCCTCAAGCCCAGCTACAGCCAGCAAAGGGCACGCTGTGCTGGGAAGGAGCACCGCAACCTGCAGAGCCCCAGCAGCACCAGTAAAGAGCTCCTGGACTTGAGGCCAAGCCAGCCGTCCCGTGTCAGTGTGGAGGATGAGCTGGCCACCCGCTTTGGCCAGSACGACAGCCCCAGTGGCACTGGCAGGGCCAGGCATCACAAAGCTGCTTGGCTGGAGCTTGGATCATCCCCTGCCAGCATCCCAGGCAGGACGGGAGCCATCCCCAGCCCCGCCTGCGCACAGCAGCCAGCCAGCAGCAGCCAGCACAGAAGGTCCCCAGCTTCCCCTGCTGCYCCCACCCAGCTCTCCATCTTCGAGTGGGCACTGGGGTCTCCACAGCCCCAGAGCCCTGTGCTGGGCGCTAAGGAAGTTTGCCACCCTGCCCACAGGCAGTTTGAGGAAGAGGAGGAGGAGCTGCAGGCCATCTGGGATGGGGCACACGAGCGACGGGCACAGAGCCCGCCAGGAAGCGGCTGTGCCACTCACYGGACAGACAGCGGGGCAGACAGCTTGCCCAGCCCCAGCACCACTGCTGGTGGGCCCCTCATMCTCTCATCAGCCAACAACGTGCTAGTGGCCAAATTCACCCTTCCCACCACTGCCCATCTGCTCCGCAGCCCGTCAGGAGACAAGAGCCCCGGGGTAGTGCACAGTGGCAGTGGCAGCCCCAGTGGGATCAGGGTTTCCTCCCCCCGTGTGGAGGAGCTGGTGTCTGCAGCCCCCCTGGATGGCTCCAGCGCCTGGGATCAGCGGAGGCATGGGCAGGAGGAGAGAGAGAACAGCAAGGTGAGATCCACAGGCCAGGGACTCTCCCTCAGGGTCAGAYAGGGGGCTGGGGAACACCCCAGGCAGCAGCTGGGTTACCCACTCCAGCAAACATGACCTGTATTTGGGGACTTCCTGACTCCAGTGGCTCCTTTGCTTCAGCTGGTGGGGAAGGACGTGGTGTGGTATTTGGGGTCCCTGCAGCACACATCCTCCCACCAACCCTTTAACCAGGCAGCACTACACTGCTAAAGCTGACACACAGCCCAGCCCCTGCCCAGGTCAGCAAGTTGTTCCTCACTGACATCCCACTCCTACTTCAGCATTGCTCACCAGGGATGGGTCAGATCGACCCCACGGGCATGGAGGCTGAGCTGGCACCAGCAGCCCCAGAGCAGTTCTTGCTCACCCTCTGTGCCCTTGCAGGTCCTTCCCAGTAAAATGGAGTTTCAGATGATGGAGGGGACGCTGGAAAGGAAGCACGTATTGCAGACAGGAGGGAGAAAGGTAAAGACATGACTGTGGGGCTCCTTTGGGACAGRGTGGGGAATGGAGGGAAGGCAGGGATGTTCCTAGAACTGCCACYGCAGTACTGCTCACCATTCTGGGAGGACAGACCATCAGAGGGCGGGGGGGTGTTGCATTTTGAGCAGCAGGAGACCATCTGTCCTCTCCCAAACCTGTTGGCATCTCAGCTGTCCCCTGCTTGTGTCCCACAGGCCAACTGCCGGGCCTGGGGCCTCTTCCACGCCGTGCTGATGAGGCAGACGCTGTGCTTCTACCAGGACCGGAGGGACAGCCTCAAGGTGCGCTAGGGGACACTGGGGCAGCATGGGAGGGGACTGGCAGCAGGGTGATGGCTCTGGCCCCCGTGACCAGGGAAGGCAGAGCTGTCCAACCCCACTGTTGCTCTTGCTCCTTACCCTGCAGAGCTCCGTGGTGGCCCTTCCCCTGAACCTCTCCGGGGCGGTCTGCACCCCAGATGCCGAGTACACCAAGAAGACCAACTGCTTCAGGCTTCAGTGAGTCCCCAGTCCAGGGCAGGAGCCACAGCCCTTCCCAGTATGCGCTTACTGGGGCAGACACACATACCAACACCTCCAGCCAGGACCAGCTCAGTCCAGGATTTCCTTCTTTCTTTCTCACCTGCTTCTCTTCTCTCCCAGTCTAGTGGGGGCTGTGGTATCTGCACCCCATATCACTGCTGACCTGTTCTTCCCCTCTCCCTGCAGGCTGCAGGATGGCTCTGAGTATCTCCTGAGAGCCCCCACCCAGCCCCTCATGAATGAATGGGTCTCAAAGCTGCAGCAAAACTCAGGTGAGCAGCCCTTGCTGGCAGAGCACGAGCCCAGCTCTATGTGATTACCATGTTTGTTCAGCCCCCGCTGAGCCCTCTGATACATGGCGGGGGGGTCAGAAGAGAAGCAGCACAAAATTGCCCTCTGATTTATGCATCCTCCTAGCCTGCCTTGGGAACAGCAGTTCTCTGCCAGGCAGGATTTGGAGGCTTTGTTTTCACACCACATACACAGTTATAAATCAGGAATAGCACAACTGACGTCAGTGGTGCTTCAGAAGCAAAAAGACCGTGTCAGTAAAAATTATAATTGTGCCTTGGTCTTCTTCCATATCCTCTGGGCCTGGAAACGCCTTGCTTGCCCTTGWGGCAAGGAGACATGTAATACTGAGGGCTTCCTGCTGCTGTACCTGTACCTGAGGAGTTCAAGCTCTGTCATGAAATATTGAGCATGTTGGCTCATTGAGCATGAAATGTTGGCATGTTGGTTGGAGGTTGGAGGAGCCACCCAGCAGCATGGGCACTCAGATCAGGGACTGGTTGTATGGGACAGTCCTATGCACTGCCAGCATCCAGCAGGATGTTTGCTGTGCCCCTAGGTTACCCTGAAGTGGATTACTTCCAGGCAGCGGCACAGCACGTCGAGGGCAGTGGCGGAACAGGCAGGTGAGTAGCCAGGAGCTGGCTAGCTATGACTATATATGACTTCCATATCTGCCAATGTGTGCTACTCCAGCAGGACAYCTATGAGCCGGTCTGGTTTGCTAAATCTCTGCTACTTTCAGTTTCAGCAAGGTGTCCAGCCCTGGGAGCTCCCACCTTCAGGGACATCATCAGGTCACGACAACCAAGAGCCAGGAGATTGTGGTGTTACCCTGCTCAAGCACCTTAGTGCAGCGGCCTCTGGGCAGCCAGGATGGCCCAACTGATGGGACTGTGGCAGCAGCAGGTGACATTCCTGTCCAGTTGGGTTCCCGATGTCCCCCAGCTCCTCTCCCAGCCCAGAGAGGTACAAGGGAGCCCGCCAGGAGAGGCTGAAGGCTGTCGGTGGCATCTGGGCTAGGAATCCCAGGGCACGTGGCTTGGAGAAAGTTACATTTACTTCCTGGGATACTGAGATAGTCATACATTTCCCTCTTCTCTGTGGGGCTGACAAGGGGGTGTCCTGTGGTGGCCTTGCCTTGTGACATGTCTCCATTCTGCTTCAGAGAATGCTCAAAGGACTGCGCACAAGGAGCAGCAGTGGTCGCCCAGGGGGTCCCCCGGGCTGTGGGACAACATCTGCCCTGAAGACGACTATGGGCTGGTGGCCAACAAGAGGAGGTCCTACTCTTTCACCTCAGGTACAGTCCTGATTTTGCTGTCACCGCCAGGAGGTGGCACCACTGCTTGTGTCCCCACAGACAGCTGAGGACAGATGCGTTGCTGCTCCAGCATGCACCTGGTCCCACATGCCTGTGCCCTTGGCTGCAGCGCCCATTGCGGGAGGGCTCTAGAGGGCTGCTGGCACCCTGCCCTCCCACTGCCTGCTCCTTCTTGCAGCCACCTACCAGAAGATCACCCCGTTGGCCGTGCCCAAGGAGCCGCTGGAGGCCGGGAGCAGCTACTCCGTTACACTGTACATTGGGGAGCAGGTGTCGGCCATGCCCCGTGCACGCTGTCACTCCTTTGTGGCCCGAACGGCGAGTCCCCGGGACACRCTAGGGGAGAAGACTGCCAGCCCCCCTCGCACCAAGAACAAATCCGTCTTCAAGAAGTTCTTTGGGAAGAAAGAGTGAGCCCCAGACAAGGGGGAAAATTGCCCTCCTCTGCCTTTTATCCTCCTCTTGGACCATCCTGGCACGGTCTGTACTTCCAGCACGGGTTCACGTCTTGCTGCCTTCCCAGGAGGCTCTGCCAAGTGGCTCTGCTTCAGCCAGCCCTGGGGCTGCCCTCTGCCCCAGCCACTGCAGCCCCCAGCCTCAGCCTGGTGCTGAGCACCCCTCCTGCCCARTGCTCTCCCTGGGTGCTGCTGCCTAACCAGGCATCCTGATGACACACAGCACAAGCAGAAGGGCCTGGATGGTGGTTTCTATTAAAAAATAAATAGATGCTGAGACTGGGAGCTTTTTTGTCCAGTAGTACCCATCAGCATGGGAGAAAAGAGGCTCTGCAAGGAGTCAGGGGAGTTTCAGATGAGGAGAGCCCTACAGTGAGCTTCAGTCCTGCCCCGGGGAAAGTCTGAGCTGTTTTGTGCCTCTCACAAGGATGCTTTGTCCTGTGCTTTCTCTCTGCCTGCACTCAGCCCAGCTAATCCCACAGGGTATCTGGGCCCCTTTTCCCTGCCCTGGGAGCTCAGCAGGGAGGTTGCTACCCACAGAGTAAATACTCCTACCTGCACAGCCCTGCCAGGAGCCAGCTCAGCCTTACTGTCTCACAGGGTGGCTGCCAGCCTAGGTTGCAGCAGGTGAATGCTGCGTGACATGGACGGGACCAGCGTTGTGTGGCTGGACCCACAGAGCTTCCTGCAGTCCAGATATTCTTGCAGTAATTTCACCAGGCCATGCCAGTTTCAGCTGCCCCAGTTGCTGCCTCTAGTGAGAACGGGAAAGAGCAGCTGGTCCAACCTGCCCTGAGCCTGTACCAGCCCTAGAGGGAGACAGGGAAGTTTCCAGGAACGTGGGTAGCAGGGCCTCTCCCTGTCAGGCTGCGAGGCTCCGCTGTGCACGCTGCTCGCCTCCTCAAACACATTGTGGGGCTTAAAATAGAAGTGCTGGCTACAGCCCAGCCCTGCAGTAAGGRCTGGGAGAGCAGAAATGCTTCTGCCACCCCGTCTCCCTCCTGCAGTGTTGCTGGGGCTGGGGACAGAGACTGAGGTGGAGGTGGGCACACCAGTGTCACCAGCAGAGGGGTTTCTCCACATTCCCAGCAAGGGGGTGGAGGGAACGCTGGTGCGAGATGCTGCTCTGTGCGTGGGAGTGTGCTTTCTGAGCTTCCCCTGTGTCTTACCACCCTCCACTTGGCTCCATCACTCTTGGCTCTGACACCTGTTTTTTCCTCCAGCACCAATTTCAGCTGCCTGCACTTCCTTAATGGGAAGAGACACGGGATGGTAGGGCTGGGAGGGGTGATGCCCTGGGCAGGGGCCAGGCCTATCCAGGCCAGCGAGGAGGCCAAGGCACAGCATTCCAGCTCCGGCTGCACATACCAGGAGAGCAGCTGGTGGGCTGGTGCCAGTTCATTCCTGAGCRGCTGCGGGGCCCGGCAGAGGGGCGGTGGGTGCAGGGTACTTTACTAGGGGCCCCCCTCCTGGCCCCAGGGGGTTAATGCTGACCCGTGGTGGGGTGGGAGCTCAACAAGCCTCCTGCCATGGCCCGAGTCCAGGACAGCAGCATGGGGTGACATGTGCTGCTAGAGAGATAACCCCATCCCAGGGACGATGGTGGCACCTGCAGCACTGCTTTCGGTGCTCCCCTTGTACAGGGTTCATTGTCCCCCTGAGGCAGCTGCCCACCCCCAGCCTCCCCTCTCTCCTTCCCCGTGCTGGCACTTGGCCCCGCTGCAACCCGCTGACGAATCCCTCTTGTAGTTCCTACGACAGAAGCCAATTCCCCCCCCCTCTACTAATCTGCCCGTGCATGCAGCCTCCACCTGCTGAGCCAGCGGAAGCCGTGCTCAGCCAGCCCCAGCCAGCGCCAGGGCTCCGAAACCCACTCCGGCAGCAGAGCCTGTAGGGTGGCAAAGCCTTTGCACCTTGGTTCTGCTGCCKTGGGAAACCCCAGCCCTGCTTGGCACCAGGCAGTGAGGAGTCTGCAGGCAGCATCGTCTGGCACCGGGAGAGCTGAGCTATCGAGGTAAGGGCAGGCTGCAGGCAGGGAGGTGACCAGAGTAAGCACGGTCCCTGCTGTGCTTCGTTCTGCTGGGTACCAAGGAGAGGGTCTGGTTCCAGCCTCCTCCACCGAGCCAAGGTCTCGGTCCCCATTTCGGCTGCTCGGCAATCCTGCTGCAAGGTCACCCTGCAGCCGGGAGCCTGTGCTGAGCTCTGGAGCCATCACACACTGAGGGACTTCCACCTGGGTCCAGAGCTTTCTAGTCCCATAGCTGAAAGGAGGGTTCGGAGCCTGACCCCGGTGCGGGAGGGAGTGAAAGGGGGGAGCAGCAGTGGAGGGGCTGGCTGCCGACACCCTGTCCTCCTTGCCTGGGCAAAAGGACAGCACGGCTAAGCCCCGCTCCCGGGGCAGAGACCCCCGGGGCAGGAAGGCCAGCCGCCTGCTCTAGGAAGAAGGGAGACACTGGGGAAAAGCCAGAGCACCGGGCATTCGTGTGCCGGAGCTGCGGTAGCGGGGCGACCCCAGCAGCATCCCGCCATCAGGTGCGGACGGGGCAGAGCGGGATGCGAGGGATGGGGGAAACCGGGCTGCAGTCCCGGCGGCCCCGGGGCCGAGGGCTGTCCCAGCCCGCCCGCGCGGTGCCCTTGGCGCGGCGGGAAGCGCTAGGACCCGGCGTGCTGCGGCCGGCAGCGCTGGCACCGGGCGGTGCGGGACGGGACAGTGTCCTGCAGGCGGCGGCGCCGCGGGAAGGAGCCGGCAGCGCCCGGGAAAACATGTAAGCGACGCGGCGGTGTCCCGGCTGCCTCGGGTGCGGGTGGGTGCTGGGGAGGAGCGGGGCCTCCGGCAGCGGCGGCAGCAGCGCTCAGGGAAGCCCTGGCAGCCGTCCCGCAGCAGTGCGGGGCCGCGGAGTGGCCGGCTGTCCCACCGGCGCTCCGACCCCGGCACGCTCGGCCCCGCTCCCGCCGGCGCTGGCTGCTGCTGCCTTGCTTTCCCGTCCCGCTGCGGGACCCCGGGGAGCAGCGCCACGGAGCAACAAACGCCTCCCCTTTCGCCATTCCCCAAGACAGCCCCCTGGGGACGGTGTTTGGTTACCCTGCCCGTGGGGATGTCACCCAGCCACTGGCACGGCCACCGTTTACTGGCCCCGTCACCTTCCTGTGTCAGTCCCAGACTTCCCTGAGCGCTGGCTCCCTCCCCTTCCCGCCAGTCACGTATGGTCCTGTAAAAGCCCCGGGGGTGCCTGCCCCACAGAAAGCAGCGCCACGGAGCCCTCCACGTTGTTGGGGCTCCTGGCTCTGTGCCACAGCTCACCTCCCTGCCAGAACTTCTTCTGCAGCCCCATTCACCCCTTGTAGGCCCTTTGTCCCAGTAGCTGGGGACTGTCCCATGACCCTTTCCATTTCTAGGCTGACCGCTGGGAGTTTGCCCTTCCCCCTTGCACCATTCCCCATGCAGCTCCTTTCTCCCTAGGCACTGTTCCCTGGCTGCCTTCGGTGTGATTTGGCCCAGCACAGAGGTCCTGGCTACCGCCTGAGTCCAAGGCATGGCCCAAGGCTTTTTTGCAGGAGCCTGACTTCGTGTGCAGGCGGAAGAGAGGTGAAGGTACAGACAGAACAGGGTTYGTAGCATGGCCCTTGACCCAAATCAGTGGTGCCTCTCAAGGTCAGGGCACTGCTCTGCTGCCCCACTAAAGATCTTAATACAAGAGGTGAGAAAACAGGGTCCCCATTGCTGCTTTTTGTCCTTATCCCTCCAGTGTCCTGGTGCTGTCCTGGGGAGGGAGGGAGCAGGTAGTGCTGAGGGACTGAAATGAATTGGAAAAGGTAGGGAGCAAGGGAAGCTGGCACAGTTGGATGGTAGGAGATAGGGAAAGTTGTCTGTCATGGTTATTGGGCTTGTGCAGGGAAGGTGATGGAGGAGAACCAGCTGTGCAGCACCAGCTGTTTTGTGCACAGACATATAAGAATCCCCCCCATTCCCTGCCAGGAATGGCCAGAGCATCCCTGAAGGCAAGCGGGATGGCACTGGGAGCAGCAGGATGGGAGATACGAGTGACAGTGGCAGAGCAGCCTGTCCCACATCAGAGCRGGCAGCCCTGCTCTGAGCTACTATCGGCAACAAGACACTCCAGGGCTCTCCAGGAAGCTAGGCTTTCATGGAGCTCTTTTTCTTCTTGAGAAGCTTGGTTTTTTTGCAGGGAATCCACATCCATGACTGCAGTTGCAAAGCAGGTCCAGCTCTGCTGGGCACTACATGGCAGCTCAGCTCTGCTGTGAAGCTTCCCAGCTCTGCCATCCCAGGACACAGCACTAGCAAAAGCCAGGTGAGACTTTCCCACCTGCTTGCATCTTCTGGAAATGGCAGATCCTTTGTGGAGAGTGGAAAGGACAGGGAGTTGGTGACATCTGCAGCTCCTCCCTAGAAAAGGGGATCTTTGTGGGAAGCCAGCCACCACTGTTGTCAGGGCTGACTTGTTTTCTGGCTTGCCAGAAAAGAGATTTATTTGGTCTGGGCAGCAGTGTTAGAAGAGCAAGCCGTTTCCCTGGAGACTGAGTCCCTATCAGCTGAATATGGATGTACAGAGTAAGCCTGAGGCCACGAGCCCCTGGGAGGGTAGTTCCAGGAGCCCCTCTTGTTCCTGAGGCACTTGGGCAGTGGCACAAGAATGCTTCTGGATGCCTCATAGCCCAGGACCAAGGGGAGAAGCAGGCAAGCTGCCTTTTGATAAGTAAGCTATGCTGAGGAGGTGCACTTCATGCCTTTCCCCATCCCATTCCTGTGGGACTCAGGGTTCTCAGAGGACCAGCTCTGAGAATTTTTCTCTGTGGCCGGTGGCTGAGCAGCAAGCACAGGCCCACAGGATAGTTACCATGTTCAGGGTGACTGTCACAGTGTTGTGTTCTCATGTGGTCCATCCTGASCCTGAAAACTGCTTCCTAACACTATCCCTGCCCTTCTACACAGTGTGCTATCGACAGGCAAACTCTGTTTCTTTAAACCACCTTCAAACAAACTAACAGCTCCGAGTTCTGCCCTTGGGCTTCCGTGCTCACTCCCAGATTTCCTGGCTCCTGCTCATCCCCAGTCTCCCCAGTGTGGGTGAGCACAGCACACACAAAGCCCACATTTCAGGGTGTCTTGTCGCACTTTGTGCACTTGGCTCCCAGTGCCAATTGTTCCCTCACCTCCCAGCTGCAGCTCACTGTCTCCTCATCCTCACAGTGAGCCCAGCGCTCGGGCCCTTGCCTACCCTTCCCTTAAGCCCCTGCCCGAGGGCTGGTTTGGGATACCTCCCCACGCCGGAATGCCAGACCCTCTCCCACCGGCTGGGACAAAGCTGCTGCTGCGCTCCCCCTCTTCCTGCCCAGCCTGGCTCCGGCATTCCGCGGAGCCCCTTAAGCCCGCGGCCKGCTAATTCCTTCCCCGTGCTCGCCGTGCTCCCGGTCACGCCGGGCCGGGGGCAGGCCGCCCGCGCCCCGCGCCGCCGCCAGGGGGCAGCCCCGGCCCGCCGCCGCCCCTCAGCCCTCAGCGTGCGGGCCTCAGCGCCGAGCGGGGTGGCCGCGGAGCCCTCGGGGGCGGGCAGCTCTGCAGCGGGGTGGCACGGGGCCGGGAGCAGTGCCTCCCCCTCGGGAACAGCCAAATTCGGCCGGCAGGACGAGCGCGGGGCGCTGCAGGCTCCCAGCCGTGTACCCCAGCCCCTCGTGTGAGGGGTGCAGGRCCCCCCGAGGGTTTCCTCCTGCCTGCTCCGTGTTGGAGCATCCTCTGCCCGCGGGTGGGCACTCGSTTTTGCAGAGGGGCTGAGGAAGGAGGGGAGGGCAGGCCCAGCGGTACCCTGGCAGCTGAGCTGCTGGTCATGGGTTTGGCCTGCCCTTCTTTTGATGTCCCAGGGTTGTGCTCCACTGGGTGGCCTGGGGGCCTTGGGAACCTGAGGAAGCATGACTGGCAAGGAGAAGAAATGATGAACGACTGCTACTGTTGGAAGCTGTGGGAAAGGGCCCTCCTGGAGACCTCCCGGGGGGATGTTTGGGAGCATTCAGCCACAGCTCCGCTGCTGATTCGCCCAAAGGGGAAAGCATGACTGGATGAACTTAGTCTCCRTACAGGATTTAGTCAGCCTTGCCAGACGTTTGCACAGAGCGGAATTCCTCCGTGCCAGCCAGCAACTGTTGGGCCAGGCACAGACCAGGGCTGGCACGGCTGTGAGAGCTCCTGGACCTGTGTTTGGAGCTCTCGTCTCTGCAGGTGGCCATGTGCCATGGTCCCCGTGGTGCTGGTGGCCGCRGAGCCTGCCCAGGGAGCAGGGACAGCAGGTAGGCAACTTGGCCTTGCCATGCAGGATGGGCAGTCTCCGGCTGCAGCAGCACTCCCTCAAGCTGGAGCATTCAGCTCTTGYGCATTCAGTGCAAATACCAGCTGTCTGCACTACCAAGGTGCCTCAGGAAGGCTGATGGGGAGCCATGACCTTAGGCTTTCCCCCATCTCTGGAGCCRGGATCCACGCATCCTCCAGTGAGGCTTCTTCTGCCTTTTAGATGGCTCTTGGAGATCCCTGGAGCCATTGGGTACCTTGCTGCACTGGGGTCTGGATGGACTTTGTGGAGGAGGGTATGAGACCACACAGCAGCTTCCACCCCTATCCCTCCTGCCAGGTTCCCTGGTCCCCAGCAGCCCACAATTTCCCTGTGGGTTTTACGAGTGTGGCTGGGTGCCAGCCAGCTCCTTCCTTAATGGCTGTGCCCCGTCGTCGTGGGAGACTGTTGCTGCCAGCTAAGGAGCAGGATGTGCCCCCGGCACCGCTTTAATGGGCCAGATGACCTTGACTATAGTGTGGCTCCCTCTGCCCGGGCCAGCTCTATCCTCCGCCAAGGAGACCTGGTGTGACACCATGACAGAGTGCTTGGAGTGGCCTGTGCCCCAGGGCTACCATTTCTGAATGCCTCAGGGTGTACCCGCCTGCCGCTGAGCCGGGGGTTAACCCTGTCTCCTCTGGTACAAGTGGGAGCCTGAAGTGTATTTCTTGAGTTTCCCCCAGTTTCCTCGGCTCRGGCAGCTGGAGACTGCCTGCCGTGAGGTAACATTTCACCCTTGGGCGGTGGCTGCGCAGCTGTCACTCAGTAACCAGCACCCAGCAGCTCCGCTGCTAATTGGTGCCATTAGTTAGYATTTACTGTCTAAGTGCTTGTAGTAGAAAGCAAATGGGTGGCTGGAGCTCAGGAGAGGGCACCAGCTGTGCAGGGAGGGAGGCAGAGGGGTGGGGACAGAGGAGGAAAGGATTGCCTTGGCAAGGATTGTTCTCAAAAGATGGTGAGGATGGGAGACCTTCAGCAGTGGCTTGGGCAGAGGGGCCTGTGTCAGGCCCCCAGCCTGACAGCAGTGAGATGCCCTGTGTCCCAAAGGTGCGGCTGCTCTCTTGGGCAGGCTGCCTCCACCTTCAGCAGCCTGAGAGGGGACTGGAACTTGGCTGAATCCCACTGTCCACCACGGGCCCCTTGCTGAGCTGTGCCCAATCAGCGGACAATGGGATTTGTTTCTGCTTGCCCAGCTGGAAAACACCCATGGCCCTGCCATTGCCACGGGCTGGAAATGCATGGAGGCCCTTCCTTGTATCTCCAGACCATTTGCTCACCAGGGCTGTGAGTGCTTTTGGGGTGGTRGTATCACCACATTGCATCCCAGTGCTACCAGCGCAGGGGGATGCTCAGCATGGGGAGGCGGTTGGGATGACTGGCAGCAAGTGCCTCCCTCTTYCCTGCCATTCCTTGTAGGGTTTCTCCTAGGGCTGCTTGTCTGCTGGCAGCGAGCTCTTGCTGCCCCCAGCCCACTAGTGAAGAAGTCACAGGCAGCTGCCTGACTTTATCCCTGCAGGTCGTGTTGTGCAAGGAAGCCGAAGGAGGACAGGATGCTGGAGGTCTGCATGGCTCCCTGCAAGTGGTGATATGCCAGCTGGATCTCTGTGCCACAGGCAGAGTTCAGGAGGGTAGCACAGCCTACTCCTTCCCCACCTCATCCCAGCAAGGCTCCGGCCATCAGGTGAGCATGACCTCTGCCCTGCCACCTCATTCCAAAATGCAGGGCAGGGCACCGAGAGCCCAGGGGTCACCATCAGGAGTCCTGCAAGCAATGACTGGAGAACTTCCACCCCAAAAAGAGTCTGCCASCAGTTCTTCAGCCAGGACCAGCAAGGCAACAGCAAAACTAAAACTTTTGTCCTTGAGCCATTCGCTGACCTTGGCAACAGGCTGAGATGCTTTGTTGAGTATCAAAGCATCCATGGCTATTGCAGTCTCTTTATAACTGGATTCCAGGAGCCTCTAGTGGGGTTTTTGCCCTCATTGGCTAAAAGGCTAATAACCTGCTAGCACTTGACAGAGGTTCAGCATCTTCTGTTTCCCTCATGTGACTGATTTAAATGCCCTTTTCCCCCCTTTCCCAGTACAGYTGTGCTCTGCTGCCTTGTCACACTTGTAGAGAATTGGATACAGCTGCTAATTCTCTTGCCACTCCACTCCTACTGCCTGCTCTGCCTTTCCAACATACTGGTTCTCTGTTCCTCTGCTCCATGGCACTGAGGGCCAGTGCAGACTCTTTGAGCTGAGCTGCTCATGCCTTCCTCTGGGTTGGGGCAGGCAGCATCCAATGGAGGGAAACGCAGTCACTGTGGGTCATGCTTGCAAAGGGAAGGGTGGTTTTGCAGTGGAAAGGAGAGCTGGATGGCATGCAGTCCCCTGGCGTCACCCCTGCGGCAGGTTGGTGGCCTTGCCATGCCTCAGTTTCCTCTGCCCCTAGCACAGGCACATTTGAAGCAAAAGGAAATCTCATTGCAGAGGAGGGCTGGTGGGCTAATTAATGTATGGTTGCAAAGTGCTTCCAAGTCTCCAAGGAAAACGGTCGACACRGGTGCCAAGTGTAAAGGAATCTGGAAACATTAAGTGCCTGCAAATGCTGCCTAGCTCCCCAGGCCCTAAAATTGAGATATTGCCCAAGAGGCACCAAAAATATTCCTTCAGCTCATGTGATGCATTATCCACTGCCTGGAATAAATCTCCCTTTTTGCTGTTGCTTTCCAAACCAGCTGTTTGTTTGTTTTCCCATTTTGGATTTCATAGCTTTAGTTAACGCTGAGAATTGCTASAAGGGAGGAGAAAAAAACTCCAGCTTTTGTGAAAGATTTGGCAGCAGGCGTCACTGAAGGGAGAGCACTTCTGCTGTTTGTTCTGCCTGTTACAAACTAGCTGTGAGCAGAACRTACAAATTCGGCTCCAGGTGACAGCCTTGCAATTCCTGCAGTGCATGTTTGAGTTTTCAGAAAGAAAACTCAAAGGGCTGAGCAGCTTGAGCCTCACCAGCATATTCTGGTAAGCATGTCCGTGGGACTCCCAGCCTTACATAAGGGAGAGGCTTTGCTGGCAGTCTTCCTCCCTTGCCTTCTCTCTTTGCTCTGGGAGTGCAGCGATTTGCCAACAGCAGCAGCGTGTTTTGGCACCGTGCTGCTACTTTGGGGATGGAGAGGGTGGGAACACAGCAAGCCCCTAAACCCCATTCGAGGCTGCTTTTTCTCCTTGCCCAAATTACACAGGGGAGAAACATCTAGCTCTGTGTGTCATACCATGGTGGGCCCAGTACCAGAGTTGGGCAAAGCACAGCTGTTTCCAGTTTGGAGCAAGAAACTGTTTTCGTAGCTGTTTGCTTCTTCTAGGAGGTTTGTTATTGAACCCGCTGAGGTGAAGATGATAACATGAGAGTCCCTTGGGAGCAGAGGGCTCTGCAAATGCAACACCTTCGCCAAGATGAAGCAAGGCAGCTTGACCCTACAGCAAGGGCTCATGTTTGTGGGGCAATAAATRAGTTGTTATTGACTGTGCAATTTGTTACCTTCCGTACACCACAGAGGAGGTGTTGCCCCTCTTCGACTGCATGCTGCCATTGGCATTACACAACCMAAGGACTTGCATCACTCTTGAGAGCAGACGTGCACTCTGAGRGGCTGAAGTACCTCCACGGAGAAGAGAACCTGGAGTGAAACATCACCTGTCCTGCACCAGTCAGGGCTGGATTTTGAAGGACACTCGCTCTCTCCCACACTTAGCCTTCCTCACCCCACGGTGTCTTGCTTGCTCCAGGTCTCCTGCCTACCCAAGAGAAGACATCATTAGATCCCATCCTGCAAGCTGGTGGTGGGTGGGTCACAGGTCTGAGCAGGGAAGCAGCCAGCAGCTGGTGCTGTCCTTAGGAGCTGGAAGCTGCCTTTCTCTGCGCCTCCCCTCGAGTCCATCTGCTGGCCTCCTGTCTGCCTGCGGTCACTGGTGGCTGGGATGCTGTTCAGTGCTAATGGATTTCAAACCCCCCATCTCCAGTGAGAGACGTCTCTGTTGAGAGATGTTGATTCCAGTGCTTGGGGGAGAGTGTCTGTGCAGACAGGACCAGAGCTGCAAATTAGAACATTTAATCCTGTACTTTGGTGATGGTAAGTGCTACGAATTCTGCTGCTGAAAGCCTGGGGTGAGGCAGCGGCTACACCCACGCTGTCCTGAAGCAGAGACTTCCTGGAATATCCACTCAAAGGTAAATTTTGCGGTGTTTCTCCTCCCGAAGGGGTTTKAGGCTGTAATGATGCTGAGAGTTTTGTCCTGACTTCTGGAAGCACAGTGTCAGTTTGTCTGTGCACTGCCAGTCTGGACCCTGTGCTTAAGTTCCTGGGGGAATTGGTTTCTCACAGCTTTCAGTCTGTGCTAAAGTTGGAGCTTATACAGAAAAACAAAACTGTAAAGATGCTCAGATTTTAGCTCATGCTGCTGAGCAGCAAGTGTGGACATCACAAGGAGAAACCAGGGTCCTAAGGTGTTGTTGCATCAATGTCCCAGGGACTGCCAAGGGGGCTTGTGGGGCTCTGTGGGTGACAGTGTGGCTCATCTCAAGAGATGAGAAATGTTGAAGCAGGCGACCTCTCTTTTCTGTTTTGTTTGGATTTTGCAGGGAAGAGAGGAGACAAAAGAGACAAGATGAGGCAAGGCAAGGTGGGGAGAGGACAGATTTTGTCTGTGTTGCAGYTTAACCAGAAGACCTTTCAGATCAGAATGGCATAGGGAAATGGGCTGAGAACAGGCCGGCCCAGGGCTTGGATCTGTCATTGCCTGGGAGATGCAGCCTGGGAGCTTTAATTAGATATGAGAGCTTTTAAATTTAATCCTATCTGATATGAATCTTAAATTKAAGAAAAGAGCCTCCTGTCTTTCTATCTGACAGTATTATCTGTTGCTCCCTTCATGTTGTTAGTGCACCCTGCTATCTGACCCCAGAAGCCCATAACCATGACAGATATCTATGAGGGAGAGGGAGAGATCCAGCTGCGGAGGCTGCTACTGAGCAGATCGGTGAAGAGGTCTCTTCCCGAGMGTGACACTCCGCAGTGTCATCGTTGCTGATCAGAAAGCACTGGTAGCTTTCTCAGCCCTGTTACCATTGCCTTTTTCTTAGGCATTGAGGACTTTTTGCTTATGTGGCAATGTTTATTGGTCTGTCTTAAAATACAAGCTTGGTGCTTGGATTCTGCAGGAAGATGTGTTAGAGATCATCTTGCTGAGAGAGCATGAGAATGAGAATCTGCCAGAGTTTTCGGGRGTGTTTTAACTTCTGGTTTTAATTTCTAACCCAAACTGATCACRATCTGCAGAGAATTTTCTGAGGCTGTTTATTAATGGAACAAATGTTTTAATGGTCAAAGATGCCGCAGGGACTTCCTGGTGCCACTGCCTGTGGCTGTACAATGTAGGTGAACAGAGAGAGCCAGGAAAGCCCTGTGTTYCTTTAAACACCCAGCTACATAAAAAAATATATCTGTGACTGTTTAACCACAGGATATGAGGTTAAATTCAGGTGCACTCCCCTTTGCTGGGGGACAAAGTACCTGAGGACTCCTCCACGTTTGCACTTCAGCTAAGCTACAGGCTTTTATCACCGCAGATAGATATCTATTCCAGAGAGATAGGAGTCTGGAGGCGGYAGCCTGAAAAAACACATCTTAGAGTTTGTGCCTGCCCCCTGAATACACACGGAACTTACATCCTCCGAATATAGGGGGATTGCTAAGTTTCAGAGGGCTTTGCACATTACCTGCCATCCTGGGTAGCACCACCACAAATACACAGTACAAAAAGCTGTCTTTAATCCTCTCTGTGAGTCATAGAATCACAAATGGGTTGGGTTGGAAGGGACCTTAAAGATCATCAAGTTCCAGTCTCTCTGCCATGGGCAGGGATGGCACTTACTAGGTCACTAACTTGAGACAGATATATATATATATGTGTGTGTGTGTGTGTGTGTATGTAGGTGTGTATACACATATATATATACGTATACGTGTGTCTGTATATGTACATGTCTATATATACATCCATATATACATAAATGTGTATATATTACACCCTTAAGTGGTGACTGCCAGCAGAGAGTGTTTTTGTCTGGATTAGAATGCACCATGGGGGACAAGTGAACGTAGGAACAAGGAACGTAGGGGTACAAGGAACGTAGTGAACGGGGCCAGCTCACACTCCATTTAGAGCAACAGTTTAATGCATGGCTCCCTTTAGAGCGGTAATATTTACTAATGCAAGGATAATAACGCAAACCCGGCGCTGGGTGAGACTCCGCAGCTCTAGCAGYAGTGCTTTCCTTTCCCCAAGAAGCAGGCGAACCGCAGGCCGGAGGGGGGTTTCCCGCCAGCTGCGGGGCGTGGAGATGCGATAGGCGCGGAAAGGGGGGGAGCCAGGGGCGGGCAGGCCCGGGGAAGGGACGGCYGCGGAACGCGGGGTGGCGCGGAGAGCGCAGCGCAGGTGGGTTCTCCCCGAGGTGTGTACGGCTGCCAGCGGACGGTTTGCGGCTCCTCTTACCCCCTTCTCTCCCGAGGGTGGCGGGGAAGGGGCGGGAAGCGGGGAAGTACACCGCCTCTCCCACGCGAGAACCGCGTGGCACAGAAGGCGGCAAGAGGCGGAGGAGGAGTTTAGAGAGCGGGACGGAGGCGGCGGGTTCTCATCCGCACCGGGGAGAGAAGGAGCCGGAGCCGGCAGGCAGCGGTGGGCACCCGCGTTCAAGGTATTGGCTCAAAGTCGCCGAGCTTTTGGCCACCCCGGTTCCCTCCGGGGCTCCGCGCGGCGTTTCAAAGCTGCCGGGTGCGTGGGAGCCCTCGGAGTGAGCCGGGGGATATCCCAAGCACAGGACCCGGCGCCACAGCGTGGGAAGAGGCGGCGTGGTAGTCGCGGCTTGGAGGAGGGAGGGCTTATGATACACAGATGCTGTTTGTTTGGAGGGGTTTCTTCCTTRCCACCCTGCACGGCCACTACAAACCCCCTTTCATAGTTACTGCCGGGGGAGGAGAGCATGTGGTTTTGGGGATGCGAAGTGGAGCGGCCAGCGCATGGCTCAGGGCATGCAAAACGCAGTGATGCTTTGATACCTGGGATGCAGAACTCCACCGAGGGATTTGTGCGCCGGTCCTCCWGTTTTGGAAGTGCACATCCTGCCGAACAGTGTCATGTGTGCATGGCAGTGTCTGCCAGCACATGGGTGTTCTGGGGTCCCTCTGTCACATGCGTGCGCAGGGTGCCATGTGCTGCTGTGTGAGAAGTGRGGCAGAACCCCCCTGGCTGGCAGAAAAGCTGCTGGGTCAGGGTTGCTCCAGGTCCCGCTCAAGAAAATGCTCCCATTTGGCTGTGGGATGCTGTGGAAGATTTCAATGAGTGTTTCTTTCCGAGGAGAGCCTCGTCGAGGCAAACGTGCCAAGAGCTCCYGTAGAGCCCTTTTGTGCTGTCCTCCTCACCCCTGTAGCTAAATCGGAGGCTCACACCCCTGCTAGATCGTAATACTGCCAGACCAACACAGTCCCTATCTGTACTCACCCGTGCTCCCATCTGCCTCTTGGGAATGGGCTGTAGACTGTGTGGGAAGGCAACTGAGGCTAAACCCTGGAGCTGTGGGATCGCAGACAAGTAAAGCCTGTATCCTTGATCCCCAGGGCTAGGGGCTGCAGGAAGAATTTGTGCAGCTGTTGGCCACAGCTGGATGCACTTCCCAGCTGCTCCTAAAGCAGCCCAGTGGCCCCTCAGTTGCCTGTTGTGAGCAGACACAGTTGAGGGACTTCTGTGAGTGCCGACATGGGAAATCCTACTTTCCTGCACTGCATCCCAGCTTGGTGGCATTGTTTCCACTCACCAGTCCCTGCAAGATGCTGGACAGCCTCAGGCTCCCTCGAACCTGTCTTTACTACAAAGCTATCTCACGATGTGACTGTGCAGGGATGCTTTTCCCTTGGGTTCACTGGTTGACTTAGTGCAACTTATGGGCCATTGATAATGTCAGTCCAGCTCTGACACCACATGTGTGCCCTCCAAAGCACTCCTGCTCCTGACATTGCTTTTTGCTCGGAAAAGACAGGTAGGCTTGCTCTTGGCTCAGACAGGGCAAAGGCAATTCTTTTTCAGCACCAAGGGCTATGACATCAGCCCCAGAAGATACTTTGCAGGGTGACTCTTCCCTCCRCAATTAGAGCAGATGAGAGGTGGAGGCTTAAACTACCAGATACCTGGAGTGAGGAGGCTGAAGAAATTCAAYTCAGCTTGAATTTAGCAAATGCAGSRCCAGCACACAGGAGAGTGTGTCACCTCCATCCTGCAGTTGTCCCTCTTCTCCATTCTTTGCCAAGCTGCATAATTAACCACTGGCATMAATTCCCCAGCATGGCATCCCTGCTCTCATTATCTTGGGTTGGGAGGTGTTAATGAGCCTCTTCCTCTCTGAAGATGAGCCATGGGCTTTGTTGTTGACCTGGCCTGACCTTGTTGGGGTATTGGGGTAAGCCAGGGTGCGGAGGACAAAGCAGGCACCCATTCACCCACTCCTATGCTGCACCTTCCTCACTSTCCCCAGCTCCATTCCCAGTTCCCCTGGCAGAAGCAGGGCTTAGGGACCAACCCATTGGGATAGAGGAGCCCAGGGCCATCTGTGTGCCCTGTCCAATGGGAAGGCACCAGCCATTGGCCTTGGGAAGTCAGCAAGCAGCTTCTGATGGTTTCCATGGGACATAGGTAAATCTGACTGGTTTTTGTTCAGTGTAASGTCCAGGCCCCTGGCAAATGTTACAGAAGCTGCAATGCCAGCTCTCATCCCTGGAATTCTGTTTGCTTGTGGTCCTTGCCAGCTCTGTAYTCACCCCATAGTTAAACCTCAGTTACCTCCCTGTGCCTTCCCAACACTGAGCTCTTTCCTGAAACACCTGCCAGCGCAGCACTGTGCAGTTTGGGGCTGCAGGACTGCCAGCTCTTAGAGTCTCATCTCCATGTAACTCGTACTCAGCTGCCAGCAAGCTGAGGCCCAAAGCACTATGCAGAGGGAGCTACAGGCATTTGCAGATGGACAGGAGTCAGGGTTTTACCAGCCACACAGCTATTTTGATTTGATTGAGCAGTGCTATAAAGTCTAATTGTTTCTTATGTAGAGAGTGTGCGAAATACGGGATGGGGAAAGAAGTGTGCCAAGAAAGGGCAGACCCCCGGTGGGTTTGGTTACATCAGAATGTGTGGTCTGGAGGGACCTCCACGCCCCAGCTGAGGCTCTACAGTACTGCACCCCATCTCCCAGTCAGATTTTACAGACCTGTTGGGGGGCTGTACGTAGACTCTGGGGTGCCCATGTGGGAGAGGAGCTGTGATGTTGCATGAGGAATGCGTTTGAGGATTGTTCCCATGAGACAAGGGAAGCTGTAGTGTAGGAATAATGCTAATAGCCCTTTGTAATTTCATTGCTATGATGGTGATGTGAAAAACATCACTGCTGTGACCTTTTGGYCCTGCTGTGGCTTGAAGCAGGSTTTTYCTTGRTCTCAGCAATCCCCAMGAAAGGGGGAAGCTCAAAGCCCTSAGTATGAGTTGCTGTCATACATCARTTGTTACACAGATTGGYGAGCCTGGTGTTCTGGCTGCAGTGCTCGAGGCTCACTTTCAGCCTTTTGGTTAAGCTGTGGGTCAGCACAGTCAGGCTTCAGCTCCAGGAGACCATYTTTCCTTGGGGCCAAAAGGGAGCAGAGACCTATTGCATGCCTGCGGCTCCTACAGAAGCAGTCAGCAGGAAGTCAGGCAGATTTCCGCAGAGCCTTCTTCCCACCACAGGAGTGCTGGTGAGATTTGCTTTAGTTCATTTCCTTTAGGACTAGTCTGATAGGAAGGCACCTTGCTGTGAAATTTCCAGCTGGAAATTCATGGAGTGAGCACACCAGGAAGCTGCAGAGGGAGGAGGCAGGCTTGGAGGTGAAGAGCAGGGCTGGGAGGGGTGTGGCTGAGTGGGCAGCAGCAGTAGGACTGGAGGGTTGAGCACCCTGCTCTGGCCATGCACTGAGGCTCAGTTACGGCACCAGGACTGTGTCAGCCACGCTGTGCCAAGAGCAAGCCATCAACCTGAGTGTGTACCTGCATCCCCAGACTGACACTGAAGTGGCCCCAGYCTCCTGCAAGACTGCTGGGGAGAGGGGTATCCTGCCTGGGCTGCCCTGTTTAGCTTCTCTGCTGCTGCCCAAGCTGTGGCTCCCAACATGGTCCTCATCTCTGGCTGGTTCATCATGGCTGGCACATCCAACCACTGATGCCATGCAGGGACACAGAGCCAGTTTACACCTGCAGCTGGGGGCCTGTTCACCTGGCTCAAGCCAGTGAGGGCTTTRGAGTTTTGCTAGAATTTTTGTTCATGGTCATGGGAAACCCTCATGACAGGAGCACCATCTGTTTTAAGCTTGGGGATAACCCCTGGAAAACAGCCAGAGAAGCGGGAGGGACTGGTGACACATCTGGCTTCTCAKTCCTGCCCAGAGCTCAGGATTGAAGGAGATGCCAGCCTTGTCTGCCTTGTCTGTTCTGCCCTTGACAGGCCCTGTCATTTCCTGGTGTCAGGACCAAGCTGGAGGCAATTCCATTTTTTTAATCCTCTCTCAGTGCTGTACCCTCAGCTCCCTGATGGTATTTGCTTTGGACTGGACCTCTGCCCCACATGATCTCACTGTTGCAGGATGCACACAGTGCATGGTGCTTTCATCCCATCAGGGTTTGTAGGTGTTGGGCTGTGGCTGAGGATGGCAGGGTTGTATGAATCTTCATAACATCGTGACGAGAGCAGGGGTGTTATCCATTAACCACGGGAGGAGACAGACGGACGGCAACACAACCAAGCTATTATGAAGAGCGATCCACCCTACCCTGCAGCTTCTCCTTCYCGTCTTCACACCCTCTCCTCATGGCAACACAAGGCTCGTGTGTGTGCGTGGTGAGCCACATCTGGACATTAATCTGCCAACGTTACTGGATAGGGCTGTTAGCCTTGAGGCAGCGGGTGCAGGGTGCCCACGTGGTGTGTGCCAGAATATATGCCCTGCGGGAAGGTGAGGGAGGTGCTGAAGAGCACTGCACTCCCCCTGCCTGGGCTCTGCAGCTGGTCTTGCTGCAAACCTGGAGCCTTTGACCAGAAACAAAACCCAACAGCAGTAAATTGCCTGGCTGTCTATACACAACACACAAGTTGTCTTCTACCAGCTGTTCCTCCCTTSCTTCCCTGTGGCTGTTAGGGAGTTGCCGTGTGTCTGAAAGGATTGCTTCAGCAGGGCTCAGCCCCTGTGCTCCCTATCACCTGGCATTACTTGGGGAGTGCATCAGGCTCCMGGCTTGTTATGACACCCAGGCAAGCCCTGACAGGACACGTTGCCAGATGGCCAGTCCTCCTCAGCAGAGGCTACTGTAACCTTGGGTCTCCCAGCAGGGTATCTAGAGCTGCTCTCATCTGCTCTGCTCCCCACATTAAGCTGGGGAGGCTGAGAGGTTTGGGGAGCCTGCAAGCCAGTAGGAGTGGCTGCAAAGCACCATTTCCACATGAGCAGAGTACTTAGTGGCTCTCATCCAGTTTTCCATGCTTCGCTAAGACATCCTGAGGATGCTYAGGGTCCCGGGTGCAATGTCATGGCTGTGGCACACTGGGTGGTGGCTGGTTGCACGGATGTAGCGGTGCAGGCGGAGATTTGGAGGGGATGTGAGTTGCTCTTTCCCAACTGGTGGCTGGGCTTGTTATTGCTTTTTGTGTGGGAGACTGTTTTCATGGATTTGGGCAGACACAGCGTGCCTCACCTCCTGTTTGCTCTCCCTGCCTGATCCTACTCGCATTAAGATTTTCCTGTTTCCCGTGGTTTAGCCAATTCCAGTGCCAAGGGTGGGAAGTCTGGACTCTGACTTATTTGCTCCGAAGGAGGTGTCTGCCACGAGTCTTGCTTTGGCTCCTCAGTGAGACCTTAGTCCTACCAGACTGTTAGGAAGGCTGAGTTATTCAGAGAGAAGGGAATAGGGTGCCTAAGATGGCGTTTCTGCCCTGCGTGTTTGCTCCAACTCCTTTGCTTGCATCACTGCACTGACATCATGCTGCCTCCTTGGATTTCCATTCCTCATTCCTCAGACCGTGGGCTGCCCACACAGCTCTTCTGTGTCTGCCACAGAGCAAGGATATGGCAAACCCAGCTCTCGGCAGGCAGCATCTTCCCCTCGTCCCCATTTAAAACCAGCTGGGAAATGTGCAGGCTTATGTGACTCCTCGAGTCCCTTCAACTCCTGGGACTAGTCGGGATGGCTTTACCCCACTGTTTGGAGATGGCTGCAGCTCTAGAGGTGACTGGATTTGGCATAAGCAGACCCAGACAGGRCATCCATCCCTTCTCCCTCCTTTCGTTTCTGAGGATCGTGGGGTGCCCCTTGGCTGGAACAAAGTGGGTTTTTGAGGTGAGGGAATGATAAACACTTGCTGTCTCTTGGAGCAGAGCCATCGTATCTGTTGTGAAATAGCTGCCTTTAGAAGCTGAAGCCAGTTTGGAATTTGCAAGATKCTGTTACTGTCAGGGCAACGAGCAGGATCTTGGCAGGATAGGTGGCTGGCAGAGAGATGACATGGGACCCTGATGCATCTGAAAACCCRCTTCCATGCTCACCATCCCCTTTCTCAATAGGGCTGCAGATATTTCATGCCAAAAGCAGTGGTCAGCCAGRGCTCCTATTCTGAGTTGGCCGCCAAGCAAAAGGCCCCTTTGGTCTGTGGAGACCCAAAATAGCCCATGTATTTCTGTCCCGGCCACTGGGCACAGATGACTTGCAGAGGACGGAGCCAACCTCTACTTGCCTCAGACCAGTGGTGGCTGGCTCCTGCATGTCTGTCCCAGCTTCTGCCCAGGGGGCTGCTGCTCAGCAGTGGGGAATTCCCCCTCCAAGTTTTGGAAGCTGAGGAGATGGTGACACCAGGGRAAGATTGTGTTGTTCTGGCTCTGGTTTTGCTTCTCTGTCCTCCACTAAATTGGAAACAGCTGTGCAGCCCCAATCAGCCTCCAAAACACTGCTGAAGGGGAACATAATGATCTCTGTACCTGGGCCATCCCCCAAACAGGGCTGGCAGCGTGCTGCAGGCCTTCTGGGCTATCCAAGTGTGACAGCAAGGCTCATGTGGGCCAGCCCTGGGGGTGCTCTCCCATCTGCTCGGGGGACAGCAGCTCAGCAGCGCCCACTGGGTTTGGGTAGCTCTTGCCTGCTGAGGGTCATGCCAGCTCTGCACCTTTGCATCTGGCTCCATGCAGGAAGGAGTCAGAGCACGAAGAACAGCCTCTTTCCCGGGAAATRGAGGTGCTGTGGGGTGCAGGAGGTGGCTGGATGGCAGCGGTGGGGGTTKCTGCAGGCAGGTGCTATCACTGCTGGTTGTCTGCCAGCTTTTCTTGCTCTTCCAGAAGCATCCCTGTTTTAGGGACAAGTGACTGAATCCTGGGCTGAAACTCTCCTTGGGGAAAGGAGTCCCTGTAAAGTGTAGGGTGGCATTTGGGGTGGGAGAGTGGTTGAGCTGAGCCCTCCAAGCTCCTTCTGCCTTGCCCCTCACTGCAGGACTGTTKTGAGGACCACAGGAATGTGAGCTGTCCCCATCCTTCTCCTCTGGACCCTCTCTGCAGGTTTTTCCATGCTCAACTTCCTTATGTTGTTCCTGGAYTGGCTTCTTTCTGGCTCTACCAGCTCTGAGCTCAGTCCTGGAGCCAGGAACATGAAGCAATGAAGGGGGAATAATCTCTACTCTACATCCCAGCACCCTGGGCCTCCTGCAGCCTGCTCTTCCCCTCTGGTACTGCTCCCCAAGCAGTGACCTTAGGGTAGCCATGTGTTGTTGGTAGATATGGCCCTACCAAGCCCAAGAGAAGGCAGTCTATGGAAAAACTCATCTTAACCCTCTTTCATTCCTCCTGTGGGAGGAATTGGGAACCTCCAGTTCCTGTGGGATTCTGTCCTCTCGGTTTCCTCCCACGCATGCAATGAGTCCTTATCTTCAGGCTTGTCTGGCTAAGARCTGCTTTGCTCTCGTCCTGTTTTGCTGTGTACTTCCTCTTTCCAAGTCTCACCTTTACCCTCCACAGCTGCAGATGTGCGGGGAGAGTGGAGACGTGGTCCTGCAGTCTCAGCCTATCCCTTTGATGTTCTTTAGCTGCTGCCCAGGGTGTGGCTGACCAAGATACAATCCATGCAGACAGACACGGATTCCTTTCGAGCAAACCTGAATGCTGGGAGGGGGAAAGCTGCAAAAAGGTTCATCTGACAGCCATATCCCAAGGTCCTAAGCACTGTCCCAGCCCACCAGGGATTATCCCTCGTCCCACCTAGCTGGGTGGAAAAAAGGAGTGTCACCTGCCTGTGGGACAGCCAGGCTGTGGGCAGGCAGGAGCCATAACTGTGCCTTGTGCTGTGCATGGTTGGGATTGTCCTTYGTGCATGGCCTGTGCCACTACTGCATCAAGCCCCAGGCTCCTCCATGCAAGGAGGATGTGCTTCCAGCTCAGGGCTGCCCATGGCTGCTCCTTGTGCTCCCATCTGAATTTTATATTAATGATGTCCGGTTCTCCCCAGATGTCCTGTAAGGTTTTATCCATTTGGAAGCGGATATGTGGTTTCCTCCTATTGTGATTCTTCCTGCATCAGCCCCCACATCGATCCCCGGGGAGCACCCCTTCCCACAGCACTTCCCCTCCCCATGGCCCCTGGGGCAGCACTCCACTGGCCATGCTGGCACCCCTGTGGGCTTGGACCAGCCCTGCACATATGGRCTGTGAGGGTCTGCTGGCTGCAGGGGATGCTGGGCTAGGATGAAGGACTAGTGGTCCTGGTGTGGGGCAAGGCGTTCCTGGGCTCTCCCCACAGCCACAGCCAGGTGTTGTGAGCTTGGTGTGAGCAGTGCATGTCCACAGCAGGTCACCCTCTGCACCTTCCCACCTCCTTGCAGCTCCTGGAGGTGCTGAAAGCTGCCTGGAAACACCATCCAGGTCCTAGGGTTGGTTTCTGCCTGGACTTGGAGGTTTCTGCAGCTGCWCTTAGTGAAACCCTGAGTAAATCCCACCCTCTGCCCTCAGGAAAAAAGGGTCTTTGTTTCTAAATTTGTAACAAATGGAATCTGAAGATAACCCTGGAAAAACGTGTCTCCTCCACAGCCTCCCAAGAAGCAGGTTGGGCTTGTGGCTTAGAGGGGACAATCCTTTTCCTGGGGAGAGCAGTCTGAGCGGGGGTCATCAGAGAAGCCAGCTTCTTGGAAGAATTCTGTCTGCAAACGGTTTCCTGAGATCAGCTTATCTCTTCTCCTCTGACGCGTGCTCGTAAATGATGTTCCCCCCCAGCTCCTGCCCTCCCCCAGGCACTGTATCTCCTCCTGCATCCCCAAACCACTGGCCTTGGAGCAGGCAACGGCTCCAATATTAGCGGGGCTTTTCCTGCCTCTTTTCCTGCCTTTCCTCGCCTCCATTGTCCCTGCATTGTCCTGTGGCTTGAAGTGACAAGGAGCAAGAGGCTGGGACCACCTGGCACTTCTGGTAAGCTTCTTGATGTGACATTGCAATGTCCCCCTGCAGCATTTGATGAGATGCTGGGCAGGAGCACCCATCTTGCTCCAGGGGCACTGTAGGGGTGCCTGGAGGGATTTTCTATGACTAGGGGCCAGATTGTCCACCTGGGCTTGGGCATTTGCCATGTACTGAGGAGARAGGTGTGTGAGTTCATCGTGGGGCTGCCATGGATGGCATTTGACCAGTAATAGACAGGGCTGCCCACTTAGCTGCCCTGCTGAAGAGGTGGATGCCCAGGCTTTGTGGACTCAGTAATGGGTCGAAAAGTCTCAGCTGTGTCTTCTGGGGTAGGTTTAGGATTGGGTCTGTCCTGTCAATGCYCTCTACCCTCTACTTAGTGGGAAACCCTTCAGGGACAGTGCTGGAGTCCTGCCAGGCCATGGGGGATTTGCCGCCCAACTGGATCGATTTACCTGCCTGCGGCAAGGGCCCCCAGGGAGCCTCCGGGGCTCCTTGAACTCTTCAGATAAGGGACTTCTCAGCTTACTGGTCTGTGCAGTTCAAAACACACCAGGGCTGAATACTCCCTCTGCACCACCCGGCACTTGAGATAATGGTAAGTGCAGGGAGTGGGGACAGCGTTCACAGCTGTTGCTGTGYGAGGAGTTTGTGTGGAGGCTGCTAGTGCAGCAAGCCTGAAGGCAGAAGGGGTCTAGAAGTGACTCTTCTTTTGTTTGTGGAGGAGTGGAGGGAGCAAGGTGAAGCAGGTCAGAAACATTGCCCCAAGACCCTCATTCTGTGGGTGAGGATGCTGCACAGAGCGCCTTGCAAGACATTTTTTTCTGCTGTCCAAGCCCTGGCAAAGCAGAGTACTTTGCAGACAGCAAGTCAAGGGAGAAGGCAGATATACCCACCTCCTGCTCCCCTGCTAAGCTCTCCTCAGGATACAGGCACGGAGCAGGGCTGGAGGAGCAGATGGCATCACAAGGATSTTTACTGAGAGGCAGAAAGGAGAACAATAGGAAGTGCTATCAGCTTCTTATGGAAATTGCTCGCAAAGCACTCCAGGAGTAGGAAACTTGCTGCAGGCCATTGGAGGGATGAGGGATCAGAGGAAGAGAGGCCACAGCAGAAAAGCCAGGTGAAGCTTTTGCCTCTCTGTTAGCTCCACAAGAGCCTGAGCAGTTTCTTTCACCTTTCTTTGGGGAGCTCCTCAGAGCATCTGCAGAGGAAAGCTTAGAAAGGAAAGGTAAACAGCAACAAGTGCCTTGGGTCAGGCAAAATTCCCCAAAAACAAAGGGAGGCGAAGTGGCTGGCTGGAATGTGTGGCCTCTAGTCATTTATTCACAACTGCCCCAGCCCCCAGGGACTGGGAGGAGGGAAAGGATGACGTTCGTTTCTAAGAAGGGTTGAAGGAACTTCAGGGAAAAGCCAACTGCTAAATCTCTTGCCTGTCCTGGGGTGTAAGTGCAGGGACAGGGCCCGTGGGCAGAGGGAGGAGGCTTCTGTCAAGGGGCCTCCAGGATTAGAGCAGCACTTCTTAGGGATTCTGGGTTCATAGTGCCCACGCTGCTTTCCCAAAAAATGCCGGTCGGCTTTCAGCCCAGTTTTTAAGGGAACTTGCTGGTCAAGAGTCCTTACTTGCCTCCATAATTAGTATGAAAACAGGAAGGAGGTTGCAGAAGTCAGCAGTTAGTTTTTGCAGTGAAGAGAGATCTTTGCACTGGTCCCTTGTTTTTTCAACACATTTATGAGTGACCTGGAAAAGGGAATGAGCAATGAGATGATAGGGCTTTGCTGAGGCGATTGGATTACTCAGGTTCATGGGGACAAGTGCCAGCTAGGAGGAGCACTGACAACCATTACAACACCAGGCAGATGAAATTCAGTTTAGATAAATATCAAGTGATAGACAAGAGGGGGAAGGAAAAAGCCCCAAATCCACAAACAAGATTRTGCACTGAGCCGGCCATGAGCTGGCCACTCACTGCAAGGCCTGGAGCTATTTCAGATAGCTTGGTGTGTGTAAAAACACATTGAATCATCTTTCCCAGTGACAAAGCAGAAACAAAGCAGGAAAGCCTTGTGCCACACTTCAAATTGGTGTCTCACCCCCACACAGCCCCTGTKTGCCCCCAGCACCAGTGTCTCTGGAAGGATCGAGAAGAGCCAGGGAAGGTTTGGAGAAAAGCAACAAGGAGGATCGAAGGCATGGAGTCATGCCTGAATGACTAAGTGAACTAGAATTTCTCTGGAAAATGTGTTGTTGGGTGGATACAATCCGGATCTGTAAAGCCGCCACTCCAATGTTCATCCACCCTTTGATGTTGAGGGCGAGGGATCCCTGGTGAGGCCCTGTGTGCGGGGAGAGCTGCTGCCCCCTCGCAGGAGCTCCTGAGTTAAAGRGGGAAGCAGGATTTCACAGAACTGAAACCCACTGTGGCTATAAAATGCACAAACATAATGTTCCTTTCAGCTTGGAGGCTGAGGGTACAGTCAGGGAGTTAGTCTATACCTGTGCCACATTTACCCTTTCCTGGCATCTGCTTTTTCTTTCTGATGGAGATCAGCCTTTGAGCCAGAGCTTCTACTCTGACCCTACGTAATTGCTTTGATCTTACTTTGCACCTGCCTAGCCTTGTTTTGGGAGGGCTTGTGTTTGTCTCAGCACTGCACAACTGGGGTGCACACTCACACATCTTGTGAAATGCAAGTCTGTGTTCTCACAACTGGTGCCTGAAGGTGAAGGTGGGCAGGATGCTGCCCAGGAGGCTGATCCCCCACACCCCTGCACAAGGTAGGAGGATCCGCAGCATGGTCAGAGTTCAGGCACGCATATGAAATCTCATGAAACGGGAAGCCTTGAAGTGTTTCCTATCTTCCAGCTGAGTCATGGTCACCAAGGTTTCATGTGACTTGCATACCTGTGCTGGACTTGTTCTGTGCCTGCAGATAAACCTTGAGGGGCCCCTAGATCATCCTTCCTGACAGGAGAACTCTGGTGTCGCCCAGTGGGCAAGCAGATGTAGGGGATGGGGTGAAAGACTGGTGGGGCAACAACCCTGTCCTGTTGTGGCCATGCTTGGAGGAAGTACTGACCTTATCTCTGCAAAGTGATCCCCCCACAAGTGGGGAGATGACATGACRTGACATGCCTGCCATTGAGACTGCTGGCAACCCCTTGGCTATGGACTGCCAGGACACTTCCATGCTTGGTGTGGTGTAAACAGATTTTCCTTAAAGAGCTGGTGTTTCTGGGTGTAAACCCCTAGCATGCCTACATGGCACCATGGAATTGCTGGAGTGGGAAGCCAAGCATGCACCGTGCTTGCCCTCAGTGAAGGCAGCAGGAGCATAGGAAAAGGCAGTGTGTGGAAAGGGAAGTGTCCAAACCCAGGTGACAAACAGCTGCCTGCAGGTGTGGCTGTCCTGCAGTGCAGGTTTTTCCACGGAGGTTAGGAAGTTTTGATGGCAGCTGGCCCTGCCTTCAGCTCCCAGGGCTTGGCTGGCAGTGGGACTGCATATGGCCCAATACCATGGGTGTCATTTAGCATCTGTCACAGCCTTTGCCTGTTGTGAATGGGGAATTAAAATTGTCCCATCTCTTGTTTGTACCTGCTTAAAGGTAGGGTTTGTTAAACCCACTCTTCATGATCTTGCTTCTTCCACTTWCAGATCACTTCTGTGGGAATAAGACAGAATGCTCTATGCCCAGAAACAAAAGGGATGTCCTTAGGTCAAGGCCCCATATCATTCCTCCTTTTTTTTCCCTGTGCTGCAAGATGTGCAGCCACCCAGCTGGTGGTTGGGATAAACACCACCAGACTCTGGGAGGTCGTTAGAGCCGTGCTGTGCCAGCTGGAAGAGTGGCATCTGTTCCCATGTCCCGTCAGATAGGGCAGCTTTCCCCAAGTGGGAGCASGGTTGCCACCTGTTGCTGGTGTTGGTTCATGTGACCTTTTCTGTTTGTTGTACGGTTCTTTGTAACAGCCAGCAGCTGGAAGTGTTTCCTTGCTGTAATGACTGCTGCCCTTGGCAGGCACTGTCTCTGTGGAAAAAATTAGGAGGCATTTAGCAAAGTGAGACAGAAAACAAACAGAGCAGGCAGGAGACTGCGGCCGGGCAGTGCCTGCCAAGAAGGCTGGGCTCCTGACGCAGGGATGTGGGCACTCTCCAGACGGAAGCAGGAGGCGGTGGGAAACCAGCATGGCGGAGCGCCCTGCCCCAGCACCCCCAGAGTCCTATTCCCGACTCCTCCTGCCTCCTCCCCAACACCCCCGGTTCCTGCCATCTCTTCTCTGGCACCCTTCCCTTCCTCCCTTCCCTGGATGCTTGGGCAGCGGGAGCTGGCTGTGTGCCAGCTGTGGTACCCGATACGTCTTCCCCTCCGCGGATGCCGCTAGACCCACAGGGCACCAGCCCTCGTGACTGGAGCCAGGGCCTGATACTCACCCCAAGAGCAGGGGAGGTGTGGAAGCAGGGGGCCACAGTGCCTTCAAGTACTCTGAACACAGGGCTCACCCTGGCTCTGTCCTCTCTCCCCAGGTATGTCTGTGAGGTCTGTCCCTGCCCCTATTTCTTGGGACAGGGATATGACCTGGTGGGGGCTGGAAGGGGGACCAGGGGCTTGGCYGGCAAGGGGAACCATACTGAGGGCTTGCTGGGGGACCCTTGGGGGAAGCTGAGGTTCCCTTGCCTATTTTGAGTTGCAATTCTGTTGGCTTGGAGACAAGCAGTAGCCCTGGTGGGGTTTCTGTGTGCGAGGGGATGGCAGTTGTTTTTGYAGATCCCTCTGCTAATCCGGGGTCAGGGCTTGGGATGTCTCCTCCCCACAGAGGCACTGGCAGGCTGCCAGGAGGGGATTTTGGGATGTTTTCTCGGGAAGCCTGAATGGCTCACAACAGCAAGGCAGGAGCTGTCATGCCCCCAGCACTCTGTGTAGGAAGGCAGGGGAGTGGTGCTGCAGATGGCTCTGACATCAACRGGGTGGCACCTGCCTGGTTGGCAGAGCCCTTGATCCTTTGCAGGCATACTGTTGTCCTGCTGTCTTTTTCAAGCAGCCCAAGGGGCTTCCAAAATCCCTCTCCACATCCTACCGGCTATGTTTYGGCTCCATCTTAGCTCAGGCTCCCCAGCCTGTAGGACCCTGCCGAGAAAGGAGGCGAGTTGTGCCCACAACCACCCGGGCACCTGCGCCAGGGTCGGGCTGTACTGCCTTCAATGCGCGCTGCACCGGGGCTGGCTGGGACTACAGATCCCAGCATGCTGCTGCCTGCTTCCTCCTCCTCCTGCTCCTCCTCCACCCTACCTGGCAGGGTGCAGGCAGGGATGCTGCAGGCGGCATTGGAGCAGGCGGCCGCGGGGCATGTCCCAGGGGGGCCAGGGACACAGCGCCGGCAGCCCCGCTGCAGGTGAAGCCTTGGGAGAAGTGCCGGAGCACCCCATGCTGCGCCAAGCGGACTGGAAAAGGACAAGGCAGGCCTGCGGTTTCTCAGGGGTGGCTAATCCCATTCTGCCCTGGGAGGAGGGGGTGACTGGGGAGGGAAGGTCCCTTCTTGSGACTCTGGGGGCCGCATCTCTGGGGCTGTCAGAGCGATGATTGAGCGATGTGATTGGCTGGGCAGCTGGTGATGAGGAAAAAGGAGCATTGGGCGCCCCGGAGGGGACAGCAGTGCCCGGGACGCCCTTGGGTTTTCAAGGTGACCCAGGAAAGGGCTGTGAGAGCCTCAGGGAAGGGGAATTGAAGAGGGAGGATTTGCTGGTTCTGGCCAGAGCGGCTGCTGAATTAAATGTGTCTTTTGTGCCACCGAGCCCTGGGCGTTGTGAGAGAGGTGGGGCGGGCAGGGGGGGCAGACACAGCCCACTGCGCACATGCTTCACTCACAGCCCCAGGATTGGGGACAGAGAGCTGCAGGCTCACAAATCCCTTAAGAGCCTGCTGCAAGCAGCTGGGCAGCCAGCATGAGCAGCCTAGGTATCTCAGGAAAGCAGTTTCCTTTTGGAGGGAAGGCTTGGTGTGCCCAGCCAGCAGGATAACACTGTGTGTCACAGCCACCTCGGCTGAAGGACTCTGAGCTGCAGGTTTTCAAAGCTCCGGCACTGCCCTCTCACCATTTGCTGGGGTGGTGTTTGACTCCCAGTACTGTGGAGCACTTAACCCGCAGCACTTAGTTGGGGTTAAAAACCAGTGCTGCCCCTGCCTGGTTCATGTCCCTCACTCTCCCATAAAATCTTCTGTTTGCTTTCCAGACGGAGAGCAGCTACAAGACTTGCTGAGACCTGTGCTGACTCTTGCCACACAAGATGACAGCAAGGGACGGGCCTCAAGATAGGTAATACCAGGTTCTGATGTAGCTGTGGGTGCACATCCAGGATACCTGGAGGTGAGGAAGGACAGGGGGAGCCAACATCTGGGGGAACCCCTCTCCTGCATGTTCACTGGGCTACTGACAAGTCCCTTCTTTCTCAGCTTTTCCATAGCAAATGGGCTGTAAACAGTCCCTTGGCAGCCCTGTAAATATGCCTGGGGAGTCTAACTCCATCTCAGATCTAGTGACAGATGCCATGTATCTGGGTGCCTTGTGCTGAGGAGCAGCCAGCCTTCCCCTGCCTTCGTACCATTCTGGGASGACTCCCACAGCCCCTCTGCAGTGCCACATCTCTAGCAGCCCAGGCTAGCAAGGGCTGTGGGGCASGGGCAGGGCAATAAATAATGCATTTCTTCCTCCTCCCAGTGCCTCCCGCTGCAGGGTCAGAGACAGAAGCAATACCTGTCCCTAACTCTGCCCAGCTGTCCCTCCAAAATACTCTATCCCCTTCACAGGTACAAGGCTGTCTGGTTGATCTTCTTCATCCTCGGYCTGGGAACACTGCTGCCATGGAATTTCTTCATGACCGCCAGGGAGGTGAGGGTTTTCCTCCCACTGTAGTCCATGACATTAATTGTCCCCTGTCATGTCTAGGGACCATGGTGTGGGTGTGGCAGCATGGCACAGCATAGAGCCTCTGTGTTTCCATGCAGGGGACCRTAAGCATGTGTGACCCGAGTGTGATGGGTGGTGCTGAGGCAGCAGGAGGGGTTGGCATGGGTGTGCAGGAAGGATAAGGAGGGTGGCCTGGGAAAGTCTCACAGCACTCAGCCCCACCAGGCTCCTTCCCTTGCAGTATTTCATCAGCCGCCTTGCAGACCCAGAGGAGACAAGCCATGTCAAGAACCAGACGGGTGAGACTACCCTCACACCCTCCTACCTGCAGTCCGTGTTTGACAACTTCATGACTCTCTGCGCCATGGTGCCCCTCCTCATCTTCACCTGCCTCAACTCCTTCATCCACCAGCGGTGAGCCTTGCCTTGTCCTTGCCCYTGCTAACCCCCAAAGGGCTGCCCAGCCCCATCCTATTCTCCTGCCCCAGCACTGAGCCAAGCTGCAGCCCATTCAGTCAGTCAAGCCCACTCAGACACCAGTCCCCTATCTTAGGGTTTAGCTGGAATTCCCACAGTTAGAGCTTGGTTCTAGCCTCACAGGTTTTTGGGGGTTTGGGTTTTCCTCACTGAGACCCTCTTTTGTAGGATTCCCCAGCAGATACGCATCTCGGGCAGCCTGGTGGCAATTGGGCTGGTGTTTTTAGTCACCACAATCATGGTGAAGATCCCCATGAAGCCTCTTCCCTTCTTCATCTTTACCATGACCAGCATTGTCTTCATCAACTGTGAGTAAAGCAGTAGGGGAAGGAAAGMGTCACAGCCCCATGGCTAGGGCTGATCCTTCTGGGAGTAAATTGGGAACCTCATTGTGGGAGAGCCAAGGAGAAAGGGGACTTGCCTTGCCTTGCAGGGCAGGGGCCTTGGCTCCCTGCAGAGGTCCAATCTGTCCTTGTCTTTGGTTTGTCATGTCTACTCATCTTTCCCCTTTGCAGCCTTCGGCGCCATTCTCCAGAGCAGCCTCTTTGGGCTGGCAGGGCTCCTGCCTGCCAGCTACACAGCCCCCATCATGAGCGGGCAGGGTTTGGCAGGCACCTTTGCTGCTTTGGCGATGATCTTCAGTATTGCCAGTGAGTAATCCCTGTCCTGCAGGTGACAGGGCCTTTCCAGACTACTGATGGGGTTGTGCTGCATGGGAGATGGCAGCAGGGCCTTGCTCCTCCTAGCCCTCATCATCTTCCTTTCCTCTCCCTTCCTGTGCTCTCAGTTGGTGCCCAGCAACCCGAGAGCTTCATTGGTTACTTCACCACAGCCTGTGTGACGATCGTGCTGGCAATTGTCTCCTACTTCATTCTGCCTCACATGGTGAGACTGTTGTCCTGGTGGGGARGGGCTTGGGGACGTGGGACCTTTGCGCATCACAACACAAGAACCATGGCCCACTAGTGCCCCAGCCTTGGCTCCTACCAGTCTCCACCTCTTGTGTCAGGGCAGTCTCTCCCATGTCCTGAAGGAGCACTCCAGGACACGTCCCACCTCGGATACCCCAGTATTTGAGTCCCTGGGTGAGCAGGAAAGCATAAATATCAGATATAACTGGAAGGAATACTTGGCCCGTATTGCCCATGTCTGCTCTGGTCACATAGCCCCTGGCAGACTTCTTTTTACACACATGAATGGGTTCTCCGTGCTGTSTCTCTGCAGGATTTCTTCCGATACTACTCCATGAAGGACAAGACAGAGTACCGTGTGTACAATGCAGAGCTGGAGACCAAGAGAGACCTGATTAAGAAAGGTGAGGGGCTGATAGGAGGAAGATAAAGGGGAAAGAGGAAGAACTGAAAGAATGAGATAGAAGGACTGAATTAATCTCAGCTTTGTGGGGACTGCTATTCCCTACTTGTGTCTCTTCCAGCAGACGAGAATGGGATGGAGCAGAATAACTCAAAGATCATCCCTATCCACAACCCTGATGAGCAGCCCTCTGTCATTGGTATTTTTAAGAAGGTCTGTGAATTGCCAGCAAGCCTTGCCCTCTCCTTTCTTTCGGGATGGGCATAGGTGTAGGAGAGCATGGGGAGAGGAGACCAGCCTTGCACTGGTCTCTTGCTGTGTGTTTGGTACCAGCATTTTTCTTTCATCTGCCAGCTCTGGGTCATGGCTCTGTGCATCTGCTTCATCTTCACTGTCACCATCGGCGTCTTTCCTGCCATCACAGCTAAAGTGTCCTCTGTCCTCGGAGAGGGAAACAAATGGGGTAAGTATGCCAGGGGTGAGCTAGGAGAAAACTGTGAAGGTAAATGGGAGAAAAGAAAGTGGTGCTTGAAGGTGTGTGTGGTGGGGTGACCCTGGCTGGATGCCAGGTACACATCAAAGCCACTCCAGCACTCCCCTCCACAAATGGACAGGTGAAACAAAATATGACAAAAGGTTTTGGAGCTGAGCTAAGGACAGTGAGAGATCATTCACCAATTACTGTCACAGGCAAAATAGACTCAATTGGAGGAAAGGCTCTTTCCTTTGCGGAAAACTAATTTAATTTATTACCAATCAAATCAGAATAGTATCATGAGAAATTAAAACTAAATATGCCTTTTACCCAGGCCTCTCTTCTTCCCATGCTTAAGTTTGTTCATGATTTCTTTATCTCCTCCCTCTGCAGCAGTGCAAGGGGACAGGGACTGAGGATTGTGGTCAGTTCAGCACACATTTTCTCTGCCACTGCTTCCTCCTCWGGGAGGAMACTTCTTACTCTTCYRYTTTTCCAGCATGGGGACTCTCCCATGGGAGRCAGCCCTCCATGAAATCCAATGTGAGTGCTTCCCACAGGCTGCAGTTGTTCATGAACTGCACCAGCTTGAGTCCCTTCCATGGGATGCAGTCCTTCAGGAACGGACTGTTCCAGCATGGGTCCCGTGCAGAGTCACAAGTCCTGCCAGAAAGCCTGCTTCCACAGGCTGCAGGTGGATATCTGCTCACTATGGACCTCCCTGGGCTGTAGGGGGAAAGCCTGCCTCACCATAGTCTTCACTATGGGCTGCAGGGGAATTTTTGCTCTGACATCTGGAGCATCTTCTCCCCCTCCTTTTATGCTGGCCTTGGAGTCTGCAGAGCTGTTTCTGTCACACATTCTCACTTCTCTCTCTGGCTGCGATTGCAAATGTTGGGAGTTTTTTCCCCCCTTAATATGTTATCTCATAGGCACTACTACTGTCACTGATGGGCTTGGGCTTGGCCAGCGATGGGTCCATTTTGGAGCCATCTCRCATTAGCTGTGTCAGACTTTGGGGAGCTTCTAGCAGCTTCTCTAAGAAGCTGCCCCTACAGTCCCCCTGCTACCAAAACCTTGCCACACAAACCCAAAATAGAATGCCTGAAGGGAAGAGGAAACCATTGTGTGTGATGGTTTGGATGCGGACACCAGCCTG
Organism: Malurus melanocephalus; assembly: GCF_030028575.1. Taxonomy (NCBI): domain Eukaryota; kingdom Metazoa; phylum Chordata; class Aves; order Passeriformes; family Maluridae; genus Malurus; species Malurus melanocephalus. Next base: position 3,698,512 of record NW_026623237.1, read on the forward strand.
GCTGGGAGATCATTCCAGACCTTAGTGGGAAACAGCTAGGCCCTAGACCTCAAAGGCAGTCAGTGTCCATGTGACTGGCATGAGGGGCTGGGACACACTGGGCTTGTCACTGACCTCCCCCTTCTGCAGGTGGCTACTTCATTCCTGTCTCCTGCTTCCTGCTCTTTAATGTCCTCGACTGGACGGGACGGAGTCTCACTGCCCTCTTCACATGGGTAAGCATAGGGCTGGGAGGGAATGCCCACTCAGTTTCYGTTCCCAGGTCCCTTGACCACGGCTCTCACTGAGGCTGCCATCCATGGCTTCAAGCAGGAGGGAGGTGCAGAGCTAACTCCTGCTTTAAATTCTAAGCAGAGATTTATGGGTCAGAGCCGAGAACCACAGTGTTGTGTCCTCCCACTACTCTTTCAACATGGCTTGGATGAAGTTGCCTCCTCCATTTCAGCCTCTCTGTAAACAAACCTTCACTCCAGCTATGCAAACAGCGAGACAGGATGGCGACAGGGGAAAAGGGTGAAAGACAGGGCAGCCCAAAATAAAACCTCTGGCCTCGGCACAGGACACAGTTGCTTCAAAGAGTCTTGTCCTGAGAGCAGGGCAGGGCCATGCCATGTGGGTCACATAACTGTCCCCTGCCATATCCCCTTGCTCTCATCTCCCCAGGATGGGCAAGGAAGGCAGGCTGTCCTGTCTGGGTCTCTTCCTGCCCCTTCACCCACCCTCCAAGTGTTGTTTCCCCCTGTATTGTTCAGGCTGTTTGTTTAGAGAAGCTCCTCAGGACCACGTACTGTGGGGTCTGCCTGGGCCTGACTTCCCCGCAGCCTGGAGCTGCTTCTCCCCTGGCCATCACTGCTGGTTGCCCTCGGTGTTGGCCATGAGCCGCCTTGCCTTGTGTCCAGACTGCAGCCTCTGTGGTGGGATGACCCAGCTGGAGACATTTCCAAAACAAGGCTGTGTGGAAAGTCTCACTGCATGTGGTTTGGGCCTCATTTCCCTGGTTGGGGCCCTGCTCACTCTTTTTCTCCTCTAACAGGAGARGCAGCTGCTCTCTCCAGTTTGCCCCATAGACACAGCAGCTGGCCTAACCTCAGCTTCCTCCTGTGTYCATGGACTTTCCTGTGGCCATGTTCCCAGTGGCTCCAAAGGCAGCTGTAGGTCTCTCCTCAGACCAGGGAGCCCTGTCATCTCTGAACCTGGCACCTCACTGAGGGGACCCCRGACACAACCAGGCACATCTCGTTCCAGGGGCTGCCTTGGTGCCAGCTGCAGGGACAAAACAGGGGCAGGGTGTCTCCTTTTTTGTCCCACCCTCAGTTGCTCAGGATCCAAGGAGACTGTAATTCTCAGTATATTCCAAAACAGCCTCATCATAATCCCTTTCCCAGATTGTTGGATCTTGCCCCGTTTGGCTGGGGGACGGTGTAGGAGGCTGAAGAGTGGCTAAAGCCCAATTTGCAATCACTGAGGTGCCAGAGGGATTTACCTCAGCCACCCTTGTCCTGCACAGGGGTTCACTGCATGAGTGTGCACAAAGCTCTCTCGCCTGCCTGCCTGTTGCCAGCARGGGCTTAGCAGTTGCCTACGAGCCCAGCTCAGTGTTCTGGCTCTAGTGCTGCTTMAGGTCACCTGGGAGAGGGCTTTCAGACTTGAGGGGTCCTAGTCAAGACAGCAGGTGGTGATGCTGAGATTTGTTGCAGCAGAGAAAGTCTCTCAGCAACTTTGCCATCTCTGTGGCTCCTCCACAGCCCTGGCGTAGTAGGGACAGCCTCTCTATAGCTCCTGCTGGCATGCCGTGGGATAGGGAACGTCCACTTCTCAGCTGCTCAGTGATCTGTGTTTTTCTCCCAGCCTGGGAAGGACAGCTGCCTCCTGCCAGTGATGGTGGTCCTCCGTGTCATCTTTGTCCCTCTTTTCATGCTGTGCAACGTGAAACCCCGTTACTACCTGCCCGTTGTGTTCTCTCATGACGCCTGGTACATCATCTTCATGATCTTCTTCTCCATCTCCAATGGCTACCTGGCCAGCCTTTGCATGTGCTTYGGGCCAAAGTGAGTGTGACCTGGGGACAAGGGAAGGGTTGGTTACACCCCCAGATGCCAGCCCTGGCATGACTCCTGGAGTCTGGTTCTGCCCAGCTCTGGCATCCAGAGAAGAGGCCGCAGGCACAGAAGGGAATTGGCACTATTCTCAGTGTCCTATTTCCCAGGCTTGTGYCTCCATATCCTAGGGATGAGGCAGCTATTTGGGCTTTCCATTTTCTCCACCTGCCATGCAGGAAAAGGGGCCGGATGCAGCAGGGATCTGGAGGGGAGCAAAGCATGGCACAGGACCCACAGCAGGGTGAATAGCCCTGCCCAGCACAGGCAGCATGAGGAGCTAGACGTGGGGACTGAGGTCCGAGAGGGATGTCTCGTGTCAGGAACTTCAGGGTAGCCTGCCTGATGTGCTTTATGAGCCAAAAAGTGAGCACAGTGTGGAGACTTGGACCCCTTGTAGCTTTGGGAGCCAAAGTGGATTTCCTCTTGCTGTTCCTCTGCTGCAGAAGGGCCCCCCAACTTCACTGAACAGCAGGGCACAGGGCACCCATCCTGCGAATGGATCTGACACCTGTTTCTCCCCTAGGAAAGTGCTTGCACATGAAGCAGAGACAGCTGGAGCTGTCATGGCGTTTTTCCTGTCGCTGGGTTTGGCCCTAGGAGCTGCCGTCTCCTTTCTGGTCCGAATTCTCATCTAGCAGAGGCACACGAGGGTGCAGGGACACCAAGAGATGGCTCCGCATCCTCCACCGAGGCCCTGGACACCTCAGCACTGTGGGGAAACAGCACCTCACACCTGTCCCTGCCAAATCACACTGCCACAGCAGGCATTACRCCCAGGGACGGATCCACTCCTGCAGGGTTGGCCTGGTTCCTGCCGCGCTTGGCTGTGTGATGCCTTCAGGCCTATGTGCCTTTTTCCCCCTGTTGTGTGTGTTGTAAGACTCCCAGGATCTCAGAGAGGTCCAGCTGYATCCCATGCTGTATAACTTCCCCGGCTCAAGACCAAAAGCCATTTTCAGCCTTTCGGACAGAATGAAAGGCTGATGACCAGTGTTACTCCTTCTCTTGTCCTTGTCTCCAAAGCACCTAGGAAATTCTCTCCTCTCCTTTTAGAGGGCCTGGAAATATCCTAGACCCCTCTCCCTGCCGGTAAGACTTGTGAATGGGGAGGAGAGCCCCAGCCGGCTTCGCCATCCCTGCTCTCTGCTAGACGCACATCCTCCTGCCCAGTGGTATTCTAAGATTGTAGACATCTGTGTCCCAGCCATAGAAGGAGCCAACACCATGGCTAGGCTGAGAGAAGAGGAGGTCTCTACAACCCACCTTCTCTTCCTCTCCTTGCATCTATTCCCTTTTATTTTGTGATTCTGCTGTTGTTGTCTTTCAGCCTCCTGGGGGCTACRAGAGGCAGCAACTCCCTTCCCAACAAAGCTGCCTTCCCTGCCCGCCTGTCTGGGAGGTCTCATGTCTCCCTTGGCTTTCCTGTCCCTTGTCTGTGTAAATGTGTCTATACAGTTGCCGTTTTCTATAAAAAGACCAAAATGCACTTTTGGGTATGTGTTTGCGTCTSCATCACCACAGGGGAGAGGGGCTGTGGAAGGACAGGGGTTGAAGTGAGAAGGCACTGGCATTTCCCTGGCATCCTGGGGTCCTCTGTAACCAGCATCAGACGTGGAAGTGTGTGTATCCCCTGCACCATCAGGCTCAGCTATGAGGATACAGCSAGTACAGGAAGGGGATCATAGAACCATAAAATCAGAATAGTTGAGGTTGGAAGGGGCCTTGAAGATCATCCAGTTCCAAAYCCCCTGCCACRGGCTGAGACAAATTCCACTAGACCAGGTTACTCAGACCCCCACCCAGCCTGGCCCTGAACACTTTGAAGGGTGGGACATACACACCTCTGGGCAACCTATTCCAATGCCACCCTCACAGTAAAGAATTTCTTCCCTGATCCCTCTGTTTGAAACCATTCCTCCTTGTCCTCTAACTACATACACTTTGTCCCTTTCCACCTTTCTTGTAGCTCCCTTCAGGTACTGGAAGGCCACAATTAGGTCACACCAAAGCCTTCTCCAGGCTGAACAATACCAATTCTTTCAGCCTTTTCCTGGTAGGAGAGGTGCTCCACCCCTCTAATTATCTTGGAGTTTCTCATAGGAGAGGTCATCCACCCCTCTTAATTATCTTGGAGTTCCTCCTTTGGACTATCCCCAACAGGTTCAAGTCCCTCCTATGATGGGAACCCCATAGCTGGATGCATCACTCCAGGTGGGRTCTCACCAGGGCAGAGAGGCAGAAAACGGTACCTTGCCCTGCTGGCCACACCACTTTGGATGCAGCCCAGGACACGACTGTCTTTCTGAGCTGTGAGTTCACATGGCCAGCCTCTCATCCACCAGCACCCCAGGGATGCTGCCCTCGGTGCACACCAAGGGACYACCAACACCTCTGATAAAAAGCAGATGCACCTTCACATTTTGTGCTGCAGTGACCTACAGCACAGCACCGGGGATCTTTCCTTGTGCCTGGGAACAGCCGGAGTGCCACCTCCTGCTCCTGGGGTGAACTACACCAGCCTCCCAGCGGGAACCCATCTCCCTCTGCCCCACATCATTCAGTTATCACATCCTTGCATCACAGGCTCCAACACCCATGTGGGGGCTTGGGTCCTCTCATCCCTCTTCCAGCTTCCTTTGCTGGTCAGGACTTTTGKGCCCACAGCCTCAACACAGAATCAGAGAAGGGGTCRGGTTGGAAGGGACCACWGTGGCTTATCTAGTCCAAGTTCCCTGCTCAAGCAGGGTCATCCTAGAGCACATGGGAGAGGATTGTGTCCAGACACTTCCTGAATATCTCCAGTGAGGGAGACTCCACAATCTCTGGGCAATCTGTTCCAGTGCTCAGTCACCAACACAGTAAAGAAGTTCTTCCTCATGTTCAGGTGGAACTTCCTCTGCATCAGTTTCTGCCTGTTGCCCATTGTTTGGCACCACTGAGCAGAGCCTGGCTCCATCCTCTTGGCACGCTCCCCTGAGATACTGAGAGACATTGATGAGGTCCCCTCTCAGTCATCTCCMGGCTAAACAGGCCCAGTTYCCTCAACCTTTCCTCATAAGAGAGATGCTCTGGTCCCTTAAATCATCTTTGTTGCCCTCTCCTGGACCGGCTCCAGGGRCTCCATGTCTCTCTTGAACTGAACGGTAAGGCTTAACATTTATTTCTGTTACTATTTCCCTTGGACACTGAAACGACAGCGTCTCCAAACGTTGGTTTGAAGCAGGGACACGGGCCTGCCACGAACTCCGACCCTTACAGCTGTCCCCGCCCCCCTCTTCCGCTGGGCCCCTTGTTACACGCAGCCTCAGGCAGCAGAGCTACGCGGCTCCCGGCCTCGGGGGGAGCTGCAGGAGGGCACTGGGACAGCGCGGCTCCCCGCTTCTGTGCCCCAGCCATGGAGCCGAAGAGGCGCCGCCGTAGCCTCTGTGGAATACTCTGGAAGAGCYTTGGCACCGGTAGCTGTGTTCCTCCGCGACGGGGCGCGGGAAAGAGTCCCTCGCCGGGGCTYCCCGCCGTTCCTCTCCGTGGCGCTCGGAAGTCCCCGTCCTACAGCCTTCCAAGCGCCGTGGCGAAGGGCGGCGAGGAGCCCTGGCCGGCGACCACACAGCAGCAGCATGAAGCTGAGCATTYATTGCACGCACGCCCCCACCATGGCCGCCGCTAAACGGCAACGCTGCTGACTCCCATACACTCCGCGTCTGTGACGCGCTGACCGAGACCCCTTTAAGGTGGAAGGATACGATGTGCGGTGAAGCGCCCGCCCCTCTCCGTCCTATAAAAACCGGCCGGGGCGTGAGGTWGCTCTTTCGCCGGTCCCTCACGATCCGCAAGGTATGGGTAGAAAGGGGAATGGGGCTGGGCCTGATGACCCCACTGCTCSCTTTCTGGTGCTAATGCGCTGAAAATGTGCTGAAAATAGGCCTGTTTGCCTATTTTTCCTTGTAGATGCCTGAGAAAGTGCAGCACGAGGAGGAGGATGCGGAGACCTTCGCTTTCCAGGCGGAGATCGCCCAGCTCATGTCCCTCATCATCAATACCTTCTATTCCAATAAAGAGATCTTYCTGCGGGAGCTCATCTCCAACGCCTCTGATGTGAGCCCGGGCGGGAGTGGGTTCCTTCCACTCTCGGGGGGCTCGGGGGCGGGCTGGTGTTCTGCCGGGGGTGCCCAGGGAGAGGCCAATTCCTGGATATCCGGGGAGGCTTGTGCAGGGCAGGGACTTGTGCAGGGCAGGGACGGAGGCGGCTGACCAGCAGAGAGGCCGTATCGAGCATCCCCTCTCCCCTAGGCCCTGGATAAGATCCGCTATGAGAGCCTGACGGACCCCTCAAAGCTGGACAGTGGGAAGGACCTCAAGATTGACATCATCCCCAACCCCCGGGACCGCACACTAACACTGGTGGACACTGGCATTGGGATGACAAAAGCAGACCTCGTCAACAACTTGGGCACCATTGCCAAATCCGGGACCAAAGCCTTCATGGAAGCCCTGCAGGTGGGTTGCCTTTGGCTGCATGGGTTCCCCAGGGCCYGGGTCACAGGCTGGCATTGATGTGCAAATAATGGTAAATAATACAGAGGCTTCACTGCCTTGTTTGCTGCGGTAGCTGTTGGCCTATGTAAGTGTGCTTCCCCACCTTTCCAGCAGTAGGGAGGAGCTGAGGATAGAGCTGGTTGCCTGTTAGCACTTGCATGTTTTTCTCTGTGTGCTTGACCCAGTTCTTTGCTGCTGCAAATCAGTCACAGACATTTTCTATCTCACTGGTCTTAGCAGTTGCTCTCTGCTTTCACAGGCTGGTGCAGATATCTCCATGATCGGGCAGTTCGGTGTGGGTTTCTATTCTGCCTATCTGGTGGCTGAGAAGGTGGTTGTCATTACCAAGCACAATGATGATGAGCAGTATGCTTGGGAGTCATCAGCTGGGGGCTCGTTCACTGTCCGAACTGACCATGGTATGTATTGTACAGAAAACCAAGCAGGTTTTCCTGCCAGAAATGCCCTTTTTCCTGGTGTTTCCTACAGCTGTGCTGCGYTGTCAGTCACACTGGTCAATGCTGGATATCCTGTAGTGTTTAGGCATGAGGAGCTGGTCACAGTTGCTCTCTACCCTGAAACGCTGATGTTTCTCTCCCCACGTTGCAGGTGAGCCCATTGGACGTGGCACCAAAGTAATCCTGTACTTGAAGGAGGACCAGACTGAGTACTTGGAGGAGCGTCGTGTCAAAGAGGTGGTGAAGAAGCACTCCCAGTTCATCGGCTACCCCATCACGCTCTATGTACGTAAYGAAAAGACTAGGCACCAGCTGGAAAGCTGGAGGTAGGAGTGGGTGGTGTTGGGATTAAGAACACAGAAAAGGCCCAGTGTACGATCCCTTCTGTTCCCTTCCCTAGTTCCTGGCTGCTGGGTACAGGGCAGTGGTGCTTCTGTGGCTGAAGGTTTATTTGAGGCTGGAGGTGAAGTAGGTGGGTATCCAGCCACACTAAAGGCCTTTGATCTGTGCAGCTGAAGGGCATCTTAAACCAGCCATGGAAAAAGGAGGGTTTCCTGCCATTTGTCTCATCTTCTCAGATACAGCTTTTGTTTGCATGAGGAGGGACTTTTGAGGGCTGGTTCCAAWAGAAGCTTTGATTCCAGATGATGCATTTGTTGGGCCTTGGAGGACACCATTTTTCTCATCTGGAGCAAAAGGATTCTTGGTAACCTGACTATTGCATGTCTCTTTCTCCACAGCTGGAGAAAGAACGTGAGAAAGAGATCAGTGATGATGAGGCAGAGGAGGAGAAAGATGAGAAGGAGGAAGAGTCAGTGTCCAAAGATGAGGAAAAACCCAAAATTGAGGATGTGGGCTCTGATGAAGAAGAGGAGGGAGACAAAGGCAAGAAGAAAAAGACCAAGAAAATCAAGGAGAAATACATTGACCAGGAGGAACTGAACAAGACCAAACCAATATGGACCCGCAACCCTGATGACATCACACAGGAAGAATATGGCGAGTTTTATAAGAGCCTCACCAATGACTGGGAGGACCATTTGGCTGTCAAGGTGGGTGCTGGGCTACCCTGGCTTCTAGGGAGAGGCAGAGGGCCCCTTCCCAGCCCTTATCCAGAGTCACCATATGGTTGTGCCTCAGTGGAATTGAGCATTTGCAGGTCACTTGGAGCAGCCTGCACTGACTTCCATGCAGGTGAAGGGGTTAGCAGTGTCAGTCTATAAKCAGGACAGGAGGCTATGTGGTGTCAGAGAAGCGTGGCTTCTCTATCCAAGCCTGCTAGATGCCAGAGAACCTTGGCACGCAGGAGATAGTGGGTCTGAGCAGGAGGAAATGCTGGCTGCTTGGGTGCCAGAGGTGCTGCTGTGCACTCTTGCCAGCTCCAGTGCTGAGGAGTGGCAGTTCAGCCTGCCTGCAGGGGGAACTGGTAGAAGTGAAGCATTCCAGCAGCTGKTTTTTTTTTCCTTGCTCCACAGCACTTCTCCGTGGAAGGGCAGCTGGAGTTCAGGGCCCTGCTTTTCATCCCACGCCGTGCCCCTTTTGACCTCTTTGAGAACAAGAAGAAAAAGAACAACATTAAGCTTTATGTGAGGCGTGTCTTCATCATGGACAGCTGTGACGAGCTCATCCCCGAGTATCTGAGTAAGAGCCCCCTCCCTGCCTCAGCGTCCCAGTGCAGAGCTGGGATCCCCACAGCCTGTGCTATCACTCCCAGTGCAAAGGGACTTGATGAGGCACTGGCTGGTGTGGGTGCACAAAAGTCAGTRGTTTAGCTCTTTTCTTCCTGTATTGAAGCTCAGAATYMTTAACTTGATGCTTGTTTTCATTCCCCCTACTCAGACTTCATCCGGGGTGTTGTGGACTCTGAGGACCTGCCTCTGAACATTTCTCGTGAGATGCTCCAGCAGAGCAAGATCCTCAAAGTGATCCGCAAAAACATTGTGAAGAAATGCTTGGAGCTCTTCTCCGAGCTGGCAGAGGACAAAGAGAACTACAAGAAATTTTATGAGGCTTTTTCCAAGAATCTGAAGGTGAGCTGGGCACCCTGCATCTGGAGGAGGGAAGGGCCCATGACTCCTCTGCTTCACGAGCAATCTTGTCTCTATGCTCTGTGTCCTCTGCATGGATGTTGGGATAAAGGGAGTGGGTCTTGTGAATGCCTTGGAGTGCCTTTGTGGGCAGGTGACCTTTCTGGCTGCCCTTGGCCAAACACTCAAATGTTTRGGAGGTGGGCAGATGGTTGTGCCTCAGGGTTGGCCAAGTGCATCCAAGTCCCATCCTGGAGACTTCATGTATCTCTTCTGCCCCCAGCTGGGCATCCACGAGGACTCCACCAACCGAAAGCGCCTGTCGGAGCTRCTGCGGTACCACACTTCCCAGTCAGGTGATGAGGTGACTTCGCTTTCAGAGTAYGTGTCCCGTATGAAGGAGAACCAGAAGAGTATCTACTACATCACAGGTGAGCTAGAGCTCTGAGTCCTAGCAGGGTGGAGGCAGGTAACCTGCATATGAACCCTAATTTCAAATATTTGCTGCTGCCTTCAGCAGGCCATCCCTGCTGAATTGCGGCTCATTCCTGGAGGCTAGGGAAAGGCCACCAGGCCTAGAACCCTGGCGGCTGCCAGTTTGATGTTTGCAGTCCCAAGTGACTGGTGCTGTTTGTCCTGCTGTAACCAGCTCTTACATCTTGGTGATGTTTCATTTCTACCCTCCACAAACACAGGGGAGAGTAAGGAGCAGGTTGCTAACTCAGCCTTTGTGGAGCGTGTGCGGAAGCGTGGCTTTGAGGTGGTATACATGACAGAGCCCATTGATGAGTATTGCGTGCAGCAGCTTAAGGAATTTGATGGCAAGACCCTRGTATCGGTCACCAAAGAGGGCCTGGAGCTGCCTGAGGATGAGGAGGAGAAAAAGAAGATGGAGGAGAGCAAGGCCAAGTTTGAGAACCTCTGCAAACTTATGAAGGAGATCCTGGACAAGAAGGTGGAGAAGGTGAGATGGGCAGGGAGCTTAGCCCTGGGCTGGAGGGAGGGCTGGGTCCTCCGTGCTGCAGGCGAGGGCCCCCGCTCAATGCATGCCTCTCATCTCCTGCAGAGGAGCCGCTAAAGGAGACTGGAGGTCCCAGCATGCACCATCTTGCTCTAAGCAGCCAGGCTGCAGGCGAGGGGCACTGACCCAAAAACGTGCATTGATGGGAGAGGGTAAGTGTGGGAACATGCAGTGGGTGCTCAAAATGCTGGCTGAGCTGTCCAAATTAGTCTGTGGAGCAGTCCTGGAGCTGCTTGGAGCATCTGTGCTTGCTTTGGGGTGTCCCCAGGTGAACCGGGGCAAAGACTTGGGCTATCGTGTGCTGTGGCTGGGCCCAGTCCAGGGCATATGGGAGCCTTGCTCAGCTAACCCTTGACTATGTTGGCAGGTCACAGTCTCAAACCGGTTGGTCTCATCTCCCTGCTGCATTGTCACCAGCACCTACGGTTGGACAGCCAAYATGGAGCGCATCATGAAGGCTCAGGCACTGCGGGACAACTCTACTATGGGCTATATGATGGCCAAGAAGCACCTGGAGATCAATCCTGACCATCCAATTGTGGAAACCCTTCGCCAGAAGGCTGATGCTGACAAGAACGACAAAGCTGTAAAAGATCTAGTGGTGCTACTCTTTGAGACTGCTCTGCTGTCTTCTGGTTTCTCCCTGGAAGATCCCCAGACCCACTCCAACCGCATCTACAGGATGATCAAACTGGGCCTTGGTGAGTATCCATGCAACTTGTCAGGCCTGGAGCAGGTCCTGAAAGCAGGTTAACTGATCAGGCTGGTGTCTCGGAGCAGGGGGACACCAGTAAGTAAGCCATGCTGGTATGACRTGCACAACTGGCTCTGTCCATAAGGTGGCCAGAAGAAAGTGTAAACCTGCAACAAGTTACTTCAGGAGGGCTCTGGGCAGACTGTCCTGTCCTCCACAATGCATGTTCAGATGACAAGCCGAGGCTTTTTATTCCTTCAGAGTAAATGTGAAAAGCCTATAATGGATGATGTGACCCATCTGGTGAACCAGCCTGTTTTTACACACARCCTTTTCCTCCACATTCCCTACTTAGCTAAAAATGTAAATCAGAAGGTGCTGTGACTTGGCACAGCTTAGTTCATAACTCTGTACTGCCCAGTTTCAGTAGGAGTAGGGCCCTGTATTAGTCAAGTTGCAGGTAAGGGGACTGTACTGTAGTATAACTTCCTGTTCAGAGTTTACTGAAAACAGCAACCTGCAGTGTTGCAAAGTGATTAGCTCTAGAGTCTTGCAATTGCTTYATTTTTGACTTACCTGGATTTACTGCATTTTTCCCTAGAGAAATATTCATGGCTTAAACCACATTCACTCCAGGGTTTTGTGCTGGGTGACAGGTCTTTTGTAGTTAACCTCTACTGGCTAATGAGTGCACTCTAATGGCATAGGTAGTATCCAYGTACTAGTGTGGATGTTGCTGGGAAGATTATGCTGATTCAGGATTAGTGCTRTAATTGACAATAACTCATAACAATGTTGACTTGCATTCTATTGAGTTTTTGGCCTGGAGTAAATGAGACTGAAGCGAGACCTCACTGCAGTGTACAGCTTCCTCACAAGGGGAAGCAGAGGGGCCTGCACTGATCTTTTCTCTCTRGTGACCAGTGACAGGACCTGAGGGAATGTTATGAAGCTGTGCAAGGGGAGGTTTAGGCTGGATGTTACAAGAAGGTTCTTCACCCAGAGGGTGATTGTCCAAAGAACAGTCTCCCCAGGGAAGYGGTCACAGCACCAAACCTGCCASCATTCAAGAAGCATTTGGACAACACCCTGAGGCACGTGGTGTGATTCTCGGGGCTCTCCTGTGCAGACCCAGGAGCTGGACTTCAATGATCATTGTGGGTCCCTTCCAAATCAGAATATTCTATGATKCTGTGAACTACTGGATGCCAATAGCCCTATTCCTCAGGCTCTGGGCAGGAGCCAGGTTTACTCGAGGAGAGGCTGTACATCTGGGATATCATTTATATCATTTGGAGGCTGTATCTCATCCCTTCCTCCCCTCTTCCAGGCATCGATGAAGATGAGATGATTGCAGAGCAGCCCAGTGCAGCTGTCCCTGAGGAAATTCCCCCTCTGGAGGGAGATGAAGATACATCCCGCATGGAAGAGGTAGACTAAAGGAGGAAGGCTCTTCCTTCTCTTGCCAGACCTCTGCTCTATATTATGTCTGCTTAGAAGACGGTCTGCTCCCACCAGCTGCTACTGACTCTTTGGTAGTGTCTGTTTTTTTGGCTGTGTTTGATTGAGGTTGTTTTTGGCAGGGTGCAGGAGGGCACAATTCCCTGTTTGTTATTAGTGGTTCAGGTAGCCTGAGGCCTGTCTGTTCTGTATCTTTCTGCTTGTGTAGGAACAGCTGCTGGGGTGTGGAGGTATCAGGAGGCAGGAGGCTTCCCCTTTCTGCCCCTCGGGGAATGTCCCATGTTACCAGTAGGCATCAAACATGGTCCTTATTCCATTGGAGTGGGAGAGCCCTTCCTCTGAGCTGCTGCCTACCTGAACCCCCAGGACAGCATAATGTATTTCGGCCAATTTTTGTTTGATTATTTTTCTGGGTTTTTTTTTGTTCTACTGGAATAAAAGAATCTTATGATGTACCTGGCAGAGTCTCTTGTGTTTCACGCCTACTCTATGGAGGAAAATGTCTCAGCTTGTTCCTGAGGGCATTGAACAGCTGGCCTATCCTGTGCCCTGACTGGTTTTCTGAGCCCTCTGGGTGATCTTCACCCCTTCCATGCCCAGGCAAGATGAAATGGGTGGAAGGAACACATGACCTTCTGTGCAGGTGGGGTCACCTCCAGTGGGCACTAATTTTCCATCTSGAGCAGTGTATCCCCCACAGCCTGGGACAAAAATTCAATCTGCATTGGTCAGCTGGGTGAGCTGTGCCAGGGCCTGAGTCTGGGCTGCTGACTCCTGGTTTGACGTGAGCATCCCTGGGGCAGGACCGTGGCAGGAGCCATCTGCCTGTTCCATTGCAGTATGGAACACGGTGTGGAGTGACAGTTCAAGACCATAGTCAAGCTGCCTCTTGAGCCATTAGGCTGAAGACTGTTCTTTTCCTCCCCCCTCCAGCCTGCCCCTTTGGCCTGCTGCAGCCACTGGGTATTTGGAAATACATGGACTCTCTCCATCTGTGTCCCAGATGACAAGTCTTGGACATCACTTATGGTTGAACTGCCCYTAGCAGTGAGCTCACACCGCATGACGTTTGTCACCCCTGGCCATAATGGCCATTGGGGTTTGTCAGGGAAAAGTGACACCAACATTGAGTTCTCTTGCTGCCTCTGTGCCAGCTGCCACAGGCGTAAAATGGAATGGGCTTTAGACAGTATCCATGTTTAACAGGGAGGCAGAGCCTGCACATCAAGACACTGAACACTGTGCTGCCAGTGTGGGTGCAGCCTGTTGGGGCCATGCTGGAGCTGAGCTAGCAAATTTTTCAAAAGAAAGATTTCTCTCTGGAGAGCAAGTTGGTGCCGAATACCAAATCAATAAAATTTAACCTTTTAAGTTAATGTTCTGGGTGTTCTTTTTCCACTAATATTTTGTTTAAATCTACATTTAAAATAGAAAGCTTATCACTTTGTATCCTATTCCTAACTCGGCAATGTGAGGTTTTGTTGTTTGTGTTTTGTTTTTTTTTAAATCAAAGGAAATTCCCATTCCCTTTTCAGTCTGTCACAGATGATGGGGACAGACAKTTGGGGGAGTTTGTAGAACAAGATGAAAGATGTTGCTCAGGCACTTCCAAAAGCTCAGAGCTAGAAAAAGACCCCAGGTAAAACTGCAGGAGAGACAAATGTGCTGAAGCTTGGGCTGTGCTCAGCACCAGCTCTGGTATCCCTGCAGGCTCAGCTAAGCCACCTCCTGTTTCTCTTGTRACCCTCACCTGAGTCTCCCCTTTCCCTAGCCCTGTTAGCCCCCAGTCCTGTCTCTGACCCCAGAATCACCTCAGCCTACAAGGTTTTTCACTAGGCCTCCTGTATCTGCCAGTAGGATGGATCATGCACACCTCAAGCCTCGGGCTGGTGCAGCTACAGCCCACAATGCTACAGCACAGGTGGCCCGGGCTGGCATCACTTCTCTGTAACTACACCCACTGGAATTCCTGAAGTTGCACCATGCAGGGGAATCCAGGAGCCAAATTAGACTCGGCCTAATGGCTCCACTGCCTCCCACCAGCATAAGCAGCATTCCAAAGCTGCCTATGCTCCCCAGATGAGTGTGCAAGGATCTCCTGTCAGGCCTTGCAGCTTTGGGTGCAACCCTGATTAATAACTGCCTTGGCAAAGAGAGAGAGAGGCACTTGTGTTTGGAAAGATAGTTTTGCACTCCTAGAGAAATGAGTSAAGTAGAAGAGTTGGAAGTCTCTCCCTCATTTCCAGGTACATGGGAAAAAAACCTCAACCAACCAAAAAAACCCCCACATTTACACCCATGGCACTCTATGCAGCATATTTTTAATTTAATAAAATAAAAAGAGGAAAAAGTTGCCTTGCAAAAGTACCAAAACCTGCTGGTTTGTCAGGTTGTGTTGATGAGAAAAGGATTGACCAGTAAAACCCAGGCTTCTGGGGAAGAACAGCTTTCACTCCTCCATCCCCTGCTGTCTGTGGAGCAGGAACAAGGCACCGCTAGCGGGCTCTGCCCCATGTCCCAACCCTCCAGGCACAGACTCTGGCTAGCCCCTGGGAAAACCAGGGCCAGTGCCTCCAGGTGGCAGGAAAAAGAGGGATTGTTTGTGCTTGTCTGAATGGCAACTGCAAATCCCAGAAACCATGGCACTGAGGGACCCAGAGGTCATGCTGAGGCTTCTGGGCTGCACAGCCTTTGGCCTGTAACAGCAGCAGATGTAACCAAAAAGCAGCCTTGAAGGACTTGGCAAGCCTTCASGTGCTGCATAAAAATCAGCCTGGGCTGAGGGGTGCAAAGAAAAGTGTCTTGGAGCAGGGACAAAAGCAAAAAAAAAACCAAACAGGGAGGTACTGGCTTTCACTGCAGTGCCCTCCCAGAGCAGCTCGCAGGCCTGGGGTAGGATAGGCTGGGAGTCCTTCCCTTAGCCATGCCTATACTACCCAGAGCCCCTCCTGGAATGGAGGAAGAGAGCTCCCCACCCTTTGATGGGCTCAGCTTGGGACATGCCACACTTGGAGATGTTTCAAAAAGAAACCTAGTGTTTTGCTTGCCCATTCCTCCTGCCAAGCTCTGTGGTACTACCAGAAATGGAGGAGCATTAGCCAGAGGCAAGACAGTGCCAGGGAAGAGTTCCCTTTTTCATCAGTGACTTGGGGGAGAAGCCACAAGACAGAGGTGGGGCAGGAATACCAGCAGCCCCATGCTGGTGTGCCCCCAGGCCTGTGCCTTGGCTGTCTTTGACCTGTTAAGGCAAATGGAAAGGTTTGGAGCTGCATCAGCCCACAGTATTTCCTAGGCTTATTCCAGCCCCTTTCCCAGGAAAAGCAGGTGGAAAACTGAGTCATTGGTCCTGCCTATCCATATCCCACTGCGCTCCTCAGTGGGYTTTGAGAAATAAAGCAAGTACACTTGAGTGGAGGCAGGACAGAGGGCATGGCTTAAATGCCATAGCCTCAGCTTCCTTAGACCTTTTGTACCGGGGTCTCGCCTGGTGGAAGTTTCTTACTGCGCTTCTTCATGCGACTGCGGGCATAGACACGGAGAAAGAGGGCCATGAAGACAACAGCTATGCCCAGCCCACCCACAACAGTGACAGTGTGCCCATAGATGAGGCAGGAGAGGAGGATGGCAAAGGCCTGTCGGAGTGTCATGATGATGGTGAAGACAGCTGCCCCGAACTGGTTGATGGTGTAGAAGATGAAGAGCTGGCCACAGGCAGAACACACAGAGAGCAGCACAGCGTGGGCAGTGAACTCTGAGTGGCGGGCCATGAAGTGCAGCGACTCCAGCAAGGCACCCTGCTCCAAGAGCGAGCCCACGGTGAAAAGGCAGGAGAAGACGTTGACGCCAAACATCATCTGCACGGGAGACATCTTGTAGGTGAAGAGAGCGTCCTGCCAGTTGGAGGTGAAGCTGTCAAAGATTATGTAGCCAGCCAGGAGCACTACGCCAGAGAAAGTGGTGACAGTGGACACATGCCTGTTAGGAGCGCTGGAGAGCAGGAACATGCTGACCCCCACGGAGATGAGGGCAGCAGTCAGGTACTCCCAGTACTCGTAACTCTTGCGTGATACCAGTTTGCCCATCATCATCACTGGGATGACTTTGGAGGCCTTGGCCAGCACTTGGGTGGGGAAGCTGATGTATTTGAGTGCCTCATACTGACACCAGCTGCTGAGAATGTTGGAGAGAGAGGCAAAGGAGTATTTGTACATAGGAGCCCCATGGCGTGGCTGCTTGGTCAGGGCGCAGTACAGACCAGCCACYGTGAAGGCCAGGATGCGGTTCATGAACACTAGGAACTGGGAGTCCTTGAACTTCTCACCAGGATCTGTTTCAGTGGCACCATACGTTCTCGTCATCACACGCTCCTGGAGGACACCCCATGTGAGGTAGGAAACCTGCAAAGCAACAGGAGCACGGGRAGAGTCAGGACCCACAACAGCAACTGCCAGCAACCACAGAAAGAAGAGACCCCAGGAGATCCTTGCTTTCCCCAGTGTTGACTCATCTGCTTGGCAATGATTCCCTGAGACACTGGGAGACAGAACCACCCGGCACTCCACCTGTCTGAGGGAACCTGCTGTCCTGTTACAACCAGGAACATCCTGTTCCAAACAAAACCTGCTCAGTGTACAGGGGAGAAAAGCCCACAATGCAAACATCCTGGTGTACAGCAAGTAGATACACTTCGAGCTGCTTTAAGCCCGTGGAACCAGACTGACAGAATCAGGGGACATTACTGATACAACGCTGCGGTTTTGGTGCCAGCTCCCTGCGGCAGGTCCTGGCAGTTTTCCCAGTGGCCTCTGCATTGGTTTTCACTTCCAGCTCCCTAGGCCTGGTTTTCACATCCAAATCAATTCTAGTTTCAAACACAGCAGACGAAATTGTCCACCAGGGATTATCAGTGTCCTGGTTGTCATCTCCACTACTTCTGCTGCAACAACACCAAGCCCCTCACAGAAGTAACACAGACTTCCTCTTAGCACATATCTCCCAAGGAACTAAGGCACAAAGAGATGGAAGAACTTGGTGGCCCACAGCAAGTCTGAGTGAGCTGCGAGAGTAGGCCAGAAAATGAGTCTGCTCCTGGCTGCAGACACCTGGGTTTTTCTATCCCGTGTCCACATTACTATTTTTAGTCCTCATAGACCCAAAAAGCTGCCCCTCCTAATGATGCAGGCTATAGCTGATACTTGGGGAATCTAAGATTTCAAAGTCCTGTTTATCTGTAGCTGAATGCAGTATTTTCTCCACTACACAAATTCAATCCATAAAGGTAGAATGCATCAGCCCCAGACAATGACCCAGGGGAGAGCCTGGGAGATAAGAAGGCTCAAACTATCTGCTGATCTGACATCAGCCAGAACAAAAGCAGCCCTAACAATCTGCTGAATCACAGACTTTTCAGAGTTTTCCCTATCCATGGCTCTAGAGGACTGTGACCAAACAGACAGGATGCTCCAATCCGAATGACAAAAGCTAAATGGACTGCCATAGCCCTCAGAGGTGGACTGTACTGGTTGAGAGGCTGTCCCAGGCCCCAATCCTGCCCTGATCAAGGACAGCACTGTATCCTTGATCTTCAAGGAACTGACAGTGACTAACCCACTGGCCACCTCCTCCTTCCACAGTGGGACAGACACATACACATACATAGGACCCTTACCTGCAGACCAGCAGCACAGAAGAGCAGCTTGAAGACCTGTCGGGCTGTGGATGACTCTGTGGGCTCTGCTCGGGGTGGCAGGGAGCCATCCTCCTGGTGTACAGACTTCACTTCAGAGCCAAACACGCATGATTTGATAACAGGGAAGCAAATGCCTCGGCCTGAACAGGATAAGAGAAGATGGAGACACAATTAACCAAAGCCTGGGCACCACAAGCTGCACCAGTTTGAGTGGTGAAGCCTCCTTCCTCACTAGCTTCCAGATCTGATGGCATGGGTGCCTCAGAGAAATTTGTTTCAGGACAGCACCTAGACAGCACTGTGAGTAGGGATGCAGCTCTGTGAGTAGCCCAAGCTTGACAAAGCAGACTGGGGAAACAACCTGAATGGGCTAGACTGAGGGGGTGCAGAGAGCTCCAAGGGATGCAGGATGTGGAAGGGAAGCTACTGCCCCTACCTGTCTCCAAGTAGTTCCTTCTCTTTAAGTACTGGATGAGGAGGAATCCTGGCACCACAATACTCGCATAGCCAGCAGCATTAACAAAGAAACGGAAGAGCCAGAAGTCACCCCATGAGTCCTCCAGGGCAGGGGCAATCTCTTCACCAGTAGCCATCGTAGGGAGGGAAGCCAGCACGAGGGGMAGGCAAAATCTGCAGAAAGAGGAAGAGGCAGGTGGCAGGCTACTGGTATATGAGCAGCTCCACTCTGTATGCCTGCAATGCCCAGCACCCAGCCTGCTCCTCACCACCTGTAATACCCAGCACCCAGATCCCACAGCAGCGACAACAGTGATGCTGGCAGCACATGGAGTAGGAAAAGTCCTCTGGAACTGAAAAGCACAGACCAGACATCTATGTTTGCTTCTGTTAAAGGTGGTTGCTCTGGAACATRTGGACTTAGAACCTTGGATTCCCAGGATTAGAGAGAACACTCTTGTAACCATCTGATTTCGACAAGACTCTTTCTCCACATGCAAAGAGCACTTCACACCTCACCTTTATCACAGCTTTTGGGCAGAAAAGGAAAAGGTCACTGAATGGAAAAACTGACTCCTGCCTAGAAGCTCATGTTTCAAGCCTGTGGCCATGAGCAGCCTTCCTCTGGAAGCAAACAGTTCAGAGCATTCCCCTCCAGCTAATCAGGTGAGTGGCAAGTGTTTGGACTGCCAGCCTTCCCCACCTCCCAGAGCAGCTCTGGAAGTGTGCCAAGGCATTCCCCACAGCTCAGAGGAAATTACCAGGGTTCACCCGCTTGGCAAAACACAGCCAGAAAGCAAGGCTGGAAAGGAACTTTCCTACAGCTATCTGGTTGGGATTTTACCAGGACTATCCAATGAGGTATAGCTAATATTCTTCAGCTGTAGCTGTAGGGAGTGAYCTAGCCAGCTTTAAAACAGCTTTAATAGGCCTTGAAGGAGTTCTTCCCTCCACTGTCATCTCCCTCACAGAGGCAAACCTGTAATATTCAGTGGTAYCAGGTACTCAACAGAATGAGCAACCAGGCAAGAACTTCCTACACCCGAGGCCACCTGCATCCTTCCCTCACACAGCAAACTGCAACTTCCTGAATCAGGAAGAAGGTTTCCCTGGTCCATGCTATATCCCTGCCCGTTTCCTCAGTGGAGAAAGCCTCCCAGTTGCCTAAGGGGCCAGGTAAGGGTGCTGCGGGCTGGCTAAATAAACACACACCAGAAAAGTTTCTGTGACTGAAAGCGATAGAGATGTTAATTCCTCCTCCCACCAAAAAGTGAGTCAGAGGAATTTAGGGCCTGTTTAGGGGTGTATGTAGCCCCAGTATTGTACAGCTGTGACTTCTGGTAGCCCTCATATGAAACTCAGAGATTTACAAACTTAGAGCTTTAAAGGCAAGAAAGTCCCCTGCCAATTCATGAGCAAGCACTCCCACCAACCTCTTGTCCCCTTGGGAAAGACCTCAGGGGCTTTTCYTATCTTCAGTTGCTGTGGCCAGGCCCCTGGAGTTCAATAACCTGACCAAAGCTGAGGCTGTGTTTCACCCAGAAATCTCCCTTCTATGACTTAAAGGACAAGAAATTCCTAGCCCAGGGAGAAGTGCAAATGGCTAGGGGTGGATTTATTMGCCTGCTTCCCATAGAAAAGACAGTTTGACACTTCCACTCCATCTCTCCTGCTGCGGAGCATCAACACAGGCTGTACAGGTGCTGTGGGATGCAAAAACAGGGGTCGGTGCTGGCACCTAGGGCTGAAACTGCCATGTGCTCCTGGGTTCGCCCATATTAAGTAGTCGTGRCTGATGGCGGGGTGCAGAAATGCCGTTCACTTTTGCAGAAGTCAGATATAGATGACAGGGTCGGCTGCCACGTTTCCAACTTGACAGGGACTGTAAGCTCTGTTCAGCACGACTGCACTTGCTGTTATCCCGCCAGCTCYTGCAGCGCTGCCATGGGAGGAGAATCAGCTCTGCTCTCCCACAGCGACCGTGAAGAGGAGGCTATGGAGGGACAATGGCCCTCTATGCCTGCGCTAGCAATTCCCAGGCCCCGAGAGCTGACTCAGTGCAGCAGGCCCTGCCCTCCCTGCCGAGGCTGCGAAGGAACAGGGACGCCACTGTTACAGGTAGAAAGCGGGGGGGGGGCTGAGCAGGCGACGTGCTGAGGCATGAAAGGAGCCTTAGTCTGGGGCCTGCGGAACAGCCCAGGAGCCGAGACAACAGCCCCGGCCGCTGCTCCCCTGGGCACAGCAAGGGCAGCTCCCAAAGCGCTTCGGAGCCAGGCTGGCACCCAGCCCCCTGCCTGGGATGCACAAGTGGGAGTCCCGGGTTTGAAAAAGATCCCTGCCTACAGCCCGATACTCTCGAGCGCGCCTCCGGCGCCTGGAAGGGCTGAGGTCAGAGCCCAGCTCAGAGCTGATAAGTATATGCTAACAGCTCGGGWTCTCATGTCTCCTCCCTGTCCCTGTCCCTGCACGCAGCCAGGTCACAGCGGGGACCTGCCGCTATCCGCCCACGGCCGACCGCCACCTCTGCCCAGGGGCCACGAGCAGAGGCACCGGGCTGCCGCTCCCCGCCGGCCGTGGGGCACCCTCCGAGGGGGCCCGGCCGGGGAAAGCCCTACGCTTGCCGCTCCGGGGCTTGACTGCCCCGAGGCTCCCTCTATCCAGGGACGGGGCCCGCGGGAGAGGCAGCGCCCGGCCGGCTGCGGGGTGAGCGTGCCCCGGCGCCGCCTCCCTGCCCGGCGGCCACGTTCGCAGCGAGCGGCCGGCAGCGCGGCTGCGGCCCTCGCCCGCCCTCACCGAGCGGGGCGGCTTCCACCCGCGGCCCGGCCCGGCCTCCGCCTCCACCCCGGCCTCGCTACCCACCTGCGGCCCGGCCCCGGCCCGGCCCGGTCCCGGCCGGCTCCCCTCGGCTCCGCTCCCGGCGGCAGCGGCGGCGGAACCCCCGCCCGGCGGGCGCGCTCGGCGCCCCACAGCGCCCCTGCCGCTCCGGAGGGACCGCGGCGGGCGGGGCGGGGACCGCGATCACCGGATCACAGAATCCATCGGGTTGGAAGAGACCTGAGATCATCGAGCCCAACCTATGACCGAACACCACCCTGTCAACTAGACCATGGCACTGAGTGACACGTCCAGTCTTTCCTTAAACACCTCCGTCTATTCCAATGTCTAATTACCCTTTCTGAGGAAAAATTTCTCTTAGCATCCAACCTAAATCTCCCCAAGCACAGCTTGAGGCTGTGTCCTCTTGCTCTGTCACTGGCAGCCTGGGAGAAGAGGCTGATCCCCACGTGGGTACAGCCTTCTTTCAGGGAGTTATAGAGTGACAAGGTCTCCCCTGAGCCTCCTTTTCTCCAGGCTAAACATTCATAACCCCCCCAGCTGCTCATCATAGGATTTTTGCTCCAACCCCTTCACGAGTTCTGTTACCTTTCTCCAGATATGCTGCAGCACCCTCTTGGAGTGGCCCACAACTGGACATACGACTCGATGATGCAGCCTCACAAATAGAGAGGGATGATCACTTCCCTGGTCCTGATGGCCACACAATACTTCATTCAAGGTGGAAGCCCTCAAAATGACCCCTGGGATCTCCCCATCCCTGGCCCCTGTTTCAGGGCAGTCCCCTCTGAGCTGCCAGCTCAGCACTGAGCACAGCCACCAAAGGGCTGCCTAAGGGCTGCAGGGCAGGATGGTGCCTTCTCCACCCCCAGTCCCACATCCCGTATCCCCGTCTCAGGCATGGCTGCAGAGCCAGCTGGAGCCATCATATGGCCACGCAATAACATTTTACAAGACATCTTTTTAAAACAAATAGTTTTATTCAAAAATAACAAAACAAAAAAAGTGCAGATCATTTGTTTCTGCCTTTTCCCTTTGCTCCCAGCTACAGCCCTGGCCCCACCACCCCATACCACCCTCGCAGCATTGGTCATTCCTTCTTTGGGCGGTCTGGAAGTGCCTCATGTCCCTTGTGAAGGCATCCTTGAAACAGCCCTGTGGATTTGCAGCAGGACTGAGGCCCTTCCAGAAGGTGAGAGGCAAAGATTTAAAAGGAACAGGGCATTCCAGGCCAGGACTGCTGAGGAAACCAGTCAAGGTCCCAGAGAGGCATAGGGGGGTCTCTATGCTGCTTTCCTGGCAGCATTCCCTTACAAGGGAGGAAGAAGACAAAACCTCACTTCAGAGCATCCTGGTTGCTTGCACCATCCAGTATCTGTCCCAAACAAYAGCAGCTGCTCCCAAGCAACAAGTGGGGAATTTCCTTGGCTGAGATGGGGTAAGGCTCAGTGCCTCCATTCCCACAGCACCTTTGGCTGCTGATTTCCTAATGCACYGCACGTGCTCCTCTGGCTGGAGAAGTGGCAGGGAAGAGTGGTGAGCTGAACAACAGAAGGGATGTRAAGGTAATGCTGCCATCTCCTCCACTTTCACCTGGGAGAATCTAAAACCCAGGGAAGACCCATGCCCTAAGTTTTTTAACTCCCTTACAAGCCAGGAGATGSGGCAGGATCCTTCTGTCCGCTTTGTCGAAGGGGAAACCATAGCACAGTAAAGCAGCAAGATGTCAGGCACAATGGCAGAAGCAGAGATCCACAACCTGGCCTTGTTGTGGGTCCCCTATGCTCTTTCTTCAGCCCTGCAGCCAGATGCTCAGCAAGACAGCATGGGAATAGGGCACGAGGCTGGGATCCCCCAGCCTCGGCCCTGAGCAGTAGAAAGGCTCTGCAAGTGGGGAAGGCCCTGTGCTCCCACTCACCTTCTGCGGTACGAACAACACGAGGGAGCAGGCAGACTGGGGGAACTCCTGCAGCCCTCGCAKCCCCAGGGCCCTGGGGTGATGCTCAGCCTCCTGATGCGGTGGGGTGGGGCGTGGGTTACAGCACATGACACCTCTGGTGCCCGCAGCAACAACAAACATTKATTAGAGTGAGTGTCGACTCTCTTCACCCCACACTTACTCTGATGGGGTGTCAGAGCATGCTCTGTCTGGCCTACAGTGTGAAAATGAGTCCTCTCCTGCTCCCTTGTGTATGCTGGAGATCCCCACAAGTCAGAACCATGGCAGGGAGGGGAAAATTCAGTCCTGCTGCAGTGCACAGATACTAAAAGAAAAGCCTCCCCYGTGTAGTGCTCATAATGCCACCTTCTTCCATCTCAGAAGGCAGCCTGAGGCAAACAAAACTTTTCCAAAGAGGAGAGGGGCAGTGGGATAAATCTCCCAAAGTGTCTCTGCTCCCACTGAACTGCAGGCAGGCAAGATTCTAGTGGGCAGTAGGGCAGCAGCACAGAGCAAGGAGGCAGCCCAACAGGCCAAAGGAGTCCATCCCCTCATTCAGAGCACACAACAGGCTTCCCTGAGATCTTCAGGTCATCGAAGGGCAGCAAGGCGAGGAGGAGCTGCAAAGACCAAGAGTATGGACATATTAAGGATCTGGGGGTGTGTCTCCACCGAGCTAGGGTAGAGGTCCAAAATATGCCCCGCATCCAGCCACACAGCCTCCCACCTCCTCAGGGAAGTGCCAAGAAATCCTGTCTTGGCTTTTATTAGGGCTTGAGGCAAAAGAAGGTTATACCACACACCCACAGAGCCAATGCCTACAATCTATAGGGAAGGACAGAAACACCTAGAAACTCCCCCTAGGAGATCCCCTCTAATCGCCCARCTCCTGCATTCCCTGACACAGTGGCAGAGCCACAGGCCTCCCCCCACAGACTCACATCATCGTTGCCATCAGCCAGGTCCTGGGCTGTCTCGTTCTCCATGTTCCTCAGCAGGGTGTCGGCCCCAGAGTGTGAGAGGATGGCGGCGATGGTAGCATCCTTGCGGCCCACAGCCAGGTGGAGGGGAGTGCACCCATTGTACATCTGGGCATCCACATACGCCCCATTATGCAGCAGGAACTGGACAGCCTTGCAGTCGTGGCACTCCACAGCCAGGTGCAGTGGGGTCTTCCCGCTTGTGCCCTCCTGCAACCCGCAGACCACAAGGGTGTGGGTGGGGAGTCCCCTCAGCTGGGTCCTGCAGCATCCACCCACATTTCTCTGACTGGGTGCAGAAGGGGCAGTCCCCACCCTGACTGCTGTCACAGCACCGAACAGCCTCTCAAGGACCTTTACTCTCTGCTCCTTCAAAATTCAGTGCCTCCAAGCCTCACAGCAGTGCCTGCCCCAAGGCTGAAGGGAGCGCCCAAGGGAGACAACCACTGGCCCAGCCTTTACAAAACATCACACTATGCCYGCCCAGTCTTACCCGAACGTCGATGTTGGCACCGCTCTCCAGCAGCAGAGACATCATTGCAATGTTCCCCTTCAAGGTACTGATGTGCAGACAGGCCAAGCCTGTGATAGGGAGGCAGAAGAGAGAGCCACAATCAGACCACTCTGGGGCACACCAATCCAGCCCCACTCTCATTCTGCTCTGTGCTCCTGGATCCCTGCATACATATCCCATGGTCTCTGCCCCAACCTGGCCACCAGCTGTGCACTGGGCTGCCCTCAGGTCTCACCTTGCCAGTTTTGGAGCTGCAGGTCCTGGTGGTGCCCACGGGGCTGAGTCGTGCCCTCCGGTGTGGCTGTGCCCTCCAACAGCTGCTGGGCACACTGCAGGCGCTGCTGCTCACAGGCCAAGTGCAGTGGGGTGTTGCCATTGCGGTCCTGCAGCCCAGGGTTCACTCCCTTGTGGATCAGCGCCTGGATCACGCTGGGCTGCTCCAGGTACACAGCAAGGTGGAGCGGGGTCTGGAGAGAAATTAGGAAAAGGGAGGATGCCCCGCAGGACACGAGGTGTGATGAGTCCTACCAGTCTCTGGGAGCCAGCCTGGCAGCATGGGCTGACTGTCATACAGGAGACGCCCATCCATGTCCTGAGGTTACATGTGGCTGACACTGGTGGGGTCACAGAGCTGTTCCCCTGTACCTCAGCTCAGGTTCACCCATGGAGACCGATCTCATTCTCCCAAGCTATCTACCCAGCCACATTCAACCCGTGCCTCTTCCCACCCTCCATGGCTGGCTGCAACATACTGGAGCCTTGCAAACTTCACTCCACAGTGCTGGCAGCTGTCACACTTCTCTCTCAAGGTATCTCCACCTCCCTTCCTCCCATCCCTGCAAAGAAGCTGCTCACACAGGATCTTCACCACACTCTGGGGGAAGCAGGTATGGAAGGAAAGAGGGGAAAGGATAGATCAATTGGGCATCTATCCAGGGAACAGCCTGCATTTCTCTTCCTCCCATCTGCCTATCACAACAGCATACCTGGAAAAGATCATTTTGGATCTCCAGCACCTCCCTGGGCAACTGTGCAATGCAGCAGAGTGCTACAGCTGGGACACAGTGGATAATGGCCAGATGAACCAACCTACAGAGGGGGTAATGGTGACAGGAGAGAACAGAAAAGAAAAGTAAGTCATGAGTACCATGCTCAGAAGRGGAGATCCTTCCCTACTGCGTGGAGTAATAATGTTCCTGCCTCTTCCAGTCCCCTTCCCTCCAGCTCGGAGCTCCTCCATCCTGCCCTCTCCCTGGGGAAGCTCAGCAGAGCGCCAAAGCAGGAACATGGTCTGAGGCTCCACAGGGCAGTCCTTTACTCTGATCCCCATGGGGACCAGACTGTCCCGTCCCTGCTGAGCAACACAGGGTCCTCCCTTGGACCTCACAGCATGTGTCGGGTTTCAATCTGCCACTGGCCAAAACCAGGCCTGCAACTGGTGTAGCTCCAAAGAGCCTGGAATGCGTTTCCCAGAGTCTAAGAGCTGGGTTTGATGGCTGTGGCGGAACATCTGGTCTGTGGCAGCCGCCTGGGGAATTCCAGTTCCCTGCTGCCAGCTGCACACTGTACTTCTGCTTTCCCCCCCAACAAAGGCGAGCAGTCAAAGCTGGCCAGGAGCCCAGGGCTAGCCCAAGATCAATTGCATGGCACAGTCCCTATGCCAGCCAATCTTCCGGTTCACACCAATTTCCTCTTCTCTCCCCTCCATCCTTCCCTTTTAGCACCATCGTGGCAGGGCTGGCACGCAGCCCACYAGCACAGAGGGACACCAGAGGTCAGCCAACAGAGCTTAGTGGCCAGCAGGGAGCCCTGGACCTCAGGACTGTGATCCCCACAGCAGTGGGGTGGCCAGGCAACACAGAGTCCCCCACACCAAAGAGAGCTTTTATTTCCAGACGGCCCATGCACAGTCAGAAGAGAAGTGAGAGCACAATGGGGGCAGAGCTGAGAGGGAATTTCCAGTCCTCCCYGCCAACCTGCAGTCTCCCAGGCACCCTGGGCTGAAGAGCAATCCTCCCACCACAGGGCAGCCCCCTCAAGCCAACCCTGGCCATGGTGGTCAGCACTGAGGAATAGGCAGCACCAAGGAGCAGGCAGCAGCTCCCACTCTGCAGAGCACAGCAGGCATGGGCTGAGCATCCTGTGCCCACCTCACACTGCACTGGAGGCCTTGGGTGGCCTCAGGCCGGAATCAGCTCTGAACTTAAGACTGGGCTCTGGCACCCCTGCTGCTTTGGTGGAGATTGATAGGGCCAAGGAATACAGGGTGAGAGCTGTGCCAGCCCTGGCAAAACACCCCACTTGCCAGACAGGCCAGCTTTGGGWTATCACCTGTGATGTAAGGAATAGAGAGATCCCTTCACAGGCAGAAGGGCAACACATGGCCTTAAAGCATTGCTCTAAGAAAAAAAGTGGGGCTGGGGCTGCCTTTTTACCAGTTGCACCAGGGACGTGAGTGTGCTGAGAAGCTCGGAGGCCAGTCCCAAAAAATGTCCTTTGTTGACTCCTCCCAAGTGCTGCTTGAAGATCAAGCCAGCATTCASGACTCCAGGCATCTTCAGTTGAAAGCAAATTTTGAGGGCAAAACAAGGCCAGCTCCTCTCCACTCTGCTGCCAGGATAGAGGCTGTGCCAAACAGGAGAGGCTTTTTCCCCAGGGAAGCCCCAGGTCATGCTACAGCAGGGARTTCCCCACTGGAAGGGGAGGCTAGTCACATTTGCCTCTGTACAGCCATGGGATGTCCCCTCACCGCCAGCACTCCCCGGGCAGGGGAGGGGGCTGCAAGCAGGGGCCATGCAGCCCCATGGGCARGGTCTGGTCACCCTCAGTGGACCATGAGGCAGAGACACAGCCAAGGGACCTGGACCAGGAGCAAGGCAACCAGCTGTAAGGATACCCCTCCCCTCATTAGGTTTTTGCTGACCCTAGCCTGGGTATGATTTGAGCAGAGATTCCCTGCTGGGTTTTGCATCAGACCCACAGTCCCTGTGGCAGCACCTCTGCTGAGGTGTCCTTTGCACACTTGCAGGGACAGCCCCTGTTTCTCCAAACCTGCTCTCAGGTACCACGTGCGGGAGGAGGCTGCAGGATCTGCCTTTTTCAGGTACAGCAGAGTTAAGACTGCTCAAGTAGGGGACTTTCCACAGCAATTTGGCTTSAACTTGTAACTGCTGGTGCTTTCTCTTTCCAGAGCCACGCTGGGCTCCCAGGGGAGAGAGCAATGCTCAGGGCTGTGTCCCACAGCAGACAGCCCTCCTGCCCCAGAAATCCCCCAGGCCCCAGTCACTACCCACACCACACCACACCACACTGTCATGTGGGGGCGAGTGGGGCAGTCACCCAGGGGAGGTGGAAACCCCCAAGAAGCCCTCTGCTACTGCCAGCACCTCACTCTTCCAGGTTTGGATGCCTTTGCAGCTCAACACAGCGGTGGAGCCACTCGGGGCTGGGCTGATACTGAGCTAGTTTGAGTATCCGTGCTGCAGAGGTAATGCGGGTGACCATCCCTCTGGGCAGAGCTCAGCCTGTCACCTTGCAGCTGGGATGTACCTGCTTTGAAGGATTGCTTTCCCCCTCCCCCTTCCTTCTCCACCCGGTGCAGCCCCCTCTGGGGCTTTCATTTCTGCATTCGTTCCCGCCTTTCCTCAYTACCAGCCCTCAACTTCCTGAAATGGCTGCAAGAACCATGAGCTACTTGGGGGAATCATAATAAGGCCAGTGGGCTGGGAGAAGCCCACCACGAGCACATGTGCACTGAAGTATTCTGTGCCACGGGCAGTGCTGCCAACCAGGAAYTGGGATTGTCCCCTGCTAACCCAGGAAACCTCCTACACCCAGGAGACCTGAGGGGCAGGCATCATGACAATCTCCACTTTTTTCCACCGAGGCTATGAGCACACCTCTCTCGATGCCACAGCAGCTGCGCAGCCCAGCCACTGTTGGCTGCTGTGTGCTGGCACACTGTGCCCAGCTAAGCCTAGAGCAAGAGCAGGACGATGGAGAGACAGCYACTCTCTGCCAGACACCGCTCCTCACGCAGCCACGGCCATGTGTCCTTGCCAGAACAAGCCCTCCACCCTGCCCCGCTCAGATCCTTGCCCATCCCAGCTTGTCTGCACATCTCTCTTGCCTGCTCCCTCCCTCTCCACGCTCTTGCTGGCAGTGCWCCTGGCTGCAGCCACGGGGGAGGGTGTCCAGCAGGAACTTTCAGAAAGGGCAGCGGGCAGTTTTAGAAAGGGCAAGGGATGAAGGAGCTGTGGGCAGGGGAAACACGGCGGGAGTACAGACTGCTGGGTAAATTCTCAGCTTTTCCACTTGCTCACGAGCTCCATCCTGGCATAAGGGGACTCARCACTGAATCACAAAGGTCCCATGGGCACAGGACATCCCTGGCACAAAGTGATCTATCCATCATCAGAGACATAACAACCRGAGAGCAGACAAGTTGGGGCTATCCCTGGAGATGCCCCTGAGACTGAACATGCCATGCCCAAGRTGGTCCTAGCTTAGGTACAGGAGAGCACCCATTTCCACAGTGCTGTCCATCTCCAACTTGAGTGACCTCAAGTATCCATCTGGAAAAGTTTCCACACGAGGACTGGAGGCAAGAAAACAGGGTAAGGGGTGACACCCAACTCTGRCACAGAAGCAGAACTGATGAAGTCCCACCAGTTCTCTGGCTATCCTTTTCCATTTCTCTAGAAAAGTGGCTGACCGTGCAGATCTGTCCGTCTGTAAAGCAAGACACCTTTTCCTCAAAGCAGCTTCTCCCTTCACTATCTCACCCCAGAAGCACTTAAATCAGGGGATCCAGCATTCAACTGAATTGGCTTTGACAAGTTTTTCTCCCTCTCTAGATAAGGTCCTTATCTGCAGCAGGAACAGCTCATTCCCAGCTCCTTGTTTTGGCTGAGTGGAGCAGTAGGAAATCATGCAAACAATTCACACAAGAAAAGCTTGTTCAGGGGAGGAAATGGCCCCAGCAGCAATAGAAAGCAGTGTGGGGGAGGAGGAAAACAGCAGGGAAATTCCACACTTACCCTGCTCTCCTGTTCTGGCCCTGTAACCTGCACTGCTAACCGCTTCCTCAGCCATGAGCATGAACCTCTGCCAGCAGGCTCAGCAAGCACAGCTTGATCCTGCCCTGCAGCCCTGAGCCAGCCCAGCCTGGCTCCCTTCCTTCCTCCCCACATACCAGTGTGATGCTGCCCCACTCCATAAAGCTGCTCCAGAGGCTCTCTGGCAGCTCCAAGGTGGATCCCAGCTGTCTTATCCCCATGTTCTGTGTTCCTGCCCTGGATCTCCTGTCCTGGAGGTTTCTTCTCCCCTTCCCTGCGAGGGGCACAGCTTGAATTTGAGTGGAAGGGGTGCTGGGATAGGACCGGAGAGAGACTTCTCATCCCCAGGCTGGAAGGATGCAAAGCCCTTTCAGGAACATTGGGTTCAGCATTCCTGATCTCCAGTCTGGGCAGCAGCTGCTTCCCAGCCTGCTGCTCCTGGGGCCAGAGTGAGGGATGGGAGCCAACAGGTGAGCAGAGGAGACAGTCTCACCGTTCCTGGGGTGCTGTGCAGAGGGTCTGGTCTGGGTGCTCGTGGATGTGTGGTGCTGGGGTGCTGGAGGCTGACTGTAGGAAGGCTGTGGGAGCCTCATTTTTTAGTGAGATGGGGATGAGAAGGTACCCTGGCCTCACACCCTCTAGACTCTGTACCCATACATTTGAGAATTTTGCTCCATTTCTGAGCAGATGGTGGGTCTGGGATTGCAGAAGTACTGAATATCAGATGCATGTGGGCTTTTCGCTACGAAACAAGAGGCCTGTCCTGTACTACCATCTTTTCCCAGATGGGCCATGCCAGAAAACAGGTCAGCCCACCCTAGCAGGGGCCAGTCACCATCAGAGAAGCATGTGAAAAATTTCAGTAAAAGCAGCAAACATCCCAAAAAGTTCACTGACTGTGGTAAATCCATTTCAAATAGAACAAACTCACACCTCATTCCTTAGGAGGCAAATACATTCTACAGTTTCTGTACACAAAGAGATATCTTGAGGTCAGAAGAACCTCTTACAAGAGCCTGTACAATACACCCTAGCAATCATTTACAGCCCCACAGGTATCCTCACTGGTGCAGGATTTTCTTTTAATGAGGCACTAGCTGTGGGTATAACATAGCTCAGTGCAGCCCTATATCTGCCCCAGTCAGAGGGGCTTCCCACCCTGTGACAAAGATAACATCCCACACTGCTCATTGAGAGGCATGCAGAAACCACTCTCATAGCTCAGATCCCACAGCCTCTTCCTACACAGTCATGTCTGACTCCTCATTTATCCATATTACACTAAAAAAAAATCCAAACCCAAGCCAATAAAAAAAAATTTTCTTTGTTACATTAGCTGAGCTCAACCCCTTCCTGGGAGCAGTCGAACCTGCCTGCAGAGTGCAAGGACCTGAAGCGCTCCCCAGCTTGGCCGATCTGTTACAGCCAGGCTTCTGCATCCCAGGACATGGAAATTTCCAGTCATTATTTCCCTTCCTCTGTGCTGAAGTTCCCTGTGTCTCTCCCCAGTCCGAAGCAAACCTAGGCAGGCGGAAAGTCTGAAGAAACCTCCTCCAGGCTAGGCTGAAGTCATCCAAACAGGGAAAAAAACCTCTCTTGCATGCACAATCTCAGAAGGCTGCCAGGACTTACCCACTTTACAGCAAGGCTGTATGTGTGTGACTGTAGCAGCCAGCAACTTCTGGGGCATCCCAAAGGAACTTGTGTGGAGCTGTCTGACCATGCTTGGAGGGACACCAAGCTCTCCCCTGTTTACCAAATCCCTGAGCACACACGGAGTAAGAGCTGAGAGTTCAGGGACAGGGAGCTGGACACAGAAGAGAATTTCTTCTCCCTTCTCTTCATCCATGTTAGAACTCACTTTCTCTTTTACCCCACAATCGGCAGCATGCTAGGGAGTAACTTGGGATGGACTTAAATCCTGGCAATCAGGCAAGGAGGTTTCTTAAGCCCTTCTGGTAAAACCAAGAGCAACCCCATTTGCCATTAACTGTGGTCATCCCACTGTTGGGCAGCTGGCAGCCCAGCAAAGTAGGGGGTCTCCTAGCCTGACCAGCAACCAGCTCTGTTCCCTGCATAAGACTTCTTCAATCCTTCTCCTAAAACTGAGTCTGTCCAGTCCTCTGTTTCTTTTTCCTTGTTCTTTTACCTTTGCTGTCACACTCTGAGCACTCCCCCAGGTACACAGGGCACACGGGTTCAGCTACACCTATACAGCAGGGCAAGCAGTGAGCAAGCAGCCACACAGGAGCAGACAGCCTGAATGGGGACAACCTCTATTCCCCTGCTCACGGAAGATCTTCATCCCAGGACTACATGACTTGGGAAGGTTATGACTTGCACATGCCAAGTGGCTCTTTGCCTCTCAAGGTAAATCTTCATGCTCAGAGACAACCCATTCAGGCATGGGAGGCCCCTTCCCCACCATCATGTGGAGAAGAGTTCAGAACATCAGCTCCCACAGGGCCCTGATTTTACTTGATTAACTGTCCCCAAGCCCTTRTTAAGGCATTTCAGCCCACAAGCCACTGGCACGTGATTTCTTATCAGCAGATGGGGCACCACTTGTCTCTGGTGGAAGGAGGAAGTCAGGCTTCCTCTGCTCCCCTCCCTCCCTGAAACACACACCCAACCAAAACCACACAAGCCCATTTTCCATCTGAAGGAGGCCTAGGTCTCCCTCCTGTGACTGAACTGGGGTCCCCTGACCTTCACCCCCACAGARGTGCTGCACTGCTTTGCATACAAAGCCCCATGTGGAAGACAGTCACCCTCCTGMAGAGGTGCAGGCCCCAGCCTTTCCATCACCATGGCATCACCTACCAATGGCATRAAGTGGCATGTGGCCCAAGGACCAGCATGGGCAGAAAGGGAAACATGTTTTTAAGTGTAAGATAGACTGTATAATCCTAGAGAGAGGAAATGCTGCTTGATTTTGCACACTGATGAATCAACTCTGCCTCTCCAGATTTGGCAGAGGCTGGCATTAGCCAAAGGAAACAGGGAGGTTTTCCCTTGTGCTCGAACAAAACAGGTGATTCCTTCACACCACACGTCACCTCGAGGGAGCTGGTCCCACACACATCCTTTTCCCAGGATGCTGGAATTGTGCATGTGCCTGGTGAGGCTGGGAAGGATGCGTTTTCCTCAGTGAATCCTAAMAAAGGTTGAGGTGGTCTGGAAGCTGGGGCACACCAATACATCTGCCTGCAGTCTGCTCAGAGGTAGCCAGACCTACAGCCGGAATGCTCCTCTCTTYCCTTCCATGCAGAGCAATCCCATCACGGCCCAAATCAGCAGAAAGGGAGCTTATTTACATGGAAGAGACAGATATTTGGAATTTTGGGTCACAAGGAAGACAGATRCTCCGAGCAATCATTTGAGCTTTAGTGCACAGGGTTTACTCTCTAYGTGCCCACACAATAAGCAGAACACAGATCACTGCCCAAAGTGCACCCACCACCTTCCRCCTGCCACCCCACTCCTCATGCTTGAATTCTCCTGCCCTCACAGCTCAGCCCTCTCTCTCAGGGACTGATGTGCCAATGCCTGAACACTGCAGCTCTGACCTCTCTGAGGCAGAGGAGCTAGCTAGTGGCACTGGGGAGCCATGGAAAAGATGATGTTTGGGCAAATAATTCTTGGAAGACAGCACCCACGCATTTTACTGGCCATCATACCCCCATCTTCCCTGTTGGCCAATTTCCTTCCAGCCAAAGTGAGAYTCCTAATTTTGAGCTCAGAGAGAGACAGTTTTAGCCCCATTGCTTCATCCCGCCTGCACTGACGTTCCTTTCCTGCGGAGGCGGACAGGGAGGTATCCAAGGAGGATCCTGCTGACACTCCAACCACCCAAGCATGTGCTCCTCACTTCTGCCTCCACCTCCCATTCTTACCCCACAAGTGCCAGGCTGACAAACACAGGCACACCTTCTGATGGCACAGGTRGGTGAGCCTAAGGAAGCTATGGACAGTGAAGATCTTTTGTCAGATGTAGAGCCAAGACCTTTGCCAGCTCCCTTTGTGCAAGCTCAGAGCTCCTCTCAGCTTGGTACCAGCCAGGGCATTTGSGGAAACAGGAACTACTTTGCCAAACTTTTTGTATTTTCAAAATTACAATTTCAGGAAAGTGTAGTTGCCCAAGTCTTCTGAAATATAATGAGAGTATGATTTTAATTCCCTGCCTRGAGCTATTCTGTGGCAGACATTCAAAAAAGGCACACAAAGAAATGTGCTGCTGACAGAGATGAAAAGAAGATGGGTTAGTCCGGCCGGATGAAAGGGATGTAGCCTGTGGCCATCTGATCCCTTCTCTCTGGGGACCTTCTGTCACTGGATGAGCAATTGCTCCATAGATTTTAACATTACTATCAACCCTGACTTGTTTTCACATACAAAACTGGGGGCAGTTCAATGAGTYGCTGGGTGCTCACAGTCCCCATTTGCATTGACCTGAGTGGTGGATGTTCAGCACTTCTAAATATAAACGCCACCTACCTCTGCCACAGGGTCAGGAGGAGAGACAAGAATAGCAGAGGCACAAATCCACAGCCTCACCACTCTAACCACAAGAATAGTTTTTTTCCCAGCAGTGGGAGTAGATCCCAGGAAAGCTGTCTCCTGCGTGGACACGGCAAGCCCAAAGCTGTACAACCAGCAAACCTATTGCTACCTCCCTCACTCTTTACAGATTTCCTGCTCTGAACTGCACTGTGAGAGAAAACASAAGAGCAAAGGCAACTGTCTGGGAAGCCCTCTGAGAGCCTCTCCTGCCTACAGTAACCAAGGCACCGCTGATTAATGTTTTCCGAGTTTAAAGATGATTGGATTAGGTCTCTCCAAGCAAGTCTGACWGGCAAAGGGCTTCAACCACCAAACAAGACAGCCTCAAGCACCAAAAGCACCTCCAAACAGCTGCATCTATGGGGCTCACTAAAAAAAAAAAAACAAAAAACAAAACACTAAGAAAACACTAAGCAAAGAGTCCTGGGCACACCATGACAGACAAGACTGGGGGGAGAAGCATTACTTCCACAGCTCTGATTGAAAGACTCCTGGCTCTCTCTGTGGGCACCTTGGCTCTAGTATTACAGCTGGGAAAATTGGTGAAGCTCCTCCATTCTGATGAGCTGCAGAATCAGTGCCTAGATAGGACAGGACTAGAAAGCCTGTCTGGGGAGCGTGGGAGGTTGGGTTTAGTCTAATTTTGATTGCCATGAGACTTCCAACCAATCCTCAGAACAGATCCCACAGTAAGCATTAATGAACTAATTAGCAGATGGACAGACTCCTTTCCTAACAGGGAAGTAAACATTCGGGCCGTCTGTCTCCCAGCTCATCTTCACCTTCAATCCAGATGTGCTCTGTCAGGCCAGGACAGAGACAGCCTTCTTGCTGTGCCTGCTGCTGAAGACATTTGCTTGCTCATGTCACTCACTGCCTCTTAGTTTCTCTTCCTCTTGCACCATTGCTCAGTATTAAACTCCAGCCTGAGTTTGAGGCAAAGTTTTGCCCTCAACTGTGAGAACGCTTCGCTCGTGCTCTGTGTGTACACTCATGAYGAAAACCTTCCATCGAGGGAATGTACAACAGGAAAAAACGCTGTGATTAGCTGAAGGTAATTACCAGAAGCCAAACCAAATAACTCTGGCGTGATGCCTTGGCCCTTGAGAGGCCATTACGGATGTGGGAAGCCCCCCCACCATCAAGAGAAACACTTGTCTCTGTCACAGAAGCTCAGAAGAGCAGCCCTGCATCAGGGTGTGCATCACAACTGTGCCATAAGCTGCAGCTCTGGGGGCAAGTTGGCAAAGCAAGGTGATTCCCACCTGGAAGCAAACAGTTCTTGGGTTGATCAGTTGAGCAGTGTCTTACACAGCCATCCCAAGGTCTTGCCCTGCATAGCCAATCTTGTTTCAGGACTTGCTTATGGGCCACCTCACCCAGTCAAGCCTTCCCCATTGTGAAGGAAATGCTGCATTCTCTGGGGAACAGACAGTGAGGGGGGCTCAATTTGCTCCCCGCTCTCTTCTAGTTGGTAGCAGCCCCATAGCAAATGGAGGCCGCCGTCCTACGGTGAGTCCATTGTGTGCCATGTAGCCTGGGGTACATCTGTTCCTGCTCACACTGCTGGGCCTGGCTCAGACACCCATCACGCAAGTGAGAGGGGTCATCCACCCAAACCTAAAACAGGATGCCAAGCATCCACGCGCAGCTAGGCAAGGCGGGAGGYTCCCGGGACAGGGCCCAGGGCCTCCCAGCCCGGCTGAACGGATGCTCCTCGACAGAGGGCTGGGGACCACGGCAGGCAGAGCCTGGCTTAACTCTAGGCACCGGCTCCCCGCAAGGGGAGCAGCCGAGGGCTGCTGGGGCCTGCGCTTGCAGCTCCCCGTGGGTCACTCACGTGTCTCCGTCCTCCGAAAGGTAGGTGAGAGCCTCCAGCTGCTGCCGGCTGAGCCCCTCGGGCTGGGGCGGCGGCTCCTCGGGGCGGTCCCCCGGAGCCCCCGGGAGAGCCTCGGGCAGAGCCTCGGGCAGAGCCTCGGGCAGAGCCTCGGGCAGAGCCTCGGGCAGGGCGCCGGAGCCGTAGCTGGAGTCCAGGCGCTCCTCGGCGGTCTCGGCGAGGGTCTCCTCGGGGGCCTCGGGGGCGGCGGACGGGCCCTCGGGCGCGGCGGGGGTCTCCCTGCCGCCCGGCAGCGAGCGCAGTGACTCGATGCCCGAGTCGCACTGCCCGTCCTCGCCCTCCCAGCCCGCCGCTTCCTTGCGGCACTCGCCGCCCGCCGCCCGCGACATGGCTCAGCGCCCGCCGTTCCCCTGCCCCGGCCCGGGTCCCGCTCCCGGCCCCGCTGGCGGGGGGCTCATGGCCGGAAAGCCAGCGAGCGGCGGCCGGCGCACAGTGTAAGGGGCCACGGCTCCGCCTCCGCCGCCTCCTCCTCCCCCTCCTGCCCCTGCCCGCACTGACTCAGCCGCGCCGGGCCCGCCTGCCCGGGATTCCCCCGCCACCGCCCCGCCCCGGCACAGCGAGGGGCTGCCTCTGCCCGCCCTCTTCGTCCGGGGGAGGGCAGAAGCACCGAGAAAGACAAAAGTCACCTGTGGGCCCGGCAGCGTGGGCCAGGGTCGGCAGCGTGGGGCGCGCAGGGGAGAGAGGCGGCCACACTGCACTTCTCCACACTGGGCAGTGCAGGCCGGCGTGTCCTGGGCCTGCCTCCTCCCCTGCCCTGTTGGTTTGGGTTCTTTAAATAGCAGGCCGGTTTGCCAGGGCAGGGAGAGGTACCTTGTGAAACCAGGCGGTGTGTGGGTGAGGATGCTGTTGCGTGTGCAGGTGCTGACTGAAGCCACAGGCTCTGTAGGAAACAATATGGTGGATGTCACTTGTGGCAGAGAGAGGTGCAAACAAGACCTTTGCTCTTCACACGGGCATACATTAAATTGTTTCGCTCGCAAGACACCTTCTCATCTGTTCTGCCTTTACAGGAAAAGTCAGGAGGTGTCTGTMGCTGGCTGCCCAAGCTTCTTGGTCCAGCCACTTCCCACTACCTTTCTGTGTTGCAAATACAAATCCCAAAGCCCAGAGTAGGTGCCAGGGCTTACACAAGAACAGCCGAGACATAGAGATCAAAGCTGAAAACAGAAGGTCAAATGAAGGCCCAGCTCACTGCCTGTGAATGATTGACTGGACTGCATTTCAGTGCTCTACTCCCAGCACTGAAACACCGATGGTGTTCCTCCTGGATCTGTGTAGACATCGTGTAATTACCTTCCTGAGTCCCAAGCAGTGGGCTTTCCTCAAAAGACAACCTAGATACCTGTGAACACAGCTGACACTTTAAAATCAGTTTCACTTTTTGCTTTTATTGCTTGAGGTGAATTTCAGTCTCTGCAGGGTGCCAGTTTTTCCAGTTCAGCTGAGCAGGAAGGGAACAATCWCCTGCAAGGAAGCTTACCTGTGAAGAGCTTGGTGATGGATACTGGATAGACTCACACAAACCTTGTGCAAAATAACAAATATTTCCCTATCCAACACTGTAGCTGTCCCTTTGAGTTTTCAGGAAGAAAGGTTTCCGAGGGTGAGGGCAGCAGCAGGGAGGCAGGTAAGTTTCTTTTGGAATCAATAACTTCCAGTCACACGTTTTCCTCCCACACTCAGGATCTGTTTCAGTGTCTTCAGTGTCTCTGGCACAGCCTGGGTGCAAGATTACAATTACTAAGGGAAAGAAACTTCTCCTACATGTCAGCTCCGTCCAATGCAGGCTGGAGATCTGGGCCATATATCCATGTCACTCCCTCTCACACCCTGGTGGTGGCTGCATCCCAGCTCCACCTGTAGCTGCTGCTCCTTATCCCCACACAAAATTTCAATTCTTTCAGCTTTCCATACCCAACTGCTACTAGGTTATCCATCAACTTCCTTCCTAAATGCCTTTGCCATTTTCTCTAGTAATATACTAGGTGTTGTCAGAGATGCAGCTCTATCATGGAATGGTTCCCTGTACACTTTCCTATGGATAAAATGGCCAAATCAACACAAACCTGCATAGTAATACACTAAGATTTATTTTTTCTGTGAACTGGTTGCTGCTTACTTTTGCATCAAGCATCAGCCACACCTTGATTATATTGCAGTCCTGTTCCAATTGGGGAATAGGTGTGGATCCTGATTCCAGGACTAGCACATGTCCAGGAACAGTTCAGCCAAAGCACAGAATCTGGACTAGCAAGCCCTGGACCAGCTCTGCAGGGGTCCACCACTGGGGACTCCACAGTCCAGTCCACTGCAAGCTGTCTACACCTCTGGCTATCAAGYAGTCCCTGGAAGTGGCCTTCCTCTGCTGCTGATGTGAGTTCAGCAGGAGCTTGTGGTCTTGCAGCTTCCTTAAGATGAGTCTTGAACTCTCTTGAGCTGGCTAGTGCTCTGCCAGGGCTGYGTTGCCATGGTCTGCTGCAGCTGAGTTGGGGAGCTCACAAACTCCCCATTAACATCAGCTATRCCCCCCAGGCATCCATAGCTTGCCACACTCTCCTCTGACCTTTCAACTGCACCCACTAATGCCCAGCTCAGGCACCATCTCCTGCCATCCCTCTTCTGCCTCGCTGTGCTTCTATTAATCCTTCAGACAATTTTACTGGAAAGGCTGAAAGAGGAACTTGGCCTCTTTGTCTCATTATTTGCCTTCTGTTACTCATTCAGCAAGGCTTGGGCTCCGTTTCATGCTGTCTTCCTAACAGAGAGCTTTTCTGACTGGCTGTGCAAATTTTGGACTCCCATTATTTTGAAAGGCTTTAAATATGGAGAGATATACATATGCATAAATACAGGTAAATAATGTATTGAAGGCAATGATAGAGGTATTAAAAATAACTAAATATAATATGAGGCCAGTCTTGATGTTCTGATTTGATTTTGAGTGTTTTAAAAGCGAAGCTCTGATTCTGGGCTCTCTCCAGGCCCGCTTAAGATGTGTCGCTGAAAATGGTTAAAACTGCAGGGAAAAACTAAAGAGAAAGGGATCTATTCCCACTAGAGGTCAGTGTCAACACACGCTGCTCAAGGCACTGGCGCTCTCCTATCACACTGCGCTGCCAGGAGCTCCAGGACAGAGCTCGGACGTGGGAAGCAGTCCCTAGGCGACCCGGACCCCCGGGTATTGTGCCTGATAATGTCCTGTCCCCAAGCACAGGGCTCTGATTTACTAAATGAAACCCAGACCTGGCCTGGCACCAGTATCTTCTCTGTTCTTTGAGCTGTTAACTGGGTAAAATAAGTGAAATGCAGCTGAGAGAGATGGAGAAAGSGAGATTATACCCAGTCTGGGTCTGGTCTGAGGAAAAATAATGGTACTTTAATTACCAGCTGTGGTCCTGTGTCATTCTTAAGAAACATAGGTTACCTGAAAAACAGTTATTGTTGCAATAATTCACACCAGACAATGTGACTGGTGCTACCTTCCCCCGATGCAGAGTGTCCACTGTACCGCTTTGGTCCCACATGAACCCTGAGCTGCCCCTTCCCTGGGGATGCAGCCCTTTTCCCTTGTCCCCAGAATCAGAAAGGTTGAGCCCATAAGAAAGGTGATAGATGCCCATTTGAGGAAGTTCCCTCTGCATTCTCCCTGCCAGAGATGCTGCTGGGCACCCCAAGCAAAAACCTGGACCTCTGCCTGGGGCTCSAGCTCCAGCTCTGAGAGCTCCTCCCTGTGAGCTGGGCATTCAAGGGTAGCAGAAGTTTCTGGAAGAGTGAAAGCTGCAGGAAACAGACTCTGCTCTGACTGTGGTTCCATATATCTGTCAGCAAATCAGTTCTGTAGTGCACCAAACTGGGTCACTTCACTTTCTACCCCAACAGAGAAAAGGAGGAACATGGCTTTTCAAGATTCAAAGTTGAGAAGCAAGGCATTTCCAACTGAGCAGTTGGGTACCTACTCAGGTACCCATTTTCTGGGGTAGTCAACCCAGAAAGTGTTGGCTGCCCTCTCCTTGTGAGTCTTGGTGAAGTCACAGGGTCACTTTGAATCTCTCCAGGGATGCTGCACTGGGCATSTGCTTGCTTTTTCAGTAAGGGATTATTTTCAGTCAGAGTTTTTTCCTTGCAGTCTGTGTTRGATGCCCCTCATCCTTCTGCTGTGCACTTCTGTAATGTATGGTAGCCATCGTGCCGATGTGGTGACATAACCCAGAGCAGATCAGGTTTGTCTGCATGTGGAAGATGGTCAGCAAGTTGCCCAGTTAATGCCCTTCCTGAGGTGATTCCCACTGTTGCTCAGCGTCCCACAGTGAACAGGGAAGTTCCTACCTCCTTCTGTCATTCACTCTGTTTGTGTGTCTGTGTGTGTGTGTGTGTGTGTGTGTGTGATGTGCAGGAAGTCGGACAAGAAGGATTAGTTAATTCCTTGAATGGGGATCACACCTAACTCACTCCACCCTCAGCCATGGCATTCACTTCCACAAACAGAAAGTGATCGGTATAAAGATGCACTAAAAGTCTGTGACCTTACAAAGTGAATGAACAAGACCCCTAGATATTTTAACAAAACTTCATTCTAAATTATATCCCTCTTGTGTAATTCCTGTCAGCCTGGTGACTGCAGCACCAATGCTCTGTGCTCGCATCTGGGCAAATTCATGGCTGWTAGGCCTTGCTATGTACTTGTGTGYGTGTATGCTCAGARCTGTCCCAAAGGGGATGGCAGATGTGGTTWTGAATGGGGAGGGGGTGGCAGATGGTCTTGGAGAACTGACAATAAAACCACGCTTAAATAGATGGTGAAACTGTGCCCTAGGTGAGAAATCTTGTCACCTGGGGCTCTCTTTATAGCCAATGAAGAGACAGACTCAMTTCCAGAGGGTGCCTCTGATAACCYCTGTCTGGCCACATRT
Organism: Malurus melanocephalus; assembly: GCF_030028575.1. NCBI lineage: Eukaryota > Metazoa > Chordata > Aves > Passeriformes > Maluridae > Malurus > Malurus melanocephalus. The sequence continues at coordinate 3,739,645 of NW_026623237.1, forward strand.
AATGGCCACAATAATGAAGAACGCTCCTCCCTCCCCATGGAATTGCTGTGGAAGACAGTGCTCCATCGCCGGGCTATCATTTATTCATGACTCTCTAAGTACAGTTCTTCTGGCAGAGACTATCCAAGAYAAAACAAAACCTCAACTCACCCAAGCATCCCTCAGCTCCCCTTGCCAGAGAGTGCAGGACAGATGCTGCCAATGCTGCATCCTGGGCTTCAGCACTGCTGCACTGGACCTGATGGCTGTTAGAAGGGAGGATGGGTTAGSTCTCATTTTTGAGTTGATTCTGCTTGAGTTGCTTTCCACGTCACCTCAGCCCCTCATGGCAGCCCTGCACCCCCACTAGCCCAGTCCTTGTCTCCTAGCAGTGCTCCRAATGGCTAGGTATTACTCATGCAAGCTTGGCTCTGTTCTCAGGAGAGTTAAACCTCCCTGCTGCCAGACTGAATTAGAGCTTGTGTCTCTCCACACTTGCATCAGAGTGTGCTGGGAACAGGCCTGGTGGAGCCACACTACTAAGAGCAAGAGAGTAGCCCAGGCAGGGGCTGGGAGAGAGGGGTGWGCAGGGTGTAGGGGAGGGGAGGTGRGGGTAGGTGAGCTGTTTGAAATATTCAGGTGCTGAGCAGGAGCAGGTGGCCATCCCACTGGACAGAGCAGCTCTGGCACCATGAATAAGCGATGACCAAGTCCATGCTGCCCAGGTGATGGGCACACAGAAAGTGGGATTGCTGCCATTCCCCAGGACCTTGACCAGACTGGCAGACCCGGCCTATACAATCACCCCTATGCAATGCAGTGGTTTTTAGCCACTTCCCTAGAACAGTGGCATCTTCCCTGCTTGCCTGCCAGGGGCAGTGGGGCAGGGATGCTTCTCCAGATCAGGGTATGTCATTCCTACCCTTCAGTGTGGGGAAGGCAAACTGCAACAGAAACCTGCTTTTAGTCAGGTGACTCCCAGGATCATAGAGATAGACTAAATTTGGAGACATTAGTTTTCATGGCTTAATCCTTTCTGGGGATGATGGGCCAAAAATTCATGTGAGAACAAAACATTTGCCAAGGGAGGATTTGGCTCAGTTTCCATGCACTTGGGGCAGTTGCTGCTGCTCTGGAGTTACATTGGACAAAATGTCCTGAGGACTGTCAAACAGCATCTGGGCAGTGCTGAATCCGCTTTTCWTTTCTAGGGGGGATGTGAGGGAGGGCCCTGGGTATCCTGCTGGGCTACTGCAGAGAGGAAAGTGATTTAACCTGACCCAGAAACCTCTGCGGAGCCTCACAAATAGCTGTGATGATGACAAAATAGACTCTCATGGGGCTGGATGGAAAACAAACAAACTGTATGCAGGCAGCCTGTTGGAAAAGGAAGGATCAGAGCCGGGATCAAAGACTTTTCAATGACAGCAATTCTATTCTGTGAAATGTGCCCCAGAGCGGCAGCTATAAACCCACCTACTTTGTGGGGTTTAAGACTTTGAGTGTTTGGGGACAGCAGCCGTGATGTGCACCCCTGTTAGTGACACTAAACAGAAACTAGCTCCCCAGTCACAAATAAATGACCCCTGGGACTTTCCTTCCAACAAGAAAAAAAGGCACACCTGGATCTCCTCTCTGCAGACATGAAGTCTGAGTGGGGCAGATGAAAACATAACTAATGGCACGTATTTCATTGAGGACAAAGATTGCTGAGGTAGATGGCACCCAGATGGTCAACACCACTGACCAGCAGTGGCAAAGGGATGTTGTTTAACTGGAGCAGGAGGCACGTTCCTTCACCCACACTCCCCTCCTTGCATTAATGAGGAGTAATTTAATTGAAGTGRCACATTCTGGAAGGCTCAGGCAGACAGCACAAAGTATCCTTGAAATTTCTAAATYGAATAGGCATTAGTTTCTGAGCACAGAAAATCCTGCATCCTAACATGAGGGGTTTCTCTGCCACACATCTTAAGAGACAAAAAGCAGCACACCACTAGGAATCTTGATTGGTTTGGAACAAAAGACTGAGTTTAGATGACATTTGGTCTTTTGGAAAAAGTAAAGCTAAACACAATTACATATATATATATATATATATAATGCTGCAAAATCCATTTTTATGTTTAGGCTACAAATATCAGCACAAGGATAGGTTATCTRTGGCCATCTGGTTTAAAATGCAGACTCTGTCAAAATTTTTCTAGAAATTAAATGAAAATTTGCTGCATGGGAAAGAACTAGTAACATATTTAAGCAGGAGCTAAAAGGCTATTTTCTGTAAGTACCAGAGACAGAAGAGYGAGACCTTTTGTGGTTTGATGCATTATGGAAAGTGAATGAATACTGCAAATATAACAAATACTGCAAATATGATGTCATGCTTTATGCCTGCTCGGAACAGATATGAATGTCTCTGCAGGGTGGCAGATACAGGGTTTCTGGAGAAAAAACCTATGGATATAGTAGTAAGGGCACCACCTCTGCTTCAGTTGCTGTGTCTTCTTAAAAGCCTCCTTGCTCCTTTCAACCATTTTGYCATATCAGAAAGGCCCCCATCCCAGAAATGTCCCACTCTCCAACATGATTTTCCACTGGAGCATCCTGAAACCCACAGGAATAACTRGAGGAAAATCTCACATATTTTTGTCTCTTGCCCCCAAGAGAAGGAGGGTCGAGTGGATCAGGCAATGTGTTGTAATTACAGCTGCTTCTTCCTCTTCTTCCTCTGATGATGGCACAAACACAATATTGGATGTTGCTTTAGTTTCTAAAGGGCCTTAGCATCATATAGTCTTATTTCTCCCATTCCTGGGAGTCTTGTGCCCTTTGTAACACATCATCAGCTATGCCTTTGGGTTTCTACCCAAGGGTCAAAACCTGCCACATGCCTGTTTTCCCCAGAAAGTGGCTGAGAACTTATGCATCTTCAGTTCAGACAAAGCAGGGACAACACAACAGAGGTCTTTTGTGCCACCTCATCTGAAAAATAGCACAGTTGGTGATGTGCTTGGCAGAGTTGTCACCAAGATAGGACCAGTACTGCCAGGATGCTGCCAGAACCAGTATCAAAAGATGCCGGATACCAAAAACTCTTACCCCTGGCTCAGCAGTAGCCACCGACTCCACCAGGGGAGGATAAATTGCATTGTGGGTAGCTCCACAGGGGTGGCAGCAGCCTGCTTCCCAAGGGTTAGTGCTAGAGCATAAGAAGTCCAAAATGGGCATACCAAAGGAAGCTGCTTGAGTCTGTGGGTGTGCTGTGAAACTCCTCGCCACAGAATGCATAAAGTACCTACAAACCCAACATCAAAACAAATTCAAAAGTGAATGGACAAATTCCTTGGAGCAAAAGACATCATGGGCTATTAAATGCAAAGACATAAACTCACATCACCTTTCTCCTCCTGTCACCCTTTTGCTTTGCTCTTTTTGTGTGATATTCACATATTTGAGAGAAAACCCGTGCTGTTCCTGGAGGGCGATCATGCCTCAGGCGCCTTGCGGTCTAGCTGAAGTCACATCCTATAAAAAGCAGAAATGCATATAGGAATGCAAATTATTTACAACCGTCTATTAGTGTGCATGGAAGAGCATTCAGTGCTGCTACAGGAATCCTGGCAGCTCTGGGCTTGTGCCTCTTTGCCTTGCTCTGCCATGACACACATGCATCGGTGAGCTTTCCTTGGAGGCATGGGATCCATCAYATGAGGGTGGGTCTGAAACCCTCAAGAGCCAAAGTCTGCTGGGAGGATTGGGCAGGGGGTGTCTGAGTGGTAGGTAGTGAAATTCCRAGCAGGCTGCTCCTGCTTGCTGCTGTTCCCATGGAAACAGGGGAAAGGCGAGAGGAAACACATCCCCAGCCTCTTTTGAAGATGAGCTCCTTCAGCAGCACCCCCGGCCATCACATCTATTCCCATAAGAAGCAGGGGTTGGCAATTCCCCTTGGATGCAYCTCCTTAACTGAGACCATCAGGCCTACACACTATTCCTTCCTCATCCCAGGCAACAGTGGACAAGGGCATGACAATCATCCCATTGCCAAGGCTGAGGCTAAGAGCTCAGGAAAAGTGAAGCAGTTTCCAGCAAATTCTGCAGTTTGTGCTTCTCCCCAGCTTGGATCTGGGTGAACACCTGCAGAGACACCTGATTTCCTCACTGTCAAGGAAGCTGGGCTGTACCTGTAATATCTGGACCTCAACAAGTAGGGACTCTTCCGAAACTGCGTGCCCCCCTGTGAGTTTAGATGGAGGGTCTGAAGAGACTTCTCACTCATCCCTGTAACCAAGCAGGTTAGCTCTATGGGTGAAAAATGCTGCAGCTGGCTCTGCAATAGCTAGCAGAGAACCTTTGRGCCGGTGCAGATCATAGCAGGGAAGATCCTGCCCAGCCTAAGGTTTTCAGCACTGACGGTTCACCATTACCCCACTTCCCCCGACCAACTGGGGTACCCACAGATTAGAAAAACAGGCGGAGCAGGTGCAAAGTGCTCCTGATTTTCCCGCTTCATTCCGAGGGAAGGAAAACCCACGGGACCTCTCACCTCCCCATCAGAAATCCAGCTGGGACCGAAGCCCTCCTAACCCCTCTGCGCGGCTGGGAGCGGCAGCTTTCCCCGTCAGCGCCGGGCGGCAACTCRGCTCCCGGTGGGGCTCGGGAGAGGCGGCTGCACCGGGCTCTCTCGCTACCTGCCTGCCTCCCTCCCTGCTGCCGGCAGGCGCCTCAAGGTCACCCGCCGCT
>NW_026623237.1:3744756-3945334 GCF_030028575.1 Malurus melanocephalus
GCAGCGCCCGGCGGCGGGCGGGATAATGCGGCTGCCCAGCCCGCAGGCACCGCCAGCGGGGCGCCCCCGCCGCCATGTCCCCCCCGGCATCGGCGGCCGCCGCCAGCGAGGGAGGCAGCAGCACGCCGGTACCTCCGGAGGAGGAGGCGGAGGGGGCCCGAGAGGAGGTGAGGACAGCGGCCGCCCCCCGGCCCGGGGCTGCCCCCTACCACTCTCCCTCCCCGCCCGCTTTGCATGGCGCGTTCATTGACCGCCCCGCCGCGGGCCGAGCCGGGCTTTGCCCGCACAGGTACGGACCCGCACGCTGGGAGCCCCTCTCGCCCCCCGCCGGCCCCGGGGGGAGATTGGGCGGCGAGGAAACCCACCCGTCGGTCCCCGCCGCCGCTTGGCTGCCCCGGAGCTCCGCTTCTCCATCGCTCGCCCGTCATCTGGGGATCGCCGCGGAGCCTCCGGGGCCGGAAGGGAAGCAGCGGTCAGCGCCGTCCGGAGCGGGGCCGGGGCCGGAGTGGCCGGGATGGAGGAGAAAGGGAGGAAATCACAAACGAGAAGCGCGGGGCACCGTTTGGGCTTACTGCCACGGGCAGAGCTTGTTATGCCTGGGAGAAGTGGACGCGGAGACCCCCGCCTTGCTGTGCGCTGTCTTCTGGGGGCATCCAGGTGGTGGAACAGCTGCCTGGGTCATTATGAGGGAAGACGCGGTGGGCAGCAGGGGAGAGGGCTTGGGRACATGGCAAAGGCAGGGGCTGTTGCTGCTGGTTTGTTCCCAGCTCGAGGTTGGCTGGGAAAAGTGGAAGGTGCAGACTGGGGCAGGCCAGGTACCAGCACAGCCTTGCCTCCAGGTGTGCTGCAGTCTCCCTCAGCAGATGACTTTTCTGGAGTCCAGGCAGCAGATGCCAGAAAGGATCAAGAGCAGGGTGCCCTGTGGCTCGGGAGCAGCACCGGGAGGCAGGTGTGCCAGCCCTTTTGTCTGCCTCTACAGATCCTGCTTGCAGTTTGGGCTTCCCAAGATGAGAGAAAGCAACTGCACTGACTAGTGAGACTCACCTTATGCCGTGGGGCTGGTGACCCACGGAGGGCAGCTAGGCAGTGTGGGAAGGGCAGCATTCGCCTGGTGTGATGGGTTGTGCTCTCTGGTGACACCACAGCTCAAAGGGCAGCTTTGGGGGGTAATCAGAAGCTGGTGCATSACTTCCCTTCTGCTGTTGAGGAGCTGCAGTTTGCGAGTGCTGCATAATCCTGGTRTTCTCTGCCTCCTTGGTTTAGGCAGAGTATGCATGCCCATGCACGGCTATTCTATATATACAGGCTTATATTTAGATACAAATAATTGCAGGAGAGGAATGGTGAAGTTCAAGGACTGGGAAGCTGTACAAATACTGCATACGCTGCCCTGCGTCTGCTCCTCTCTTCCTGCTTCCGTTCAGCAACTCCTGATGACCTGAGCCCAGCTCTTCAAACACATACCGACCAGGGTTGCTAAACTGTGAGGTGCTTTTTTAGCACAAGGACAATGCTTGTGCCATACTGCCATGTGGTCTCTTATTGCCAGTGCTCTGGCAGTGCTGGTGCTACTTTCAAGACAACACAGACTTTTCAGAGGTGCCAGAGCAAGAGCCTGTTTGGGTGAAAGAAGTGTAGCGGGGGCAGTGCCCAGATGAGTTTTCCTCACCTACAGTGCCCCCTGGCTCGCAAGGATTATAAGATTGTCTGGGATTTGGTTGCTCAGTGGTGTCAGTGTAATACACCACGGGAGCGGGCAGAAAGGCTATAGTCYGTAACCTGCACCGTTTAGGCTAAGGGCATCCTTCCTTGGCCAGAAGCTAACACAGACCTGCATTAAGCAGCTGRTGGAGGAGAGGGAAGCTGCAGCCTCTCCTGATGATGCTGGTGTCTCATCCTATGCAATGAGCAGGGACTTCASTGGCAAGTTGGATTCACAGACTGACCTAGTGCAATCCTCTTGTGTTCAGAACTGTCAGGAGGGGAGAACATTCCTCCTCCCCTCCAGTGCCTCTGGAAGGCCATATGGGCTGTGTGATGTCCTCATTTCCATCAGGACCAGCTGCTGGCGCCAGCATCGCCAAGTTTCCCCCCCGGTATGGCTGAATCCCACATGGTAGGGTCCATTGGCCAGGGTGAGTGGGAAGCCAGAGGAGATGTCTGAAATACGGGAAATGTGCTCTGTCCTGTTTGAAGGTTCCTCGTGTTGACATCTCAGGGGTGCTGTGTCTTGGAGTCAGGCAGGGCTTCAGGTGCTTCTCAGCCTGTCCCAGCAAGGCAAATGGCAAGAGCTGCTAGCCAGAGCTGACTGAGCCCTCGTTCCCTCTCGGCATCACATGCCTACACCTACACTTAGTGGTGCTGAACTGAATTTCACACATCAGCGCATACTTAGAGGGTAGGAAATGCCAAGGGACAAGCTTTTCAGCCTAGGAACAAGCAAAAACATATCCTTGTTCTGCTGCTCGGGTGGGATCTGATGGAAAGAACCAGTCCTCCTCCAAGTTGCTGTGTGAAATGGAGACCTTGGTAGCACTGCAGGAGCTGACTGCTGGCAGACTTCCCTGGCTCGTAGATGCTCAGCCTTCCTCTTTCCTCTGCAGTTGGCAACGCTGCCAGCCTGGGACTGAGCCACCTCTTTCTTCTAGGCAGGTAGTTCCTGAACCTGTGCTGTAGGCATGGGGTGTSTGATGAGGGTATTTGGTGGGACCATCCTGGCCAGGAGTTGCCAATGTTTGTCGAGAGCGTTGGAAGACAGTGGTAATTCCTAGAAATGGCTGGATCCTCCCTACCTCCCTTATTCTGGGGATTTGAGGTCAAAGGGATCAGGGCTTACTCGTTTCTTGCATGATGTGAGCGAATCCTAGGGAAGAGCCATGGAAACGGATGCTCGGGAGTCCCACTGGAGTCCCCTGCAAGCTGCTGCCACCACCTGGCACTCGGGAGCTACCTGGGCCTTCAGGCTGCCGCTTCGGGGCTATTTTTTTTTTGTTGTTTTTTCAGCCCTCTAGGGGGCTGTCTCTAGGAGACGTAACCCTGTGAACCCCAGGCTGTCTTTTAAAATGATGGTTTAGCATTCTGGGGGTGAATCAGAGATTTCACAGACGTCTCTGCAGGGAAAGGCAGGTGAGAGGTATGGAAAGTGAGCACACAAACACTCGATAAAAAAGGGGACAGTGGATGGGGCCGGGGCCAGGCTGTTAGAGACAGGAGCTTGAAGAACTTGAAGGATTTTATTATTCAAAACTGCAGAGTCGGGTTGCAGGGGTAATTAAGGTACTTAATGTGCTTAGCCATTGGGGTGCTGGGCATGTTTGTCCCCTTGAGGCTGTCTTTATAGAAGAGGATCCCCCAGATCTGAAAGGGGTTTAGCACAAGCAGTGATGGGGGTTCTTTCTTCTACTGCCTTTGCCCTGTGTGTTGTGGGTGTGTCCTTTTGCTTCAGAGCTGGTTGTGAGCCATCCCCTCCATCCCCTCCATTCCTTCCATTCCTCCCCATGCATCCCTGCAGCACCTGCGGGGGCAGGCCTCCATCTCCTTTACCTTAGGGRCGATGTCAGAGGCCAGTGCCATGCAGGAGGAAGGGGAGGTCTTTCCCGAGGTGTGTCACAATTAGCTCCTGCCAACGATTGCCCCATGTGTTCTACGTGGTGAACTGAAGCACAGAGAAGGGGAGCTGATTGGGATCCCACAGTGGATTCGGCCAAGCCATGGCTGGCTCTGCCCCCRAGCACTGCAGAGATGTTTCAGTGCACCTGCAAGAGCAGGTTTGCTTACCACTCTCCAGTGCTGGAGCCTGAGCAGTGAGGGAGGCTCCCCGTGATGGAGGGAAACCCTGCTTGCAGTGAAGTAGGGCAAGTCTTTTGCCTCATTCCATCAGACTGCAGCAGGCAGATGACGATGGCATTTATATCAGTGCCTGCTCTCCTCCTAGTGACACTGTTCTGAGACRGATTTCTCTTTCCCCAGCTTTTTCATCTGCTTGTTTGCTATGCTGGATTTATCCAAGGCTGGTTAAGAGCTCAAGGAGACAACCTTATTCAGCTGCTTTTGCGACGGAATCCGTGGAGCTGGTTGTTTGCTCCTGTGAGCCCTTTGCAGCCTGGGAGAGGAGCAGGGATGCTGCAGTTCCTACTGGGATTAGACTCTGCATCTGGCTCCTCCTCCGTCTCTGCTGTGGTTGTCTCCCGTCATTGGCACTTGATCTGCTTTCAGAAGCCCCACCAGTGCAGCCGAGGTGTGTGTGTTTCACCTCAAAAGCCTGGGACAAGTCTCGCTTGTAAACAGTTTACAGCAAGGGTTAGTGTGACCCCGTCCAAGCGCTGCAGTGTCTAAACACTGCGTAGTCCTAGGAGGAGACTGATGCATGGACTAGGGCCCTGCTAACACAGTTCCTGGAACCAAGCCTGGGCTGCATCGTGTTCCCTGCTTGGGGTGGGTAACCGCAGTGGGGCTTGCCTGTATCTCTGCAGGGTGACAGCCAGTGTCTCCCTCCTCTGCAACACAGGCAGTGAGGAATGTGAAAGGCTGGGGAGTGACTGTGAGCTGGAATTTGCTTTTCTAAGACAGACATGTCCAAAGACCTCTCATTCTGGTGCCCCTTCCCCAGCTGGCAAATGAATGAGCTGGATGCTTTGCTTTATTCTTTGCTCTGTTTGCAGATCTGCCTCCTGAACAAGGTGCTGTTTCTCAGCATTTACACCTCACAGACACACCGGGTTTGGCATGTACCATCCCAAGTGCCCTGTTCAGACCCTCCGTGCTCCTTCTTCGGTTGAGCAGCTCCCTTAGATCCTCACAGTCAGAGCTGCCGCTGCCAGGGAAAGCCTGCAACGCAGAAGGCAGCAGTGAAAAAGGAAACCTTTAGCTGCCTGGGTAGTGGTACAGCGTTCCAGCATGGGAGAGCTTTGCTGCAACCAAGCAAACTCGGAGGCATCTGAGCAAGCTCTTGTAACTGCAGCACAGACTTTGGGAGGGAGAGCACAGCTCAGGTGGCTCTGCCTCCTGCATGGACCCTCTTCTTCTCCTCACTCCCTTTTCTCTTACCTGGGGTGCCCTCCTTGCCCCATGGCTGAGGCTGCTGCAGCAGTTAGTTGTACTGGGAAGGCTGCACATGTGTGCGTGCCAGCACTGCCAGCAGAGCTGTCCTGCACCTCCCTGAGTTGCCTGCAGACCAGCACTGCCCCATCTGCCAGCCCTGGGCTCTGTCTGCCTGTGCCCACCTCTCGCTCTCAGCCAGGGGTTCAAAGCGGGGAGCTCAGCATTACTGATGCTTGGGACTGCCACTGGAATGTACTGCCATTCMTTCCCCTTGGTCCCTCTGGATGTGCAGCCTGCTCCACTCACCAGTGGCTGGCTGTTGGGGTGGGCAGGCAGGGGAGCTCTGTGCCTCTAGGAGAGAAACCTCTGTTGGAGATCTGGTCTGTATCCAGCCCTGCAGAGTGGCAGAAGACAAACTGGCAGGCTTTGACAAGGTGCAGGGAGAAAAGATTGGCCTGTGGCACTCTAGAGCACTGAGCCAGTAATGAGGGGCTCCTCAGGAGAGCAAGATGCATTTCTTTAAGCAAAGAAGAGGCCCAGATCTGTTCCTAGACCTGCCAGTGGCCTTGTGATCTCTAGTTCTTGTTTTAATTTTCCTTTTCATGYCAGAGTGAAAGTGCCCCTCCTGCTTTCTAACAGTGTGAGCCCATTCAGTTGTTTGGGATTCCTGGATGAGAGACCTCTCTAGCCCAGCATGCTCAGGAGTGGAGAATAATGGAGCCAGGCTTGGACTGCAGTGCCATGAGCGGTGTCATTACAGCTGGYGTTGGCCACCGTGGAGGTGGGGGTGAGCTCAGGAGCTGCTGCTGCCTGCAGGTACAGAGGGAGAGCAAAGCTCGAAGCCTCTGAGTGAGTTTCATGGCAACTGCTCAAGACCAGGCTTCTTGACCCCCCTCTCATCTTGCACCTTTGGAGACTGCTGGATGAAGTATTTTGTATAAGAAAGCAAATAGTCCCCTTGCCTGTTCTTTCCTTGGGAGGGATGGTACCAGGTCTTACAGACCAAGTTGGATCAATACTTGAGACGTCAGAGTGTTGCAGAGTCACAGAGGCTTCCTTAACCAGGTTAAGTTTATTCATGTCTTTGTGTGAAACCCTGCACTGTTCCTATGGTAAAGGCACCAGTGCAATCCCTTTAAGAAATCCTGTTGCTGGAGTTCTGCCTTTCCTCGCCATGGAATACCTAAGAGCAGTTTTTTCAGAAGTGTGGACTGTCACAGCTGAATCCCAGTGCAAGCAGGGACATTTGCCGGCAGCCATGAGTGGCCTCTTGCACTCCCTGCTTCTGCAGATTGGTAGAATGCTCCTCTCCTCCAGCCTGAACACTTTTAGGATGTTACTCCTTGTTTGCTTTCTCTCCTACCAGAGGTGGCTGCATTTCAATCATGGAAAAGTACTTTCCTGTTGGTGTGGTTTATAAAGCACTTGCGAAGCACTTCAGAGCTCCTTAGGCTGCCAAGTGTTGTAGTGGGAATTGTCATTACCAAACATAGACCTTCCCAGCTGCAGAAGGTCTGTTTTTCCATCTTGCCGGCCCCCCAGACAGGTTGTGCCGCCCTGGTGGGAGAAATCAGAATGTTGCTGCTGGTCATTACTGGGAAGTGGGGGAGAGGCTTCTGTGTGGCGGGATGAGCTGTGGTTCAGGTGGGGTGACATGAGCTAGGGCTGCCAGTGCTGGTGGGGTGGGTGCACAAGCTGAGGAATGTGGGGGAGATAACCCCAACTCTTGTCTTGTTCTTCTGTGCCTCTCCCTGGGACGTAGCAATGGTAGGGGTTACTCCTTGTTGAAGAAGGGGGATACTCAGGGTRTGGCTGACAGAGTTGCCTTCTGCCGTTCCTCCATGTCCAGCTGTCTGTCTCCCAGGGAGGGGCAGAGCACCATGAAGGGTGGTGGGKGTGACATTGCCTGTACTGCATGACTGTCACCCTGTGAGAGATTCTGGCCTCTGTCCTGCCTGCTGAGGCCGGGAGTGCCCCCAGCATCTGTTAGTTTGTCTCTGTGGAGCTGTAGGTGCTACCTCAGCCCCCTGCTGCCTCCTCCCTTCCCCTGCTGCTGCCGCCTACTGACTCCTCTCTTTTTTTCTCTCCCCTTCTCCCCGGCCCCCCGGAGCAGCAGCGGCCAGTGAAGCAGTCTCTCAGCAAGTCCCTGTGCCGAGAGTCCCACTGGAAATGCCTGCTGCTGTCCCTCCTCATGTATGGCTGCATGGGAGCCATGACCTGGTGCCACATCACCAAGGTGACGCGGCTGACCTTTGACAGCGCTTACAAGGGCAAGTCCATGATGTACCATGACAGCCCCTGCTCCAACGGCTACATCTACATCCCCTTGGCTTTCCTGGTGATGCTCTACGTGGTGTACCTGGTGGAGTGCTGGCACTGCTACACGCGCAACGAGCTGCAGTACAAAGTGGACGTGGAGAGCGTGCACGAGCGCGTGCAGCGCATGCAGCAGGCGACTCCTTGCATCTGGTGGAAGGCCATCAGCTACCACTACGTGCGCAGGACCCGGCAGGTGACCCGCTACCGCAACGGGGACGCCTACACCACCACCCAAGTGTACCACGAGCGSGTCAACACCCACGTGGCGGAGGCCGAGTTTGATTATTCCAACTGTGGAGTTAAAGACATCTCCAAGGACCTCATTGACCTGGAGAGCTATCCGGCCACGCGGCTGCGCTTCACCAAGTGTTTCAGCTTCGCCAACGTGGAGTCGGAGAACTCTTACCTAACCCAGCGGGCCCGCTTCTTCACAGAGAACGAGGGCCTAGACGACTACATGGAGGCCAGGGAGGGGATGCACCTCAAAAATGTGGACTTCAAGGAATACATGGTGGCCTTTTCCGACCCAGACAACCTGCCTTGGTACGTATCTCACTATGTCTTCTGGGTGGCAGCTCTGCTSACCCTCTCCTGGCCCCTGCGGGTGCTAAATGAGTACCGCACCTCCTACGTCCATTACCACGTGGAAAAACTCTTTGGGTTCGACTAYGTGGCGGTGACGCCGGCCGAGGAGCGCACCTTCTGCCGGAGGATGCCCCGCGTCAACACGGTGGACAGCACYGAGCTGGAGTGGCACATACGATCGAACCAGCAACTGGTGCCCAGCTACTCGGAAGCCGTCCTGATGGACTTGGTGGGGCTCTCCAGCTGCACCAGCTACTCCGCGTGCCGCTAYGGGGGCTACCGGCAGAACTGCGAGCGGTGCCACAGGACTATAAGCAGCTCCTCCATCTTCTCCCGCAGCGCTCTGAGCATCTGCAACGGCAGCCCCAGGATTCCCTTCAGCAGCAGCCGCTTCTCCCTGGGCCGCCTGTACGGCTCRCGACGCAGCTGCCTCTGGCAGAGCCGGAGCGGCAGCCTGAACGAGCAGAGCTGCCCCACGGAGCAGACGCGCCTCTCCAGCCAGGTGACTGTGGAGGAGGAAGACCCCCCTCCTTATCAGGATGCCCTCTACTTCCCCGTCCTCATCGTGCACCGCAACGAAGGCTGCCTGAACCACGACCACCGCCACCTCCATCGCAACGGGTCCTGCGTGGAGACCTCACTGTGAAAGCAGAAGGCAGTGAGATCTCATTGTCCATCGCCTGGCCTGAGCCGGCGCAGGATTTGGGGAGAGGAGCGCGAGGGGGATAGCCTAGGAGGACATCAGGATGGAGTGGCTATGGCATCCCGCTCYGCAAGCCAGCAAAAGCTTCCCCCACCATGGCTCTGACCTCCCAGAAGGGTGGAGGCTGATGCTCCCCCTGACATGGCACGGAACTCCATGGACAAATCACCACATGCAAAAAAACAAAAAAAAAAAGAAAAATTCAACCAAACCAACTGCAAAACCGTAATTCATGGTATCAAGACCCAAAGGGGGGAATAAAATGACAGGCCTGATGCAGGGAGGGGGTGGCTTTGGCTCCCAGCTCTGGCTCCAGGCTGGCTCGTGCTCCAAGGAACCAGCAGGCACCAAAAAGCGCCCTGCTGCACCTCTGCCCACTCTGCTTCCCCCACTGGAGCAAGACCCCTCACAGGGTGGACGAGAGCAGGCCCCTCGGGAGCAGGGTGTCACTGCCTGTGACGGAAGGTCAGGGGTACCCAGRCACATGGAGCTGAGCAGCAGGTTAGAGCAAAGGCTGAAAGCCACGAATCCAGCTCTTCCCTCCCCCTCAACCATTCCCCACCCTCCCCACCTTTTCTTTWTTTTAGACCATGCTCCGACTGTTACTTTGTTCTCACTGCTGGGAATGGGATTGCCTCCAGAGGATCCCAGGCTCAGCTCYTTAGGAAGCTCTGGCATGCCAGCTGTGAGTCAGCATCCCCTTGGTAAAGGGTTTTCTATTTGGGCGTGCAGCTCTGGGGAAGGGATGAATGTGCAAACCCAGATACAGCAGAGATCTGCAGCACTACTGATGTGTTTGCTGGAGGAGGGCTCAGCTGGACAAAGAAAACGGGAGGCCCCTGGTGAGCTGGGGAAGGGGAAGAGGATGGCACTGGGACAGGCATCGTGTTATCAGGTGGCGCATCAAGTGACTGGGGACCCTTCCTGGCTTTGAAGTGAGTCCTAATTGGTTCAGCCAAGCATCAAGGAAGTCTCTGGTAGGTTCAGCTGCAGTTCACCTGTTGATAATGGAGCAGCGGGTTGGTGCATGTCTGCACGAGTGAATTTTGCATGAGATCCAGCTGGGCTCTGGCTGTGTKCTGTGAGCTGCAGGCTCTGTTTTGGCAGAGAGCTCTGAGGGAGAAATGCGAAAGCATGCTGGAATACTGGGGACCTGGGCTGGGGAAAGGAGGAGCAAAAGGATTCCCTTTCTGTGGGACCATGCCATTGGTGCTCTGAAGAACAGAGACTGGGGATACATTAGAGAGAACCTGCTCAAAACCAAATGTTTTGGGCTACAGAGGTTTTTACAGGGAGGTGTCAGGCTGTGAGAAGTGAGGTGACTTCWGTRTAGCTCATTAGTTCCTGGGTTCTTCTGCCTTGCTCTTGTCAGGGCAGGTTGCTCAGAACTTTGTGCTGCTCTTCTGCCCTGCTGGAAAAGGTCTTGGTGACATTGGGCAAATGTCACGCACCAAACACCCAGCTTTTCCTTCTTCAGCAACACATGCCCGGATCTCATGTCCTTGTTCTCAGAAAAGCTGTCTCCTTTTCAGTCAGCACTTTGGGGGAGYGCATGCCAAATCAGCCAGAGATTTCTCCAGACAGCGCTGCTCCTCAGCCTCACCACGTTTCCTCCATCAGCTGGAGCAAACAACAGCTAAGAGCAGCAGGTCTTGGGCAACTCCATTGACACCTGGGCATTTGGGCTTGGTGTCTGCCTCRCCATCTGTCACACAAGGGCAAAGAGCGAGGTATTGTGTGTAGCCCAGCCCGTCTTCCTCCTGTCAGCTGTTAATGTGAGGTCTGTTTCTCTCGTGCTGCTGTACTGCTTTGCCTCCCAGGCCTTGAGGAGACTGCAAATGCACCCAAGTAGTGCACTGGCCCTCCTTTGAAAGTCATCTCTTGCTGACAAGCCTGGAGTGGCCAGCACCTGTGGGTGTTGGAGGTCWCCACTTGTCTTTTCCTCCAGAGCAGTCTGTTCTGCTCTTCAGACATATCCTGGTTAGCGTCTCTTGTCGTTCAACTCGGCTTGCTCTTCTTCTTTTCAGGTGCTAAATTGCAAACAACAGTGGTTTGAACAGCAAGTCCCTTAAAATCTCACTGTGTTTATGGTTCTATCTTAACATCTGCCACAGACCTAGATGTTGGCTTAAAGAAGAGGGTCCCTTGGAGCACAGAGAAGCATAAGGTCTCCGGTGTAGGCACATCCCTCTCTGCGTTTTSTTCTCATTATTTTTGGCACAGATTCAGACCGGGGGAAAGCAGCCCTGGGATTTCCTTGCTTAGTAATGACATTTGGCTTGCTGTGCACTCGTGCTTCTCTCTCCAAGGGCCTAATGTAAGCCAAGGCCAGTGCTGAGTGTCCTTGTGACACTGGGGAGATAATGGTGTGTGCTTGTATGTCCCAGTGAATTGAGACTGTGGAGCTGCAATGGGTCATTAGTGAGGAATGCGGTCTCTGCTTGTCCTTCCTGACATGTTCTCTTTGAAATCTCCTGCACATTGCTTAAATTAGGCTGTAATGGCTCATCTTTCTATCTCCAGCCTCCAAGGTGCCTTGGACAGATGGATTGATCTCAGTTTTGGCAGGCCTTTTAGGTCCCTAAGGCAAAGACAATCTTCACAATAGGGACAGAATAGCAGGGGCTCTGTGCCCCCCTCAGCTTTCAGTACCTGCAGCTCAGTTTCAGGCACTGTGTCCTTGGCTCCTTCTGGGGCTTTCTATGAGAATGCCTCTCTGTTCCTCTGGCCTCTTTTTCACCTMTGAAATCTTGTTCTGKAGGTGGTCTATCCAGGTGGACCCATGGATCTTCAAGRCATGGCTTCTCTTGTGATCTGCAGRATCCATAGTCTTCCTGTTGCTGAACACCTTCCCCATGTACATGGTGCCAGCTGAAGCCAGGTCCCAGATTAGCCCAGTGCCACTGTCTGTGGCTCCTCCAGACACACAGTGCACTGAAAGCAGGACCTCTCTAGTCAGTGTTCCCCACTGCATGCCAGGATTTCTCAGAGATTTCTTCCTCGTATTCTTGGTCCTGCTACCCCAATGAACCTCGTAGAGCTGCCATCCTGGTCCATCCTATCCATTCTCTCAGGCCCAGGAAAGGGGAATGGTGCACTTGGACGTGGTAGAGGAGTAGGACTGGGCAGGAGGGACAGGAGCTGCCTGATGACTTGGCAGAGAAGTGGTGGACCTGGGGAGACTAAAACTAAGGTTCTTCCTGACATGTCTAGTCAGGCAGGAAAGTTCAGACCAGAAAACTGGGCTCTTCCCTTCTGTCTCCTGGCATGGGACACTACTGGGAAAGGGTTTTCTCCTAGGTGTTGGTGAGAGACCATAGTGCCCTGGGCCAAGGGCAGCTGATAGAATTCTCCTTACAGCTCAAGTTCCTAGCATGGATACCCAGAGATGGCCTGTCCCTGTTCTGGGGCACAGCCTCTCCATGGTGCAGTGGTCTCTCTCCTCAGCACATCCACATCACCCRCCAAGCTCTGGGCTGAGCAGCAGTCAGGCACCTGCTCTTCCTGACACTTGTGTTCACTCTTTGCCATGTCTATGTTGGTGACGATGATTCCTTTGGCAACTCCTTCGATGGCCTAGTCTGCTCCCCTCTTGATAGCCTTCTCCCTTATATCTCACCTGAGTTCTCCCTGCTGTAGCTTAATCCCATTGCTTCTCCTCCATTGACTGATGAGTCTAATTGGCTCTGTTCCCTTTCCTCATGGTCTTCCTGACACAAGCAGACCTGTTACCTGTAGCCTTTTCTTCACCAATCCTGGATTCTTGACCTCACTTGCCAGACCCTGGCTTGAATGGTGATGCAGAAGTTCTCCCTGTGTAGTGAGCGTGTCACTCCTGCTCTGAGCCTGGCCTGGGCAAGAGGAGAGGGCCCAAGGTGCAAGCAGTGCCTTGGTCTGTCAGAGTGGCTGTGTCCTCATTTCTGGTGCAGAAGATCTCTTCAAAGTGAGAGGAGTATGCAGAGCTGCTGGCCCCATACATAGGGAAAGCAGGACATCACCCTCTGGGAAGGTCAAAGCTAGGTGCTTGTCAGTATGATGGGGGCAATAACTAGGAGATCTCTGCAGTMAGATGGCTTTGGGTTTTTCCATACATCATTCAACCATTGCAGCTTTCCATGGGCTAAGAGTCAGGCTTAGCACTGCACTTAGCAGCAGGCTTTCCTCACAAACCAGAAGGAAGGAGGCAGGATTGCTGCCAGCTCCTCTTCATGGCATTTCATGGTGCTAATGCAACCCAGAAGAGGGCTAGTCCTTACTGCTGCAAGGCTGGACAATTAGTTTGGGCTATTTGGGGTTTCCCTTTGCTGTCAGTATACWTGCCAGGTACTCAAAAGCCCTCCAGCTTTTCTGAACTAGAGAGAGAGTGAAGGAGGGTTCGAGAAGCTCTGGATTAGCTGATCATCAGACACATCACCACCCATTTATCTATCTTTCCTCTCACTGGAAGCTTCCCAGATAGTRCCTAGCACTTTTCTGGTGCAGAACCAATCAATGACACCCACCAGCCAAGTGGTAGTTCTTGAGCCCACTGTGTGTCATGTCTGACTCCACAGCCAGGAGGGAGATTTCAGAGAGGGCTGGCAGGGTGAGCAGCTGTAGGGGCATTCATTAGTATAGGAAATGGAACCTGAACCTGTGGCCAAGGCCAGGCCTTCTTGGGTCACACACAAGGTAAATAGGCAATATTAGGGCTAGGGAATCTGGTGTTCATCTGGTGTCAGACAAGTACACCCTRCTTTCTTTCTGTTCCCTGTAAAATGCACATTAGAGATCCAGCTGATCCTTGACCTCTTCGCTAAAGAAGCTGCAGAGATGTTTAATAACTGATGGATGCCCACAGAGAGAGAACTGCAGGAAAAGRTTTATTAAGTGGAAGTTTGAGAAAGTCAGGTAGCATCCAATGTCAGTAAAACAGCGCCTACTGATTGKCAGATGGGACGAGTAACATCTTTTAAGCTCTCCTTCCAGCCTTTCCAATCACAGCTTCAGTGCTGCTGTCTGATGTCACCAGGGTGCTGCCTTTAGCAGGGTACAGACCTGCTGCAATGTGCTCCTACTCTGCTGCAGTAGCTGTAGGGACTGGGTGTGGAATGCTGCACCACCACCAAGATGTTGTGTTACCAAAGGGCTGTAAATCTCAAAGGTGGGATATGTCCTTCTGATCATGTTTCATTCATACTCGGTGGATAGAATAAAGTCTGTAAGAACATGATCAGGATCCAGGTGATCTCAGAAATCAGAATGGTTTAASTGACAGCTCTGTCTGGTGCTGCTGCCTCCTGTGATGCACTTGGGTCTACAGTCGCCACGGAGCCAGGTATGCATGGGGACCAAAGGACCTTGGACCCCAGTGGGACTTGGGGCTGAGCCTGCCTAGGGCTGTTTTCCTGTGGGCATTCTGGAAAAAGTGGAAAGGGGGCATAGTCACATTTCAGGTAGAAGTTAATGGGCTATGTTCATCCCTAGTGTAATTGTATTAAAGCCAGTGGTACTATACTAATGTGAGCTTGGCTTAGCAGTTCCTCAGAGGGGTCTGTCCTTGAGCCCAGACAAATTGATCTGTCACAGTATTGCTTTGATGCATTGGGTTTGTGTTGGGACTGGGCCRACGTGAATGAATGTTGATTATCTGCAGTTTCTGCAAGCAGTGGGTTGAACTGTTCTGCTCTACTGCCTCCATCACAGCTGCTCTGCCAAGGGGAATGTTGTGCCCATGGATGTGGTCTCATCAACACCCTCAAAAGCAAGCTAACAAGCAAATTGACCTCCACAGCGCTGGGAGAGGAGCCTTCTCCCACAGGATCATAGCCTTTCCGTCTCTGAGGGAAAAGTCCCGAGGACAGAACTGAACCTGCAAGACCCATTGGCCTTGTGGCCTGCCCTTCCTCCTTCCCTTCTTACCTCATGTCTGTCTTGGGGGAGGGACAGTTTCCCTGTGGAGTTCAGCAAGCTCCTCTTCCTGYGGCTCGTGAACAGGCTCTACTAACAGGTATATCATCCACCTATGCAACTCTTCCAGAAGCTGCCAAGTTTTCAGGAGCCCATTACAACGTGCAGCATGGCCATCCTGCACTGAGAATAAGCACAGCTGCTGCTGGAAAGCTAAGTGGGTTTTATTCCTCCCCCATTCCCCAGGAAGACTCTGTTTGTTGGGCCATTTTGTTCGTTCGTTCGTTTGGTTTTTGTAAACTTCATTTGGGGGAAATGAAGCTTATGAGAAATTGGTGCCCATCCTGAACCCTCCCCTGTCCTTCGAACTCTGTGAATGGATGGATCACCTACTGTGATTATAATTTAGTGGATTTTGTAGAACAAAATAACTTCACACACAGACACTTGAGGTTCTTTCAGTCTCCATCAGCACAAGCTGCTTCTGCGATCTTAGCTGCTCACATTAGTGAAAGAAAAAGCCTAGCTAGAATGTGGTGAGATGACGTAGTACTTTGTATCAGTCCCATGGTCCCAACATCCATTAGCAGCGCCGCCAACTGCCGTGACATGAATTCAGACTTTGGATGGCAGCCCACGAACCAGTCAGGGTGAAAGCTGGRAAATCCCAAGCCTGAGTCTATGCACATTTCCAGAAGCAGATGCAAAGGGAGGAGCAGCTGAAAGCAGCATCACCTCCTGCTCAGCCAGGGCAGAAGCTGGTGGGCTCTGTTTGTGCTGCACCTGCCCCCAGGAAGAGCCTGTCCCCAGGGGCCAAGCAGAGTGGAGTGAGAATAGCAGAGTGTCTGATGGAGCAGCGCTGCTCAGCTGACTGGARAAACAGCAGTGACAACCAGACCCCAAAATAACAGGATTTCACTTTGGGAATGCCAACAGCTTTTTCAAACTAGAAGGCCKTAACAGCTGTGAGAAGTGTTTAAAAAAATTATTTTTGGTAATGAGGTGGGTTTAATCTCTTCACTCCTTCCATCTCTGTTAGTAATGTGCTGTGCTAGTGAAGAAGAAATGCTCAAGGCAGATCAGGATGGTGGCCCTGTGGCTTTTCAGTGGGGTAGGTTGATCAGGAACGGAGGCTGGAGTTTAAAACCTTTCTGTAACCTGGAGGTGTGACATGGCCATCCACCCACACGTGGCAGGGTGGGCTTCTGTGTGCTCGTGCACAGCTGAGGTCTGTGGCCCTGCAGARGGCTGATGGGTTTGTGGCTTTGGTGCAGTGACACCCATCCACGCTTGTGGCGAGGGCTTTTCAGCATGACGGAGCATTGCTTGTTCCTCGTGAGAGGAAACTCGTGACCTGGTTTCTGTGAGGAGATGGTGTGAAGTGTCACATTTTCTGCAGCGAGTGGCAGGGAGCAGGGATAAAAACATGGAYCAAGCTTGTTTAAGAACAAGCTAATCCACTGTGGCTGCCTCAAACAGGAGAACTGCYGGATCTGCTCCCTGGACAATGCTTTCCAGCTCTTCCCACTCTCCCCAAACCCTRTGTGCAAACTGTCATTGCTCCGAGCTAGCCAAAGCACTCCCCTCCCCTGAYCTCCTCCAAGACCATACATTCACACTGTTTGGGTCCCCTCCCTGCTGAGTGCTGTGGGCCAGCCATCAAACGCCAGCAGATGCATGATGACCACAGGCATGCTGGTGGCCAGCCCTCCCCATACCCTGCCTGTGCCCAGCMTTCCAGCACTGCTCCCTGCCCTGGCATGCCTCCTGCTTGCTTGGAGCGGAGCAACCACAGCACATCCTGGCATCACTTTGGCATCACTTTGTGCTTTCCCAGAGAATTTCACAGCACTTGTCTGAAATTAAGAGAGCAGAAGGCCTTGATGTTTTGGTGGTCCTGGTCTCCAGGGGAGGGGAGGGGAGGGGAGGTCAGCTGTTGTGGCAGGGCAGGACCAGGGGATAGCATCATGGTGAAAACAGCATGTCTGCTGGAGAAGTCTCCAAACGTGGGCTCTGTGCTTCTCTGCTGGGGGCGAGGGCAGCTTTGCAGCTGGCAGAGGGCAGAACAGCATGTGAGTGCTCAGCAAGACATGGGAAGAGGAGAACTGGCTGAGAGAACTGGCTGAGAACAGCTGTGAAAGGCTTTGCAGATGTGGTGTTTTTTACAGGAGACAGAAGGCAAGATGGGGCAGGAGGATGTGGTGCTGGAGCAGTGGTGCTGCGAAGCCGGGAGGGTGGGGGGAAATGGAGCCGGGCATTTGATGGAGAAGTTGTGGAACAGAGTGGGCTTTCAAAGCAATCCCGGCATTCTCTGGCTGAGGAGACAGGCCGGAGATATTCCTAAGCTGAGGTGCCCAGGCCAAGTCTTGCTGCACTGGGAGCAGCAATGTCGCCTCCAAGCCCAGCACTGACAGCTTGGGCACGTGTCACCAACCGCGATGGCTAACGCAGCCACAAGGTGTAAATGTCACTAATGAATAAATTGCCTGGTGCCTGGGAGAGGCTAATCCATCACAGCCAGAGACAGGGATCTGACAAGCCTGGCTATTTCAGGCATACCCTGTAGGGAGGAGAAACGCTTCATTCCTGAGCCGTCCCCTCCACCTAGGGAAGCCGATGCAGAGCTTGGCTCTGTGCCACTTCCCATCTTCCCAGCCACATGAGCTCAGCCTTCATCCCTCTTCTCTGCAACTGAAGAAGCATGGAAGGATCTAGGTTAGCCAAGAGTGTCCTGTCAGCAGTGTGGTGCATGATGCTAGCTGATGACTGAGTTTGGAGAGAGGCTGCTGCACATAGAACATGGGGGGTGTAAGGATGATGGAATACAGCAATGGATCCCTGGTGACYGGGAGAACTTGTGTTAGTTGTTTGGGTTGTAGGGCTGTGGCCTGTGCCGTGTTTCAGGCCCACAGTGCTTGGCACTGTGCTTTAGAAGCGCGCTGTCCCCCTCACGCCACTATGCTGTCCCAAAGGCAGTGCACAGGACCCCCATTYTCCCCTGTCCTGTTGAACCCCAGCCATCTGCACTGTGGCTGACTGCAGAGGGCCAGCAGGTACCGGACAGGCAGGGACAGTTCAGCCTGGACAAGTCCAGCTCCATGGGAGCAAAGGGTGGCTGAATACAGCAACCATTTCTGTGCACAGCCTCTGCTCATCGCTGCGGCAGCCTGCTTCTCCTCCCCCAGACAGTGCTCAAAATCAACCTGCCATCCTGCTGGTGACATATGCCAGTGTGACACCTTGCAAATCGATGCCTGGGTCTCTGTGAGCAGAAACTGCCAGGCTTGGGAAGCTGGCCACTGTCTCCTGCTGCCGCTTGYGCTCTGCTCAGAGCAGTGGAAGCTGGGCTCGCCATCTGCTGTGGGAGGGAGCCAGCTGGGTGCTCCTGCTCCRGCCCAATGGGACACCGCCGGCACAGCCCAAGTGCAAGCCCTTGTGTCATTCCCCCTCCTTTACCTTCCGGCCACCCCTGTCTCTCACCACCTCTCTGGCACAGATCCATGGCAGATAGGTGATTGCTGGTTTTGGGTGTGGGCAAGTGGTAGAGGCTGCCTGGTTTGGACATTGCTTTTYGGCCAAGACATTGATGGGAGAGAGGACAAAGAGTTCTCCAGCAACAGCTACCTGTCCAGGCATTCCTGCGTGTGGCAGTCCAGCAGTGTGTTTGGAGGGTGCTTAAGTGGTTAACAGTCTCAGCTTTTTGCAGGAAAACAAGCAGTGAATATCCTGGAAAGCAAGTCAAARGTTGTTCTGGTCATTACATGTTTTTCCAAGCCCTCTTCTTTCCTTCTCTTGTCCTCACTGGCTCTGRTGGCCAATTCCTCCTTGTGTGTCTACTAGCATGTCTGCAGGATCTCATTGCTGCCCTCCAAGCATGAGCTTTCATTGCACAACTGGCTGACCAGCTGCAGCCCTGTCCTTGGAGCTACAGGCAGGCTTGCCTAGGACCAAGTCACCCCCATTAAACCCCCACCCTCGCTGCTGGAGCTGTTGCTTCATCAGCCTGATGCTGATCTGGGTCTTTTCTGCTGTTTCTGAACATGAGTTCTCATCTCATTGAGGTGTGTCATCCGGTGAAAATATTTTGTAAATGCAAATAAAAATAAATAAGTATATTCAATACCTCGGTCTCGAGGATGGGAAACAAGTAGTGGGAGACGCCCAGGTAGGRAGATTTCACAGCTGCTACTGCTGGTTAGGAATTCTTCTGGACATAGCCCCTGGAGCATCCATCAATAGTTGGGAAGGGAGCTACACAAACCTGTGAAGGCTTGGGGCTGAGCCCTGTCAGCACCCCTTGTGTGGTGCCTGCTGTCAGGGCAGCCTCACACGCCATCCTTTCTGATCTATGWGGGTGTGACACGGTGCAGGTGAAGGTCCTGTTGGCCAGGGGCTGGTGGCACCGTTGGTGTCTGTATCCATCAGGCAGGGCAAGGCAGAAGCGGGTAGTGGTGAATAAATCCTTTTGTGAACACTGGGAAAACAGTTTTTATTTTTCAACTCTGTCRATATGATCTAGCTCTGTCTGTCTCTCTATATATGTACAAACAGTATATCACAATGTTGCCTTTTTTGTTGGAAATATCAAAGTACAAAGATTGTAAACCAAATCGGTGTAATAAAAGTTTCAGATGATTCACTGAGATGGTTGTCAGCAGTGGGTCTGTGAGCAATGGTGCTGGGCAGGGCTGGGAAGAAAGGGAAGCCCCTTTGTTGCCCAGAGGGTGGCAGGGGATGGACATCAACCCACTTGCTTAAATCGCTGGTATCTGCTGAGCAGGGTGGTCAGAGGACTGACATGGTCAAGAATGTGCCTTGTCCCATCCTCAGGTGACMACAGCCTGTGGAGCAAAGGGAAGCTGCTCTGTTCTGCTCCAAGCCCAAAGAAGCTGCACCATTTTCAACCTTATGAGCTCTGTGGGCCACCAGTCCTGCAGGGACCCCTCTAGCTTGAAGGTATGCAAACCACAGATTGTTTCAGACAGGTTTGCACAGACCACTACTAGGTAAGGTAAGCATCTGGTTGTAAAGAATCCACCTGTTGCAAAGCAGGCTAACACTGACCAAAAGCGTTTCCAAAGCAGGAAACATGGTGTGGAGACCTCTTGATTTATTGAATTTATTTCTATTTACTTTTCACCACCTCTRTCAGACTCCAGACAGATTTTGCTATGCATACAAATAAATTATTGAGCAGAGCAATAGTCAGGAAAAGCTGCTGAGGAGCTAGAAACAACATTCCCTCAATCCTCTATGCCTCTCACATCCTCCTCAGCAAAAAACATCAAAGTTAGGTCTGAAACCAGACCATTTAGGTGGCAGAGACTTATCTCAGCTGCTTTACAGGTGAAACAGTATTCACTTGAACTAAGCTTGCTCCTGGAGCATGTAAGAAGCATCACAGGAGGTGAGATTTAGGGTGTAGTGAGAGAGAGAGCTTTAGAGGCAGATTGCCTTGAGCTCTAATGTCTGTGTCCAATGAAGTCACAGGTTGGGTGATGAGGGTCTGGGAAAGGCTGCCAGAGTTAAATGTTTCCCAGAAAAATGAATAAACCAAGACCCTCATGTAAAATATTTTTGAGACTGCACACCCAAAGCACATTTCTCCCGGGAGCATTTTATTCAGAGGGGTTCAGCGGTGGGGTGCTGCAGAGATGCCAGCCTCACCGCTTCCCGATTGGCCCACACAATTTGGTGGATGAGGAAATCAGGCTCCTGTTCCACCTCTGACTGGCGGAGATCAAACTCAGTCAAAGTCTTGTTGTTTTTCAGCCCTTCAAGCAGCTTCTTCCCAGCATCCTGCAAAAGGATGAGAAGGGATGGTTAAAGGAGGATGTGCAAAAAAGAAGCGTATTGCTCCTTTTTCTTCCTCCCCAGACAACTTCTGCTGCTGTCAGTGGGAAGCCCATGAGATGGTGCCAAAGGGCATAAAGGCCTTCACCCAAGTCCRAAATGTTGCTCACAGAAGTGCAGAGAAGGAGTGTAACCTTATGCAGCTCTCTGTGATATGACACATCTAATGACTCCCTCTGGGTTCCACGTCAGGAGCTCTCAAGCTCAGGCTGGTTCAAGCTCACACGTCTGGCGATGATAACCTGAGAGGAGTCTGCTCCTCCTGTCCTCTGGTTCCCAGCTCACTGCTTTCTGGGGACAATGGATTAGAGTGCTGCTCCTCATCTCAGAAGTGGTGAGAGCTCTAGTACTGGCAGTTTTCTGCCTGGATGCCACTTCCCAGGCTGGGTTGGCTTTCCTGAGGGGAATATCTCATGTAACTGAAGACCAGCCTGCATGGGRCAGAAAATGTGATGTAGCCTTAGGGAGGCAACTCACTCTGAGGCATAATCCCCCTGCCATATGTGAAGCATAGTATTTAGGGATGTGACAATTTGAACTTTTTCTCGCTGTTGCTATTCTGTTGCTATTCAAATAAACCTCCTGCCCCATCTCCTCCATTCAGATGGTCCCCTCATCCCAGCAACCTGCCTCTTAGCTCTTTTGCCAAAAATGGCAGAGCAAAAAGGACTGGCAAGAGGTCTCTTTTTAATGGGGTACAGACGTCACAATTGAATGCATCTCTAGCAAAACCCCCAGTTTTCCCAAGGATAACACTACCAGCCAGCTCTTGGGCTGCCATGGAGTTTCACAAATGGGTAACAGGAGAGCTCATCAGAAGGAAGTTGCTAAGCACAGAGATTATTATTTACTAAACAAAAATCCTTCTATCCTTTCCAACCTTTGCCCCCTTGTATCATTAAACTCAAATGGTTTTCCACATTCAGGACCATAAAACTGAGAACTCACAAAAGGTTTTCTGCCATCAAATCCTTTTAAAACCCTTGTCAAACACATTGATGCCAATATTCCTGCCAGCAGGGACAGCTGGTCTCGCTGTCTCTTTATTTGACAGTGAGAATAATTGAGGCAGCACAGAAAGTTTAAAAGCCAGCATGATTGCTTTTGGCTGTCTAGTTTCAGATTTCTAAAGCTCTTTTTAATCAGCAGAAGAGAAGCATTCTGGTTTGTGGGCATGTTGCATACTGCTGCTTTTAGGGATGTAGCAAGATCTGTGGATGCTCTTCTGTCTAGAAAATGTAAGCCCGTGTTTTAGGAGCCACTTACAAGCACACAGACATGACACTCCTGACCCACCACACCACTCCAGGGCCGCAGGGGGAGTTACAGAAGCTCCACAATCAAGCCAGCGTTCTAACAGTCTCCTCTGAGCATGTGATGGACAGGAGAAATTCTGGGAAGGGTGACACTATCTGTGTGCTGCTGAGTGACAGATGGCACAGCAGATCCAAAGCATGGAGGAAATGGATGAGACCTTTATCTCATGCTGCCTATCATTAACTACTCTCACGTGTGCAAAGCGTCTGTGATTTTTCCCAGATATGCTTCCTGGTTTTCAGTTTCCTGGGGGGAAAATCCCTCKCTGCCCAAAAGCCCAAAGCCTCAAAGACAGACTCAGCCCTATGAACAGAGCTAGATGTAACGAGTGAGATAAATGCATGTTCATGCACATAAGGTGTCCTTCTCCTTCCTGACATTTGCTGGAGTCTCTTCCCTGCTCACGGCTGATTGCTATCACAGCAAGAACGCAAAGCAAGGATGTGTTTGCCTCCATGACTTTGAGACAGGCTCAGCTTTGCAAGGCCACCACGCCTGCTCACAGYCTGCAGGGAGAGGGGGCATCTCTTACCAGCCCTAGGCGGTTACATGAGAAGTTTATGCTTGTCAGGGTGGTGTTCTGAGCCAGGACCTGGGAGAACACTKCAGCAGTTGGCTCTGACAGGTTATTGCTTCCCAGATGGAGCGACTTCAGGCTGCTGTTGGTCAGGAGGGCACGGCCGATGGCCTCCCCACCTTTGTCCTCCACACAGTTGAGGCGCAGGTTCAGGGAGGTCAGGGTGGAGCTCTCAGCCAGGCCATGAGCRAGAGCCTGAGCCCCCAGGTGATGGATCTGGTTGTTACACAAATTGAGGATTTCCAATCTGCTGCGGCTGATCAGCTTTCCAAGAGCTTGTGCCCCATGGTCCTTGATGAGATTGTGGGACAAGTCCACCTCCAMCAAGTAGGGGTGATCCAACAAGCTACGGACCAGCAGCTTGGTCTTCTCATCATCCACTTGGCTTTGTGTCAGCTTGAAAACCTGTGGGCATAAGAAACAAGGTTACTAAAACAACCTGTGCTTGGGACTGAGCTTTGTACAGGATCATCAGGGAGTCAATCCTATGGTCCACCAGACAGAATTCATCTCCCTGACCTTCAGACATCTTTAGCCAGTAGGCTCAAGCACTTGCTTTCYGAGTGGGCAGATCCTTCCAGCAAGCAGGGCATGCCACTGATATCCCATGCCTATTCTAAGGAAAAATAGTTTGTCTCCTGGAAATGCCTACTCCTCTCTTCTGACTGCATGAGCTCTCTATCYGGGGGCTAAATTAAAGCAAGATAAAGCCAAATGTCTGCAGCCACTATCAGCAGAACCCACCCCAGATCACAGYCAAACCTGTCTGAATGAACATGTGCACCAGTGGTAATCACAGTGCAGTGTCCTATGTGGCTGGGGCATCTAACAGCCATGACAGAGACAGTATCTCTTCTGGAAGCCATGTAGACAAATATTTCCCAAAGCATGCCAATCTGTGGGGTGTTTATCCAGCTCACTCTGGCTCCACTCTGGATAGCAATGCCCACTGATGTTTTRGAGGGGCTGAGTATCTGTGCTGCAGTTCCCACAGAGCTAAAGATACTGTGAGTACTTAGGGGGGAAAATCCCTCATTGYTCTAAGGCAAGTGTGAGAATTTTCCCATGTTCTTCCCATTGCTTTTCTGGGAGAGGTTGACATGTACTTATTGAGCAAAATTACCAAAAACTCCATATGAAAAGTTCTCTCCGGGCTTTTCCTGCCTCACAGAACTACAGGAGTTAAAACAGTTGAGTGCTGCTGTCCCTTACACTACAGGCTACACGTTTTGTGGGAGCAAGTATTTTTCTCTCTGATCCTCTGACAATCTGTTCTAACAAGGACATGGCAGAACATGATACTCAGCACTAGGCCAGCAAGTTAACATCTCTGCATCCTGACAGACTGTAATTTGCAAAAGGAAGGGCGCTACCAAAACTGGTCCCTGCCTTTCTATCCAAAGCAATTTGAAGATCTACCTAAGGGACTAAGGTTCAGTTTGGGATATGTTACTTTCAAGTTGTGGCACATCTTCAGAGCMGCAGCCAAGTTGGAGCAGTCCTGCTCAGTGAAGTTGAAGAGGCTCCATTCAAAGTTCATKCCACAGCCCTTTACAGTATAAGTGAGATGAAGCTCTTCAAGGTGAGGGAGAGCAGCAACGAGATCTTTCAGGTCGTAGTGATGTGTGTAGGCCTCATTTAATTGTTCAGCATTATCCTCTGTATCAGAGAGGTCATTGCTCTCGTCCTTTGGATCTGGCCGCACAGGTGGCAGGAACTGGTCAATCTCCAGTTTCCGCACGTAKTCTTTGCAGAGCGGGATGAGGTCTAGGACCTCTTTGGGATCTGTGGTGTTAGGGATGAGAAACTTCAGAATATTCTCCAGGTGACGTTCAAAGTACATCCGTTTCCAGCTGTCTCCATAGTTGGAGACTTCACACACTTGCCAGCGCTCAAGACAGCGCCTCTTCCAGTAGTCCTCATGGCTCACTATGTTGGCAGTCACGSTGAGTGGGAGGCTGGTGGGGAGCCTGTCCACCACCTTCCTCTGGTGCTCAGGCAGAAGATAGTTCAAAATAGGGTTGTCTGGAAGGCATAAAAAGGAGAGGTTAGTTGGGGCCTAGGAACCATTGCTGGCACTGTGGCTCTGCCCAGGTCCCCACTGTGTGCTCATGCCCTCCCCTCTGCTGATACCAGCTCTCTTCTCAGCTGCCAGAGCCCGCTGCACAGAGCTAAGCTGGCAGAAGACATGCAGGATTCATCTTGCACATTTACATTTACATATAGGATTTCTAACTTTTACAATAAAACATCAATGTAATTTGGTTTACTCTCATAATRTTTGGGAACTGCACCAGAAACTGAGCTCCCCATTTAAACTTAGTTTGAATGCAGTTTATATTCACAGCAGAAATTCTGCTCCCAAGAGAACTAATTCAGCCTTACAKTGATGGGAGAGCTTGGCCTGCAATTTGCTGAACTTCTCCCTTTTGGTTTCTAAGCATATTGAAGAACAGTATTTGAGAATAACCGTGTGCTTTTCATGCAGGTCCTTGTGCCTATTTRTCTTAATTCAAGCACTGGTCTTACYTCAAATTGATTCCTGTTCCTTTTTGCTGAAGCACACTCCTAGCTTTTAGGTCCACCTTGTTTAAATTAAAATTCTGTTTTTCCCAGGTACCCTTTCCCCTCAGTCTCTTTCCCAGTGCTCGCCCTAAGTCTCAGCTGTCTTCTCTGGCAGAAGTTCTTTGTGGCGAGAAATTCCAGAGAAAACCATGTGTACTCACACCATGAATGTTTGGTTACATGTACACAGTTGTGCTGAGTAACAGAARTCATCAGTGGAGAGACCTATCTGTGCATGGGAAACCAGACTATGAAATGCAGAGTGAGGTTAGCTTTATATTTCCTCTATTTCTGWGGCATTCCCTTCCTTAGGACACTGAGAGTTTTACCACAGCCTCTTTCTGGAGTCTGTTTTCCAGTGTCTTACAGCCGACACTGCAGTGACCTTCTCTGCCAAGTCCCACGGCTCAAGCAGAGCTGGGACACCCAGAGTATGGGCTGGGCTGGGCTGGGCTGGGCTGGGCTGGGCTGGGCTGGGCTTCCCTCAGGCTCACTCAGGCCACACCATGGGCAAGGGGCACAGCTCAGGTAAGGGCATGAGGATCCCCAACACAGCAATCAAACTGCTTTTATATGTGCACATGGCAGGTCTAGTCCACTCGCCATCAAACTGATCAGGCTGATAGGGCTGCCAGGGTGTCCCAGCTCAGACCCCCAGGCACCATCAGCTCCTGGCACAGGGCAGCACGGAGCTCCTCTGCACTGTCTTACAGTCCCAGTGCGGACATAGTCGTAATGCCTTCTTTGGTCTTTGATGTCACTTCACTGAGTCAGCCAAAAGACAGGTAGGCCCTTCTTTCCCCGCTCCCAGTCAGTTCTCAGATGAGACATGCTTTTTCTGTTTTGYTGTTTCATCAGTCCACCTGCTTCAAAAAGCATATTCCCTGCCTGAGGATATAACTTGTCAAATCACCACCAAAAGCCACGGAGGAGGGCTGAGCTTGTGAGTACAATCCGTGTTCCTATAGCTCCTCTGGGCAGGGAGCAATTCTCCACCTTTTTGTACAGCACTCAGTACAACAGGGTTCCATCCTCATTACCCTACATGTTTATTAATCAAGAGCAGGAAACAGCAACTCCAGTGCCCTGGCCATGGTTGAGGTGAGTCCAGAAGAGCATGGATGGAAGAAGATGTGATAGAACAAGGTCAGGGCAGAGTCACATCCTGGACAGCAGCCCAGAGGACTAGAGCCATCCCGGAGTGTACAAGGACATACTTAGCAACTGAACAGTTTGTTTAACTGGCTGCCCAAGGGGATATTTCTCCCCATCTGTTCCTTTGGCAGGGCTGGATGCCACACTCTGCCTTTCAGATGCATCTGCCTGCCTTGTTGGCYCTCT
This sequence comes from Malurus melanocephalus, assembly GCF_030028575.1. Taxonomy (NCBI): domain Eukaryota; kingdom Metazoa; phylum Chordata; class Aves; order Passeriformes; family Maluridae; genus Malurus; species Malurus melanocephalus. The sequence goes on from NW_026623237.1 coordinate 3,770,946, forward strand.
GCTCCCTGGGACTGAGCCTCTCTCTCCATGTGTCCTGGAATAGATGCGCTCCCACTTACTTTCAAAATTGTGAACAATGTGCTGGAGGCAGAGCTCAGTGAGGTGGGGGACAGTGACCAGGGACCAAGTGGGATCCTCAATGAGGCAGCGGCGTGTGTAGACTGGGCCATCCGTGGGGCTGGCCTGAGGTCCATCCGTGGAGTTGGCCTGAGGTCCATCCATGGAGTTGGCCTGAGATCCATCCGTGGAGTTGGCCTGAGGTGGAGATGGTGGGGGAGTGGCTGTGCTCTCGTCATCTGTTGCTGGCTGCTCCAGCTGCTCCATCCTGCTCAGGACCTACTTGTCCTTCAGGACAAGCAAGGGCAAAATTCCTTGAGAGTCACCACCTCTCAAGGTGTGGCTGCCTGCAAAATAAAAAAGCAGCTTTAGAAAAAGCCAGTGATAGGAATGGTCGGCTCACACTGCTCCCAKGTAAGGCACTTGCCCTTTGCTGCCTTCTCTGCTTCAGACTGGAAGCACTGCAGCCAAACAATTACTCAGCCTCCTCTTTATACCCTGCCCTGTGCAAAGAGGTCTCTAGGCACCACATGTAATAAGCAGATAATAATGTGGTGTTAATTCAGAGTGCTGTTGAAGAGGATGGACGGGAATTGATTGTTTACTGTCTTTTCCAATAAAAGTAACAGGGGAAGCTGGCAGGACTGGGTTTGAAGAAAAGGTTTCTTCACCCGGACTGCAGTTGAATTGGGGAATTCCTCGCCACACAACGTTGTGGATGCTAGTAGTCTTTGCAGATTCCAGAAGTCCATGGAAGAGAAAGATGAAATACATAGAAGTCATGTGGCTCGGTGTGAGCAGCTGAACACAGCTGGAGGTGGGGAAAGTGGTGAAGGAAAGAACACATACTTGCATTGTTTTTCTACTCTTTTCCAGATGTCTGCTTCTAGCCACTGTGTTAGGCCAGCTATCTCCTGGTTTGATCCAGTATGCCTGTTCTTGTGATTCTCYAAAGACAGATGCTTTACAAATGAATACATTATAAGTGTACTTTTTTTCCTGCTTTTCTCCATTACTCTCCAGCTGAACTCTTTCCAAACATCCATTAACTGATGAGAGGGGTCAGACCTGTTCARACCACACAGAGCCTAGGCAGATATGAGCTAAAAGAACCAGCCTGAAGCAGAAGGAAGGATGCCTGGTCCTATTAGATTTGCAGAGCTTTCCCAGACCAGTTTTCCATTTGCTCTTTCCAATTCCAGCCTCAGGGCCAGCACTCTCAGACATCAGAATCCCACATGCATGGTTATTGCCTGGAAGTACTAATGATTCTCTTACCAGCCATTTTGAAAGAGGCAGAGAAGACACCAGGAAAGAATCATCCACTYGAGTTCTGGGTTCCACAAGAGCATCAAGGTCTGGTGGGCATCCAGCAGATCATACAGACCCATGCTGATCCTTACTGGGGCTAACTGGGCTTAACAGGGCTGCAGCACAGGGCTGGGCAGTCACAGAGTGCAGGACACCTAAAAGAGCATGAAACAGGTGGATGGAAATGCCAGAGGTGAGGACATCTTCYTCACCCAGAGTATTCCTCAGGGCAATGATGGCCTTGCACCACCATGGGGCCAAAAGGATCCAGTGGGAACAGTCAGCATGGAAGATAACTACCATGTGGTATCTTTGGCCACCTTCCCTCAGCTGAAGGGTGGGATCATCCCAATCAGTTCCTCCTTGATGAGGGATGTGACCCAGACAGCRGTGCATAGATGAGCCATCTTCGGCACTTGCCCTGCACAAGGTTGCTCTCTTCATCTCTCACTTCCCAGCTGGTGCTGCTTCTGTCAGCACTGCCCTYTCTCTCCCTGAAAGCTCTGGAGCTGGCTTAACTGGTGTTTCKCCCTCTGCTCCTTCCCCCTCCAAAAGGCATCTGGGGAAGGACCTGCAAAAGAACTGGCAAAGGGGGGGAAGAGAGATTTGTGAAATGTTGAGGTCTAGAGGAGAGGAGCAAAATATTCATCCTGAAAATACATCAGTGAAGGCTTTTTCAAATGCACTTGAGGCAGGCCTGAGAAAAGAGTGACAGTCAGGAAAGGGTGGAGATGGCAGCAGCAGGGCATTCTCTGGACCAAAACAGGAGGACCAAGGGTGCCAAGGGCAGGGAAGCTGTATTTCCTGGGAAGCTGTGGTAAGGGCTACAGAAAAAGGGAGCCTGATCTGAAGAAGGATAGATKTGGAAGGAGAAGGAATGAATGACAAGCAGCTGTGAGGATGGACTGGGARTCCTTTCCCTGCAAAGCTCCTCGTGCCCTAAGGAAGATGCTGGTATGATGGGTCACCTTTCACTCAGGGAAGAGGAGAGGCCTGATTCTCCACAGCACACTAACCCAGCTCTTGTGCTTGATGGACTTCACTGGAAGGGCAAAACACAACCAGAAGGCAGTGAGCTGGCATTAATAGAAGTGACTGGGAAAATTGTTTTCTCCTTGCTCAGTCCTTTGTCCTATTCAAAAAGCATCTGTATCATTTTGTCCCCCAGGCCAATCACAGCTAATTGGAGCTTCTAATGGCTTTCCTGGCCTTTTGGAAACAATCATTAAAGGCCAGCTGTTGAGGAGAGCCGGTGCAGCATTGGTGGCCTAGGATTATTTCCTGTCTGTTCCAGCAGACGATCTGATTGCCAGTGTACCGATGGCAGAGTGATTTTCAGAGGATAGGAAACCCCTGGCACATGCAGCACTGCTGAAGGGGCTCCAGGARTTGAAGCAGGAGACACAGCTGCCTTGAAAGCAGAGCTGTCCTGGCTGCTGAGCAGCTTTCCCTAGATCTGAGCCCCAGAACAAGGGAGCTCATCTGACTCCACCATGCCCAATTGTCATTCATCACGAAGCCAACAGGAGCAAGGCTGCAGAGCATCCACATCAACCCGGAGCCACTGCTCCCGATACATCCATCCCACCACACCAGCATGGAGAGCACACCTGCCAGCTGCCCTTACCACCAGGGGAAGGGCCTCCTTCACTGCTCATCCCCTGTGCCTTGGTTGCAGGAGTCTCACCCAGCCAGAGCTGACACTCCAAGCCGGTTTCCAGAGCCGGGTTTGCTAAGCATGTGTTTAAACACCGGGAAGYGCTGTAATTCACTAGCAATAAACCGAGTCAACAGCATTAATGCACGCTCCTTCCCACCCACTCTACAAACAACACATCAATCACCTATCCKAAAAAGGCTTTATTAGACGATATACAATGAATGGAGCCATGTAGTAAATTCCCAGGTTTTGTCATTTAACACTCGGATTAGACTGAAAAGTAAATAATGCTAGAACTTCTGAAAAAAATAAAGGAAATCACACTTCTCTTCCCAGAAAGAACTGACAGAAACCTACTCACACAACCGAATTATGCTGCTGCTAACATGCCTAACAAATCTTCTTCAGCTGAAACTGTTTTGATCTGGAAAGAAAACATTTTTGCTCTTTTCATTCACACCAAATCCCAGAGAGACCAAAAAAAAAAAAAAGAGCTGCATGGAAACTGGTGACCTTTGGCTGATGCTCCTACCAGCATTACAGAGATCCAAGAAATGGAACAACTGTAAATACTGTGTTTACTGGAGAGTTTGCAAGAGCAGGATAAATTATTTCTGAGGGTGGTTATGCCCCAGTCAAGGCTGCATTTGCACTGAAGCTCTGTTTGTCTCTTAATTACACCAGTGCAGCAGCGCCCTGAAAATGCCAATTGTTCTGCAGGTGTGCTGACCTTCGTGCTGTCACCTGTAGTCCAGGCAAGTGATCCTGGCTAACACCACTGATCCCACTGACCTGTGGGGGACTTGCCATCAGGCTGATGCTAAGTGTCTAGTAGGCTAATCCAGGGACTGAGGCCCTGCAATGGGCTTTAAGTGAGTTAAAAGAAATAAAATTTTTAAAAAGGCGTCAAATGAGGAATCTATTTAGCTTCAGATATAATAAAATTTGTCTGTTAAGGGAGATTGGGCAGAGTGAGGCCAGCTGGCCGCTTGGGAATTTGGTTAATGTCACCATTGTAATCCAGGCGGTGTGAAGGGCCAAAATTGTAGTCCTGGATCTCTGTGAGCATGACCTGGGAAGGGCCTCGCCCCAGTGGGATGTCAGAAACGCAAAAGCCCTTTCGGAGCTGAGCATCGCCCACCGCAGCCCCCGGAGGCTCGGGGAGGGGCAAGGAGAACGCCTGGGTGCTGCTGAGCGCCGCGGCCCCGCCAGCCCCGCCAGCCCAGCCCCATGAGATGCCGGCCCTGCCCTCCCCCTGCCAGCCACGCTCCTCTCCAGAGACCCCGAGAGGGGAGAAAGCTCATTAGCGCGGCCGCTTCGTTAGGAATTTAGGAATCAGACCTGCGAGCCGCCGGGACGGGGCTGGGAGCACCGGGCACGGCCGCGGAAAGGCGCGGGGTCCCTCCCGACCCCTCGGCCCGGGGGATTCGGCTGCCGGCTCTGTGGCGCTGCTGCGGGGCAGGGAYCGGGATCGGCACCAGGACCGGGACAGGACCAGCCCGGTGCCCACACTCGCCGCCGCCGTCTCCAGGGACGCGGCCGTTGCCGGGCGGGGCTCCCCGGTGGGGCCTGCCGCCTCTGCCACACGCCTGCCCGCCGCCAGGGCCCGCCGGCCGGGAACAGACAGCGGGAAGGCCGAGGGACGGGCTTTGGGACGCTCCCCCGTCACCCCACCCCGCTTCAGCTGCTGAAGTTAGTGCCATGGAGAGTGGGAGCCCCTCTTCCAGCACCGAGGGAATGTGTGAGCTCACCACCGTGCTCCACGAGTGCTGGGCACGGGGGGCATTTGCCGAAGTCSTGGACACTCCTGCAGCAGCATCATGGAAAGCATCATGGAAAGAACCATGGRGCGAGGTGTGCACTGGGAATGGTTCGGTACCGATATTCAAAGGGTGAATGCATTGCTGTCCCCAAGGTACCTGCTTTGTTTCATGTTTATATTGCTGCCTGTGCCTGAAACAGGCTCGCTTCAAGGCCTCATATATTGGGGCAAAATAACATCCCAGGCAGGTCAGAATGGGAAAATCTGAGAACTCCACTGCTGGCAAAAAGATCTTGGTCCATCTGCTGCATGTTCATCTCTTTTCCTTGATCTGTTCTTTTTTCATTCTGCTCTTGAGCATCCTTTGTAGAGGAGGGAAAGGACCAGAATCCTCATGAAGGCCCTCATCATGCTGTGGAATATAAAGAGTAATCAGTGGGATGAAAACATGCATGTACTCTTTCCCACTCCTCAGATCCAAGCATTTCAGTATTTGCCAGGGCATTTCCAGCCTGAAAYGTGTCTTTCTTTCACTCCTTGGAAATGCTGATGCACTCAGTAGCGGGCACAAGAGGAGTGCAAGCCAGCCTGTGCCCTGTGGGAGCATACATAACACTGGTGCCAGGTCTCATGATAGTCCTGCAAGTCCCATGGAGCTGGCAGTTTTAGGAAGCTGTGCTGACTTTCACATAAAATTTACCTCCTGGTCACAAAGAAGATGTTAAAAGCATGATCCCAGAACGCCCAAAAGGCTCAGCAACAAAACAATAAATGCAAAGAGGCATAGATTAAAAAAAAAAAAAATCAAGACTCTGAGGCCTCCTTCATGAGTTTCAAAGATGAGAAGTTAGACCTTGGCAGCAATGTACTTCTTTTTCTAGGTGTGGCCTGATTCTGTCACTCAGCTCCCCAGAAGACAGTGACACCGCCTGTGAGTCAAGCTGGTGTTTAACACAGTGGGGGCRAGAGAAGCCTTGCAAAGCCCTTCACAAACGCTGGGCTCACACTGACCATGTTACTCCTGGGAACACATCTTCAGGGCTTTTCAGACCTTGAAMAGAAGAAATGAAAGCAATATAAAACCAGAAATATTTTCTCCTGCACTGGTTTCTATGCACACATTCAGCCAGACTCCCGAATTGCAAAGTAGATAGCCAAAACCAGATCCACAGAAATAGCCCCCTCAGCTGCCTGCATAAGAGATCAGTTTCTGAGCTGAGACTTCAACAAGCCATCAACACTGAGGTTTTTAGCCCCCTCATGGCTGATACAATGCAAATGTCAAGTTTTRGAGACTTCATGGTCCCATGGAGTCCAGCTGTGCCTGCCCAGTCATTGATTCCCAGAGACAACAGGCAGTAGTTGTCAAAATGGACACAGTCAGGTGTTGAATCATATACTGAAAACGAGTGGTAATTAAAAAAATAGCTGTGTTAACTCCTTCTCTGCCTTAGCATTTATTTCCATGAATGTAGATATTAGTGTTGTTCCCAGTGGGGTGTGAAGTGGCAGCTGCTCTTTAAATGCTATGGAGAAAGGATGAGGGTAAAACACCATCCATTCCCATTCCCATTCCCATTCCCATTCCCATTCCCATTCCCATTCCCATTCCCATTCCCACTGTTGAATCTGAGAATGGGGATGAGGGAAGGTGCTGCTTCCTGGCCTTAGTGACTAAAGCACCATCCTACCAGCAGACCCCAGGTGCCCTCTGTATCCCTCCAGCTGCCAGGTCTCAGATTTCCCCCAGACAGCACCTGTGATGGTGTTGTGCATTATCAGCTCTACCAGCTTTGCCTGGAGTTGGAGGACAGCGTAACAACAGTCAAACCTCATATCACAACAAATCAACTGGACAGCAGCCAGGTCCTGCAGTGCCTTGTGTGGGAGGAATATATCCCACAGGGCATCTTCTGCTGCTAATGTGAAGAAGATTCAGGTGCTGTTCTGGAAACAGAGCTATGGCTGTAGGATGACAAGCTTTTTTGAGTCTCCCAGCACAATTGACTAGAAATGTTATCCTCCCTGGCTTTGCCCAGCCACCAACATACCCTGCAGCCAAGAAGTTCTTTCCCTCTCCCTTATCCCTTCTCCCTCTCTCTCTTCCTCTCTTCTCCTCTCCAGTGATACCAGCACCAGCTGTCTCCTCAGGGACTGTAGGAACACATCTGCTGAGCTCTTTGCCCACAGCAAGTAGCAGGCTGTTTTTTTCTCGGTGGCAGCTGGAGGTAGAAAAAGTGGAAAAAAACCTGTCTGTGCATGTGTCCTCCTGGTCAGCTCTGTGAGTGCACCTCCTGCAGCCCCCCTGTGTCCTCACATCACACCACGATGGCCAGAAGTCACCACACCAGTTCAGGATATCATTCCATTTGAGTCCTGAATGCCATGTGGGGCAGCCTCCCTTGCTGATGCCCGCAGCAAGGCAACCTTCATCTGTCAGATGTGGTTCATCTCTCCATGGGGAAGAACCACGGGCACAGCTGAAAGTCAGGTTTGAGAGGAGCCTGTTGGTGTTTGATGTCTGCCTGACACTGAAGGGTTTCATTAGGGTAGGAGCCAGCTGAGGTTTGTCCTTGGCACTGGTGGAGTCCTGTAAATGGCTTCTACCCTTTCAATGAGGAGCACAGAAAGTTGCCAAAACTGGGCGGGACTCAGAAAATTGAGGATGCTGAGGAGCAGGGACGGCCTCCAAAGCTCTATTTCCAGGCCCTCCCCTAGCTGGCTCCCTGCAGCTCTTGCTGGAAAACACTGCTTACAAGCAGCCAGCAGCTCCTGGAGTSCTGGGGGAAGCAGCAAAACAAATGACATCGTGGAAGGAGGAAACCTGCCCCTGTATAGCCAGTGCTGACGGATGGGGGAGCAGGATGCTCTCTGTGCTGCTGCTCTCCCAAAGCTTTCTGCTCTCCCTGGGTCCCAGCAGGAACCATGCAGCTGCTGACAGCTATTAATAGATAAGGAGAACATGGGCTCTTTTTCCTATTGCTTCCTGGGATGAATGGTAATTACCCTTAATGAGACTGGATTTGGTTCTACCTCCTACCTTCCAGCCCCCTTGCCTGTGCTGGCAGGGAGAGACCAACTCATCTGCTGCCTGCACTGGCTCTGTGGGGAGCAGAGATTGACAGCAGGAGGGGAGGCTCATCTCCTTGAGACATCCCACAGGCCTTGCTCGTGAATGCTGGGCACAGGGGAGGGGGCAGAGCCCGCCAGATGACAGGCTGCAGCAGCTCTGCTCAGCCTGGCCTTTCCAGGGGCACACAGAGCCCTGCTGGGGGTGAGATAAACGATCCCACCAAAGCCTGAGGGTGCAGATGGCTTGGATGCTCTCTGTTTGAGATTAATTAAAGAAACAAAACAGGGGAACAAGTAATCAGGGAATCTGACCTGTTTCTTTGGCATCCCCATCGTCATGCATCACACCAAGGTTTTTGAAAAGGGATATCCTTCCTCACTTGCTGGTGCAAAACCAGTACCAGAATATTCCTGGACTTGGCCTCCACCTCCCACAGGGCACAGTCTAGCTGCCGTAGGGTTAGTCAGGACATGATCTGCACGAGGGGGATAGTTTTGATCTTCTGACACTACTGCACCTCTGGCCTGAACACTGAAGTAGAAAGGTTTCCTTCATTCAGGTTACTTAAAAAATACTGCAGAAATAGTGCAGGAGGTTTTCTTCATCCACTGCAAGGCTCTGCCTCCTAGGAATCACCTCCAAGTAGTAAATGGGGATGGTTCTTAAATCTTCCTTGTACATCCCAAACTCTGGCTCTGGGGCAGGACATCCACAGAATCAGCGTTTGCCCAAGATGCTTGGAAAGGCTGCATTTCACTAACCTTGGGAAGGGCTGTGTCATCTTGCCCACTTGAACAGCCACAGTGTSTCAACAAATCCTTACTGCTCCCTAAAAACTTTCCTTGCTTGGTTCAGCTTGGCAGGTAGYAATGCTTTGCACCACAGGAACCCCTTCCCCTCACTGACCCTTACTGCTTGCAGCAGGGTGACAGGAAAAATGCTGCCCCAGSTTGCCAAGCTGAAACTTCTCAAGCAAGACAGTTGATTTGCTTCTTATAAGTTGTTAATTTTTTTTTCCCAGATCATATGATTTCTTGACTGAATCAAGAAAACCTTCCTGTGGGCAGGATCYGTGCCCAGGGACCTACTGGTTCCTGTTTGCAAACCCCCACCTCCTTGTTTCTGGAGCTCTCTGCTTTTCCCTCTCTCCGAGATCCCTCCAACGTCAGACCAGAAGTTCCAAGTCCCTCTGCTGACTCCCACTCAGCCCCTCGTGTTGCATCCAAGTGCCAGATGGCACTCTAGGCTCGAGAAGGAGCTGTGCCAGGCTCCCCTCCCTTTCTCTCCACCCTTCATCTACAGAAAAGAGACAGAGAACCAGCACTGCCAGATTTCAAGCTGCCGTGTTTGTGCCAGATTCTGTGGTCTTTAGTCCCAGTTGCAGTGGGATTGGCATGGGAGGTACTGGCAGAACCCTGGAGCAAGGGGTGCCAGGGAAGAGAGGACCCTCTGAAGCTCCCCTCTGTGCCCAGCTCTGTGTTATAATTAACATCCAATGCTGAGGACACAACCACAGCCACTGCTCCCCCAGCCCTGCTTCCTTCCTTACTTGTTGGAAAATTTCTTGTTCATCTGGGGTTGCTCACCAGGACTGGGTTACAGCCTGCAAAGGCGTCTGCAGGTCTGAAGGTTTAGCAAGATCATCTCAGGCATGAAAAGGCCTGGGACCCCTATATTGAAAKGAGGAGGAGGAGGGAAAAAGCAGAGCAACTGACCTGCCAGGAAGTGGGTAATAGAGGCTGTGGGCAGCAAAAACATGGTGTTTGTGAGCCCTGCTTGGAGCAYGGAGCTGTGTTTGGACAGCAAAAGGAACTCAAGGAGGATGCGCTCAGATACTCCCAGCCTTTCTGCTTCAGATAGCTGCGTTAGCACAATGCCTGCTGCTTTTGGCTCAGAACTGGCTGCCCCCTTGAGTAATCCCTCCTTTCTTGGAGTGACTCAGGCACTTCTTGCTGGCTCCTCTTGATACCCGAGACATGGTCATGTCCATTAGCGCTGCCTGAGCTCTAGGGTCTCTGCTGCCACCACCGTGTCACAACAAGCCCCACAGGTCCTGTCCCTGGAGCATGTGTCTCCTCACTGCCAGGTTGCTGTCACTCAGCTCCTTAGAGGGGATGAGGAAGACATCTCACTGAGTAGAGTCCAGGAGGAGACAGGCACAGAAGATGTGAGACACGCATCATGCTGCACGAGGGCAGGTTAATACAGAAATGCTGATCACCGAGATTTTGCTAGCTCTCCTCCTCAGTTCCTGGTGATTGGAGTGCTGTTGTGTACTTGCCAAGGATGCCATCTGTGGCCAGCTTCCCTCGGCTGTGCTGGTCACGTTTTGCCCTGCCCTGTTCACCTGGCTGCTGGCTGCAGGGTTCTGTGACACGGAGATGTGGCATTGCCACTCGACAAACTTGGCAGCGGGCGCATGAGCCAAGCTGAGGTGCCATGCGGGAGAGGARAGCTGGCTGCAGATTTGGTTGGAGGAGGGAAAGCTTCTAGTTAGTGACTTCTATTCCTGTCTGGGCTTGTTGCAGACTTCACGAGATTCAGCGCAGGTGTGAAGCTTTTCCCTTACCAGCCTGGGGATGAGAGCTAGTGGGAGGCTGTTTTCCAGCACTCTCATGGAGATGACTCCTTGGTTTTGCATGGTCTCTTTTTTCCCACAGGATGGTCTGTGATTTGCATTTTAGCTTGTGACTCTGTGTCATTCCCTTCCCTGCCCCAATTTCCACCTCTCCTTGTTGTGCTCTGTTCAGATTAGTCCACGTTTTTGCAACAGTGTAGGTGCTCTGGAGGGACAGGATCAGGTCCTACAGCACAGGCAGTGCACAGTGAGATTTCAAAAACCCCAGGGCTGGCAGTGCTGCATCCTTCCCTTGTGTTTCCCTTTCCCAGAAAGCAGCACAGAGATCCATGGTCCTTGTTMTATTTGAAATGAGGGCATMATCGCTGCTCSCCTTATTTACCTTCAAGCCAGCTTGGCTGAGATATCCCTTGCAGAGGGACACCCAACACCCCKCACAGGTATTCACCCCTTCCCTTGGAGGCTGGGGACGCTCCCAGGAGCCTGACCCACAGAAGCAGGAGAGGAGTGGGAGGGTGCTCAGCTGGGCTGCATKGGCTGGGGAGGTGGAGGGGCACCTGGGGAAGGAGGCACCTTTTCCATCTCTCAGCCCCTCAGTGTTCCCCAGGATCAGCTCCATGTATCCTGTATCAGGAGTTGCAGGGTCTGGTGTAGGGCCACTCGCAGGGGCAAAGGGGGCCCTGCTCACCCCATCACAGCCAGAACAATGTCGGGGCGGTCGCTGCGGTGGGAGTTGGACACTGATGGGATGGGACAGCCCGGGAGCTTGTGTCCCAAGGGCTGCTGAGTTGACACTGTCCTTTAGTGCCCTCTTCCCAATCCAGCGGAGCCCAGCMCTGGTAGAGCTGTGGAGCTGCCAGCTGCCATCACTGTCCCTTCAGAGCCACGCTCTGTGACAGATCTGCTTCCTCCTGCTGCTGAGCCCAGCTCTCAGGCACTCCCTGGCCTCACTGCAGGGTGTGGGGGGCCTGGCAGAGCCACAGTCCCTTTGGTGCTCCCTTTCAGGGCTTAGCTGGTGGAGCAGGGCCCCAAAGCATGGTGGTGCATGTTGGGGGGAGCTGGGTGCATGCTGCCCCCACTGCAGCTCTCTGCCACTGCCTCCCTCAAAGTCTCTGCTGTGTCCGGCAGCATCGCAGCCAGCTCGGGGAGAGCCACTGGGCTTCTCTCCTGTGCCCCATCGCTGCATCCGGATTACACTGGCAAAGGGAGCTGGGCTGGCATGCTGCAGGCTCTGCCGGCAGCTGCTGAGCCAGGCTGTCTGGAAACCCTACACTTGAGGATTTGTTCAAGGGTCAGAGATTGCCTGACGCCTGCAGGGTGCTTTTGAACCCGTAAGGAGGAACCTGGAGTGTTCCCAAAGACTTCTGCAGTGCCAGCAATGTGCAAGGCCAGCTGCTGCCTCTGTGCCTGGTCCATCCCTGGGTTATGCCCTGCGGTGCTTCCTCTGAAGCAGCGGAAAGCTTTCCATCCCTCATTTCTAAGTCCAGCTGTACCCCTCTACCGTAAGGTCTCCAGTTCTGCCTGCTAGGGCCAACTCATCCCACTCAGCTGTGGTTTTTGGCTGCACTGCCTGGTGGCTCTCTCCTTCCATCTCCCTGGCTGGGTGCCCAGGGTGATGCTGCTCCTCCAGGGCTGGGAACCCCAGCTGCAGAGCTCTCGCTCACTGTCTTTTCCACAAAGAAATGCCAGTGTGAGAGCTCCGTGGCCCTCAGATGTGGATGGGGGATGTCTTCTCCCAGACTGTGCCAGGACACCCCAGACATCCCAGCTTACCCTGCTGCTGCAGAGCCGTGAGAACCAGAAAACCCTCAGGTCACTCCTGGGGCAACCAGCTCCAGCAGGGAGCTCTCCTGGCTCTCTGGATGTCCAGCCCACTCCAGGTGGGTGATTCCTGTGTTTCTAACAAGGCAAGGGAAGAAAATTAAAAGCCCAAGTGAGCAAAGCAGCCAGGCTGAGCCAGGAAAYGTCAGAAATGCCTCTGTCAACACTGCAGCTGAGGCAAGCAGGCAGGCAAGCAGCTTCTTAATTATTGATGGTGCTTATAAATAAATGCTGGGGCAGRGAGGAGAAGGTTATAACAGAGCAGAGGAGCCACTTCTGGGTGGGGGAGGGAACCCGAGAACTTGCTTGTTTTAAAGGTCATTAAGTTTTGCCTCTCTTTTCCCTTTTTTCTGTAAAACTCAGTGATATTTGAGTTGGTGGATAATCTTCCTTGTGCATCTTCTTCTTGCACCTGCCTAACCTGGCCAGGCAGCAGGAGGAGAGAGGAAAGACACCCATAAGCGAGGGCAGTGAGAGAAAGAAGGGGGAGGGAGGAAACACTGTGTGGAATGTGGGACAAACAGGCAAACGAGGAGACAACAAAATTAGTAGAGCAGCAAATCCCAACCCAAGTGTAAATAATTTTTCACCATGTGAAAAGAAGGTCTACGTAGGCTCAGATTTATCTTCCTGCTCCTGGAACTGAAGCCCAGGCAACCTCTGGTGCAAAGCAAGAGGAAAGTGCGTGACACAAGGCTGGGCAAGRACTAGAAGGAGATGCAGGGATCTTGGTTGGGGACTGGAACAGTAACCCAGTGTCTGCATAGCCTCAGGGACTTGTGCAGCAGGCTCAGGGTGGTGTGTCCCAGAAAAAMCAGACTATCTGGTGGCAGTAGTTCTGGGATAGGGATCCCACAGCCAGCTGAAAACACAGGAAGGGTTTTGGGTTAGGATTTCAGATTGGAATTACAGCTGTTCTTTGAAAGCGACAGCCCCCACAGGAGTCTAAAGTGTACAGCAGGACTTTACAACGTGGTCTGAAGCTCTCCGGCTCACAACAGTGAACATACAAGCACTGGGTGCAATAGAGACTCAGGCACAATGGAGCTCCTTCTAGTCTGGAAGGAGCTGCAGATCCTACTGGATCACCTTCCATCCCTGCCCAGTCTCCAGGGARCCATTACACCTCAGTGCCTGGGGCTGCTCATGGGTACAACTTTGGGTATAACTTTGCTCATCTTTCCACTGGGGCCTGCCGTGTTTGCACACCTGCAGGATGAGCAGCTCTGCAGTGCACAGGGGATACAGCAGCACGTGGCTCTCTGGATGAGGGCCTGGATGCATTCTGGGTAACACCAAGACAGCCTCACTGACACCCTGGGACCCCACAGCCACCCTCCAGTGATTCAGAATGACATCAATCAAAATTCAGCCCTTGATGGAAATGGGCTGCTCCCTGTCAGGAGGGTGGGCTCAGTAGCAGAGTGCTCCAACAGCAGGGATGGTGATGGGGAGGAGATGTAGGAGGCAGCAGAATAATTGTCCCTGTGGGTTTACCTGGTGCTTTCTGGAGGAGAGAGGAGCTCTGGGTCGCAGCTGAGCAAGTCACGCCTCCCTGCAAGCGGCATGGAAACGCCAGCTGCAATCCAGGCTGAGCAGCTGAATGCAAAGTGCCAGTGCTCTCACACAGGGWACCAGCTGGCCGTGAAGGGCACACAAAGGCGGGCTGCTGGGATTCCCCAGGAAGTGCCTCTCCTGCCTCCTTGGGCATTCAGCACGCTGTGCAGAGTATTCTCCTGCGGTGGAAACGTCTCTTCCCCAGGAATGCTCCCCAGAAGCCAGGSACCCAGGGCTGGAGGGGTGATTCAGCCATGGGGCTGTTCCTGCCCAGCTCATGCTGCCTGTGCTCCAACTGAACACCTCTAGCACAAAGCATTTCCTCCTTTCCCAGGCATCTGGGATGCAGAAGGTGAGCAGTAGCAGCAGCTCGATGTAGCCCTGAGCTGCTCCCRAAGGATGGGAAGTCTCGCCTCATCGTGGGTGCGGAGTCCATGGTTCCCCTCTGCAGCCTTGCACATGCTGCACAGCAGCTGTCCACGAGTGGGTGCTGGCTGCTGAAGGAGCAGGGAGCCCGTGGTGCAGGGCAGTGTSAGGGTGAGCCCACAAGTGTATCCCAGAATTCCACAGATCCGTGGATGTATGGGTTCCTGGATTACATGTGTACGTGTGTGATGTGACCAACTCGTGTCACTACACGTGTAGAATCACAGAACTGKACAACAGTTTGGGTAGGGAAGGAYCTTTAAAGGTCACCTCTGGTTTCCTGTCCCTGAGGGGCTCTCCCTCCCTGCGGGGCTCAGTGAGGACGTGCTACATTATGTTCAGTGTCTCTGGGAGACRGCTCAGCTCCAGCTATGAGGGACCAAGCTCCACAGCTTTTAAGCTTGTGGCTCAGCATGCTTTAACATCCTCTGCAACTCTGCTACTACCACTGCAATCCCAGGACCTTCCCTAGGTGAGTCCTAYGGCACCCAAGGTGCAGCATGTCAAGGTCTTACAGCAGCCTGTCGCACGGCTTGGGGTGGCAGGGGTGTCTAGGGAGAGCTGGGCTTCTCCCAGACACTGTGTGCCAGCCTTCCAGTCTGCAGCCCAGAGTGCAGCTCCCAGAGCAAAGTGCAGGAGGAGAGACATGCAAGTACTTTCTGCTCCCCTTTTGCCAATGTCAGGTAGCTGCTTGGGGTTGAAGCTGGCAAGCGTTTGCATTTCAGGTGCCCTTAAGAGACCTCAGGGTCCATCTGGCCTTACGGAGGTGCTGCCAACCTGACAGCACCTGCTCACAGCAAAAACCCCATCATCTTTTAATTAGTTTCCCATTTCCTGCCATCCCTTCTGAGTGCATGCATTTGGAGGTGCGAATGTGTGCCCAGGATACTTAGATCTGTGATGTTAATAAGGGAATGTAGGCTGCAATCTTGGCCAAAGAACTCTATTTTAAGCTTGTGTTTARTTTCCTGAAGCCTTCCCAGCTGAGCATTACCTAACCTGCTGCTGAGATGCAGGGCACGCCAGGCACAAATGTGGCAGCTATCACAGCTGCAGCACAGGATGTGAGGATCTTGTCCTCCTGCAGCAGGGACAGACGACAGGATGYGAGTCTGTGCACAGGTGCTTTACCAGAATGACAGGAAATGCCCGCTCCTAGGATCAGCAGCAGCCTGGCATGGCTGCAGCACAAACCCCAGCATTTCTACTGCAGCAACCCACTTTACCAGCCTGAGGTGATATTGGCACCACAGATGTCTCCACAGAACCACTCTTTGGTAGGGTAAGATCCATTTTSTCCTTCAATTCCAGAATGGTTTTAGTTCTACTGCACTTACAAGATCAGTGGTTATGCTGTGGCGTCATTGATTCTTGCGAGCTCAGAAAGGGTACGGGAAATACTGAATTTCATGTCTATAAAAGCCAAGTGCAGCAAAGGAGGAAGAAAATGAGTTCCCAAGACTGCCTCAGCTGAGGCAGAAGAGCACCACTGAAGCAGGCTGAAGCCCTGCTCACAGACTAGGTGGTTCTTAAGGTTTATAGGAGGGTGGTGCAGGAGATGCAGCAGCCCTGGGTGTGGCAGGTGCTGGGGCTGCTGCAAATATCCTGGGAACAGAGAGTCATCCCTCTATCGGAGGGGACATCAGGAAGGGACAAACAGAGCTGGCATGCCAAGGCATCAGTTCTTTGCTGCTCACTCATCACACAGTGCTGAGAGCCCAACAGCACCCACAGCAGAGATGGATCTCTTTCCAACAGCTCCAAGAGCCACTGCTCCATGGTGCCTCTGTAGCAGCAGTCCTTGGCCTTCCAGGGAAGTGGTGTCAGTAAAGGCTTGAAGGGCAGCACCCAGACCTCCTTCCCTTAATGGGTTGAGGGTTAGGTTCAGTGGCTTTTAAGCTAACAATCAAGCCAAAGCGGGTTAATTCTGTAAGGCTGCTGCTGGCAAGCTCGGGCTCTGCTTTTGGAGCATCACGCAGGAGCAGCTCGAGCCAGCATTCCTTTCCTCCTCCTCACACCTACTCTGCAATACCGGGAGGAGACAACATCTCCTGTAGCAGCTATTAATACACTAACACAACAACACTCCAGGAAAGCGCCTTCCCAGTGACACAGAGCACCCCTTCCCAAGCCCACCTGCTGCTGCTGCGGCCCAAGTGAAGCACGGGAATTGTGCAACAGGGGCCACTGACACTGCATTCAACTGACAGCATGAACCATCCTCTCCAGCACCCTACCAGCCTTGTCACAAGGGCCCTGAAGCACTGGGCTAGGTATTCCTGCTCTCCCYAGGGCTCTGCATCCAGAAATGGAAAGAGATTTGACAAGGCACCAAACTGCTCTGCTACAGTGGAATGCAGGCAGGGGCAAGCAGCAACCTGCCCTACTGGCAGTGATGAAGGAAAGGGGCCTATACACCCCTCTGATGGCTGAACTCTTGCCAGGAGGGGCAGATGCCCTGAATCCTTGGCTCACAGATCCCTTTGCAATAAGCCCCGCTGCTTTAAGCTTCCTGGCTTGAAGCAGCACTTACTGAACCAAAGGCTTAAGGTCTGCACTCTTGCAGTAGCTGCCAGTGATTTGAGGAAGGGAAGTACAGTTGTGAGCACCACCAGCCTCTAAAGACTCCCCATTCCCTCTGCCTCTGAGTCCTCATATTTATATCTGGCACTTCAAATGCAAAACCAGCTGCTGGCACTTTGCAAAGATGARTAGGAACCACACTAAGCCACAGGGATCACATAGGAGATTTTGGGCTGGACAACCACTGAGATATGGAAGAAAACCCCTCGTCTGCTAATGATGCCCCAAATCCCCATCCTTTTTCCCCGAGATGCGCTGTTCACTGGAGAGAAGGGAAATAACTCTTTGCTCACAGCAGCTATTCACCCTCCCTCCCTGAGGCAGGCAGTGAAGTGGGAAGTCTCTCATTTGGACACAGCCATTCCCTACCACATCCTCTTCACTAATCGGTATCTTTGTGACAGCCATTTCCTGCTACCCATCCATCAGCACCACCGTGCTCCTAGCCCTCCTCCCTCTCTCCCCAAAAGCAGACAGGTGGTCCACCACCTTCCTTCAGAGTGACAGGCAACTCTTACCTGCTGGTGAAATTATTCTGCTCTTGCTGCTCATAGGGTGAAAACCTGCTTGTATCACTACCCCGTTGCACTTTTGCCTTAGCTACCRTTTGTGATCTCTATTTAGGTCAATTCTGTATCTAAAATAATGTTTTGGCAGGAGCTCTCAACATCACTCTAACACAGAAGTCTGAAATGTCTTTATATATTGAATTTGCTGGGTCCACCACTGCTTGTGAAAAATAACCAGCTGATGAAACCTGCTCACCTCAAGATGAAGCATCCTGCCCCAGGGACTTCCACGCTGCAACACAGCAACATTTCCATTCTCACAACTCATTAGATCAGTGTTGGTTTTCAAAGGAGGTGGTAAGAAGCCAGAARGAAAGCGTTACAAAGGAGTTGCAAGAATAAAGAGAGGTAAGAACATTCATCCAAAGCAAAGAGATGGAGAGGAGGACAATTCTGTTCCCTCAGTGCTGAGGACTGGCTTCAGCACCACCCATTCCACAGCCTAGCAAGCCTGAGCCCATAAGCAAGGTGGGATTTCTCTTCCCATTTCTAAATTAGAGTAGCATTTTTCACCAGAGGAGTGTCCTGAGTTCTGCAGTAGGATGGAACTGCTTAGACTCTTAGAAGAATGCGTGCTGACTTCTAGAACTGCAGGGGCAGAACAAGCCCCTCTGCCAGAGCAGAAAAAAAAAGGTGCAGCTAACAAGAAACATCAGGTGATTGGATACTCTCCACCCTTTAATGGCTTTAGGATAACACTGCRCCAGCTCCCCATGTTCTCAGAAAATCTCTGTGCTGGTCTTGCAACAAGACTTGCATTGTTCCATGACAGGCAGGATCTGCTGTTGCAACTATTGCTTTCCGARGCTCCATCCCCATATGCTTGTGCTGAGAACAGGCAGCATCATTCTGTCAGTGGGGTCTGCTGCTCCTGGATGGTCACAAGTCAAATGCTCCAGGACTGGCTGCAGCAATGTTCAGCTGCTCATCCTTTCAGATGGGCCGAGTATGTGGTCAGTACCAAATGTCCAGCTGGGTGCATACAGCATCAYAGTTTGCTCTGAGCGAACTCCAGTGCCGTAGTCAGAGCTCCCTGCATGCCTTTGGCATTCCCACTGCCCTTAGCAACGACAGGAGAACCTCCTGCCTTCCCTTCCATCTGTGTACAGACAGCCATGGCCCAGTCAGCGGCAGAGAACGCAGGGAGGCAATTCTGGGGAGGAGACACAGGTAGGTTATTGGTACTGTGGGGCACTCTGCAGTCTATGAATAAAGAAGGTAACAACATCCTCTCCTYACCCAGCCTGGGCCCCCACCAACCTGAGGCAGTCTTGACTGTGAGGACCACAAAGGCTGAGCTTACATGTTAATGCTGTGTCTTGCCCCTGGGCAAACACCTGGAGGATCCAGGGATATCTCTGCTATTCAGCAGAGACTGAAAGCACATCAGGTCCCAGCAGTCATCTCAGGTCCTGCCCCTATGTGATTAACTACCAATCTCAGGCAAAACCCCAGAAAAAGCCTCAARCAGGACCTGCTGAGCAGTGAGTCCWGTCCCCCTTTGCAGGCAAGCTCCCCTCCTCTCTACCAGGACTCTGCTTACCTTGGACACTTGACAGGCACAGAGCACCTCACCMGAAGCCTGAGGGCTGAGCAGCAGGACTGATGAGCCAGGAGATTTGTCACACAGCTGGTTCACTACTTTCATTAGGATCTAGGGAGAAGAGGGGTCAGGCTACAGCAAAAGAGGYTGGCATCCAGCAGAAAATGTTCCCAGCAGCTCCCTCTGGCTGTTTGCAGCACCTGAGGTATCGCTGGGCCAACAAAGAATGCGGTTACTCACAGAGAGGGAATCAGCTGGGACAGTGTCAATGATGACAGGCTGGTTGCAGTATTTTGCTAGCAAGACTTGTGCCTTCTTTTCAGCCTGGAGGGAGAAACACACAGCACTTTGAAGGGCTACAGGTGGCACAGGGTGGGCTGGATGGGAGTATCTGCGTGTCATATATACGCAAAGGGATTGCAAGCACTGCTCTGTGGGACAGAGGGCTGATGTATGATAGCAGAATTTCAGCCTGGCCGACTGAAATCTCCACATAGAGACCTGCACAGCCCTCCTTCTCCAAATATAAGCAGAGATGAACCCCTGTCAAAAATGGAATAGAGTGACTCATTCAGTCTACAGACTCTCTTCTGGACCTTTACAGCACCACACRTCTCAGGAAGGCTTCTGTGGCAAGATGTTGCTACTTTAAGAAAGATAGTTTTTCCTTAGTTCTCTAAGTTACCAATAAGCATTTCCACTCTGCTTTTAATGTAAATTGGCAGAGCATAAACACATGTGGGAAGCACAGCAATATGCATGTAGCTGGAAGAAAGACTCTGTCCTGTCTGTGTAACATTGTTAAGCCCACTGTGAGGATCMTCTCATCTTCTCCATCCATAAACAAGGTGATGCTCATGGGCCTATTGGTGTTGGCCAAAAGTGCTGGTATAGGGCACTCCATTCTCACAGGCAGGGACACATGGAAATGCAGCAGCTAAAAACCCAGTCAGTCATTCTCTGCATTTTAAACAATGGCCCTGGAAAAAGCCAGTGAAATCAACCCAACACAAGGCTTGTGTAGCACTGTGTGTGATTTTATGGGCTTTCTTCTGCCTTCTAATGAGACCCTAATGACTGAGTGGCTGTGAAGTGTGACAGAGACATCAGGCCCACTGGTGTGTCTATCAGCTGGCTGCAAGTCAGCGTGCTGCTGCCTCAGTACCTGCTGCAGCTCCAGTTTCTTGATGGCTGTGTTGGCCGTTCGCTGCAGTGCTTTCAGGATAGTCTGTAGCTCTTTTCTTTGCCACTGGGGCATTGYAGTGCTGGCCACCACCTGCAAGACAATTTGCTCCGTAAAAACATTGAACTGTACCTAGGCGTAAAGCGCTGGCTCTCTGGGAGGTCAGGCTGGAGCACGGCCTCTTCCCAGACCCTGCTCTAACTCATGTGCTCAGGGCAGCCAGTCATTGGGGTGAGTTTTCTCTTTTCATCTGGCCCTCTGTAAAGAGCCACCTGGACACTGGTAAAAGCCCTTGGGATCAAAGAGGCAAAAACAAGGAGCAACCTGCCCTTGCTATTGATGGTGGCAAGACGTGAACCTGGTAGGGAAAAAGTCATGTATCTCAAGTGGACAAACCCATGCTGGGTTCTTTCTGTAGAAGAGCATAATCCTTACTTGGGTCAGCTGGCCMACTTCTTTGGAGAGGTTCTGCATCTCAGGAATAGAGGTGATCCTCTGYTTCATTCGTAGGGAGACAGAGTCCACTTCCATAGCCAAGCACTGGCCTACTTCCCGGGCCTGCAGAGGKGGAAGGAATGCATGCTTCAAATGCAGCAACAGAAACAATCCACAGGGATGGAGAAACGGGGGCAGACAGCACGGTCATGAACACTGAAGTGCTRCTCAGGATCCAGTAGGAAGACACCTACAGATGGTTTAGGAATGACTGTTCTTCCAAGACTCTGAAATATAAGATTCCTTTCTAGATTTGCAACCAACACTAGATGGTCACACTCAGGCGGACCAAGCTGTTGAGCTTTATGTGGTATTTATGGTAAAAAATCATGTTTCCTCAAAAATTGGTGCCAAAATGATCACTATTTGCTTGAGGAAAAACTGGGGAGCTCTGTGGAGCATCTAAGAGCTCTTTTTTTCATTAGCAAATGCAATCCTGAAACTACTGACTGAAGAAACAAAAGAAACACTATCAGCCAAGAAACCTCATCAGCCATTCAAGCACATTTCCTGAGTTTAGCTATCTTGGTTAATTTCTTATTATTTTCACCAATCGTGCTACGATTAATAATTTTTAAAAAGCTATTACAAGCTTTTTTCACCAGTGCCAATCCTTATGGTTTGGAGCATTTCCTCTCTGCCAGATCTGTGTCCATGACAGTGCTGCGAGACTTTGGAGAAGGACAGCTGAGTGTGTAAGAAAAGYCATGGACAGTGAGGACTGCTCTGCCTAGCTAGGATACACAACCCTTTCAAGTAATTTCAAGTAATTCTCTCATGCCTGCTGTCTCCCTTGTCTCATGAATACTTGCACAGARCTCCTCTCAGGGGCTCTCCAGGTCAGCACTTCCAGCAAAGCATGCAGATGTGCCCTGCAGCTTTTTGTTCTTCTGCATGAAGAAAAGCCTCTCTGGGACAGATACACAGGGGACAGCCAGCCAAAAAGTAACAGATTTGCAGGGGTGGGCTTTGCCTTTAGTCTTTCCAATTCCACTGACTATGAGTCATTCTCCTCTGACTGCAGCCTTAAAGGAAGGGGGAAGGCTCACGGGGCACCTGACACTTCCAAATACTCAAAGGGCAGAGTGATCTCACAAACACAATAGTAGGTTGCTTACTTTTTATACAGACCCAGCCAAACCAGAATCACAGTTTAGCAGGAAAAAGACTAAAGAAAGGAAGCAAAAGGGCTGTAAGAATGAGGCCAAAGCCCTGTAATCATAAAGTGCAAATCCAGCTGKGATAAGCAGGAGGCAAAATCAATGCACAAAGGATTACACCTTTAAATACCTACTGGGGAATTGAAATTTATAGACCAGACGCTTCCTGATATTTTGTGCCAAGTTTTTACCTTGGAAAAGGGGTTCTGAAGAGACAAATGAAGGTCAAGGAGACAGAAGACTAGTATGGGAGGGAAAGGAGGTGAATAGTGAAGTATAGGAGCAGAGCTGAGTCCAAAGGTGTAACAGAAACCCAGATGAAGCACAGCAGGGAGGCTCCAAACAAAGCAGTGGGGAGCTAATTGTCCGCAAGGAACCTACTAGATTTGGTCTTTCTGGCATTGTCTTCACATGACAGAAGTCTCAGTTCCCTCTTTCTTACCTGTTTGGCTTGTCCCCCTGTCACTGCAATGACACGGCTAATCCCTTTGACAAGCTGACGCTCGCTGATGATGGCCAGATCTTCCACAGATCCTGTTTGGAGAAGGTGCCTAAAAAGCCAGCAGAAAACAGGAAAGTAAGTAAGTTGCTCTTCACAAACAAATATCAGGGAGCCTGCTTTCTTTTCAGAAAACTCTAATGTTCAGCAGTCCTTTCCTAATCCCAATACCTTGAATCCTTTCCAGTCCCTAAAATCCTGATGGTAACCTGTCAGGCAAGAGACAGCAGAGTTGAGGCTACTCCAGAGGAGCCTCTGAGCCTCTGTGCTACCTGCCCAGCAGGCTCCGTCAAATGGCGCATACCAGCCAAGCTCTGCCCTCCTTTCCTCTCCTTTCCTTCAGCAGTGAGATGAATTGGGCTTTTTCTCTTCTAGTCAGCTGCTACTGAACCTTGCAGAAAGGAATATTTTCCTCCAATTCCACCACTCTCYTGTCAGACCAGTTCACAGCCTGGMCAATAGACTCCAGATAAAGGATAGYTGTGCAGTCTCAGGACACTGACAACCTTCCTTTTCCKCCTTGTCTATTCAACAGTGGATATKAAAATTATGGTGTCTCGRGTTCTGTTACCATTCCAGACAGCTTCACAGGAATTAATCATCTCCCATGAAGTTTCCTGTTCCACTACTCCCAAAAGAATGATCTCAGGGCTAGAAAATTGCTCATTTTCGGCTCTTTCTGCTCTAAGGCCAGTTTGTTCCTTTTTTTTTTTTTTTTTTTTTTGTGGTGTCAGCACTATCCCAAGATTGATTAACTCCTACTCTCATTACTGCTAAAAGCAGAATATTCAGAGTCTCAAGTTCTCACAGCTGAATTGGAGTCTCCAGCTGGGTCTGCAGCCCTTTTGCAACTCCAAAGGCAAAGCATTGSAACCCCAGTGTGACAGGTCACACTCAGCTGGTGCTCTCTGGCTTCCAGGTTGGTTTCAGACTATGAAGCAAGGAAAAATGTTGCGCATTTCATTAAAGTCTGCTCACCTTGGACTTCTAAAGCTTCATAACTAGCCCATCCTGTCCTCACAATATTTAYCCAGTGAGGAAACTTAGTTTCACAGGGACAGGGAGTAGTGATGTTTCCACCTCAGCCACCAGTGCCCACACACATGCCTTCTGGCTGCAAGCAAAAGTCACTTACGTCCCACAGCAGAGCTCCACAGAGGTCTGCATTGCAGCCTCGGAGTCACAGGTCAGCACACTCTCCACAGGGACCCCCAGGGACACTATCCTCACTGGATCTGGATACCCCTGACAGAGGAGACAGGGATCAGCAGCTAACAATGTGTTTGTTCAGGGGCACTTACAGACTAACTACATGGCTTCAGGTGTSTGCCCCATTTTCCCCCTATTCTACAGTAGCCCCTGAATCAGGACCAGCACTACTWCTCCCCCACAACCAGCCACTAAGGGGAGAAAGAAACAACTGGTGACRTGACAGGCTTTTGGTCCACAAGCAGAAAGCCTATGCATCTCCAGTCTCCATATTTTACAACACAGTGTCCTGAGATCTCATCTCTRTCCTATTTTCCCTCCCAAGTTTTGGGAGACAATTCCCTTGCAGAAATGTGTCAACATCTCGTGTCCCAGATGATTCCTGCTGAAGGAGAAGGCTCCTGATGATGTGTGCTGCCTTCCTGTCATACCTCATCCACTGCACGGAGTCCTTGAACTCTTCTCGCCAGTGTGAGGGGGACTTCGGCCATATGGACCACCTCATTTTTTTTTATCAGATCCTGGACCACTTGCTCCACTTGCTGCAGCTGCTCCACAGTCACATGGCCCTGAGGAAGCAAATCAGCTACATTCAGGAGAAGCCTCCTGAGAGRTACAGAACAAAGGAGGGAGAACTGGGGCAGAGCCACCAGATGACTCAGCTTGGGCACACCACTCTTCCCCTGCATCTCATCATCTCTGCTTGCAAAAGGGAACTGTGAACATCATGACCCTCCCATCCTCTCCTCCCACGAGGGATAAGGATTTTTAATGCAAGAGCATCAGCTAAAGTCTTCAGAAGAGATACTGGAATGAGTGACAGGTAACTGGGACCAGCACTGAGCCTGACTCAAAGGTTCACAAATACTCTCACCTGAATGTCCAGTACAGACCAGATATGTGCCACAGCCAAGCACCATCTCTCAAAGACCTCTTTACACTTTCACATCAGCCCCATGACCACTGGCCTTGCTAAGTCCTTYCCCTTCTCGATGAGGCCCCCATTGATCCCTTTGGCGGGCCCTGCTCAGGGTCAGGTCAATGCAAAGTGGACACGGTCATGTCCAGAGGACCAAACTTCATTACTCAGATAAAATGTGACTTGTCTCTAAARGGGTGATTATGGTTAGAGGAGAAAGATCCCTGGAGAGAAGACCAGTACTGGAATGGTGGTACTGCTGAGAACAAGGACACTGGATTTCACTCACCTTGGTATCAAAGTCGAATCGCAGCCGCTCTGCTGTCACATGGGACCCTCGCTGCTCGGTGCTGTCACCCAGGACGTGTCGGAGCGCGAAGTTCAGCAGGTGGGTGGCAGTGTGGTTTGTCATGCAGGCCAGGCGCTGCGCCTGAAAGCACACACCAGTGAGCAGGGAGTGCTGGTTCTCCACAGCTCAGGGAAACAGGGGATGGCATCAAGAGAAAAGGAAAAGGCTGCATGTGAGGGGAKGGGAGAAGATGGAGGAAAAACAAGGTAGTACAGCTGTCAGACAGGTTATGTGACAGGGGAGATCTAACTTATTTTTCCATGGGATCATCTTTGTAAAACAGTAATGGGTAGGCTGGATACTCTTGGACAGACCAATGGCTCACAAAGATTACAGAGTCAGTTGTGAGGTCTCCTCCCCATGACATACTATGAAGAAAAACAGGCTCAAGAACACAGGGGACAAAGATCTGCTGTGCACAGGTTACTCAGGACATCACAAGGAAAAGGTTAAGAGCAGTAAGTTATCACCTCATCCACAAAGAGCTGCATTTGGTCACCAGCACGCAGGGTTTCCACAGCAGTGACCTCATGGATGACRTAGCCACCACAGAGATGTACTGACTCTACAGGGAAGAGGACATCCTGAGCAAAGAGACAGAAAGATGAGTTAGGACACAGGGAAGATCCAAATACCTGTGCTATGTACCTGCTTGACCCAACTGAGGAACACAATTCCCACCAATCCCTAAAAGACAAGGATGGGTGGGAAAAGCAGAAGAAGCTTACTGCAAACATAACCAAAGTGTCTCAGACCTTCCCTTTACCCAGCCACTCACTACACAAAATGCTGAGGCTRCAGTGGAGGAGCAGTAACACCACCCAAGCAGATGAATTTTCTTAACAAGTATGCTCATCAATGAGAAAATGGACAGYATCCACCAAGGCAGCTGTCTCTGGCATCCAAGGTACCATTACTGCTTCACTGGGATGGCAACAGAAACTGGACCCCCACTCCAGCTTGGGGAGAAGTGCYGAACAAGGCACCATCACATTCTGCAAGGCTACAAAGACCTAGGGGAGATTATCAAGAGCTGGAATGGGGAAAAGAAAATGCACCCCATGYAACTTCCCAGGAGGGGGTCAAAGACCTCCATCTGGCAAGGCTGAAGGAACATGCTGCAGAAGTGGAGGTCCTCCCTGATGCTCTTGTGAGGGGTAAGAGTTTTGGCACTGGGTCTCATGCTGGGCACTGCTTGCAGCTGCCCAGGACTGAACACAGACAAGTTACTCAGCTTACAAACTCTCTGATCAATGACTGCCTTCCCTCAGCATTATAACCCCAGCTGGCAAGAACACAGCACACTGAAGGGAGACCTAAGAAGATTTTARTCTTCCTCAGCAAGATGAAATTGCAAAGAGCTGTGAGAGACAACAAGAGCAGCAAGTACACCACTGTGAAGTTACTGCTGCTTCTGCCTCACCCCACCAACCCTGATGCTAAGTCAAGGGAACTGTAAAGAGTCAGCAGCTTGCAAATTAACACAGTAAAACAGCCCATCACTTGGAGAACTTTGCCTGGCCTCAGATGCCATGGCAGCCTTGAGCTGGGCAGTAGAGGGCCTTACCTGCTGTCCTAAACGTATCATGTAGCCTTGGTCAGAGTCTTGCCCRCCCTGCTCTGCATAGAAGTTAGTCCTGTCCAAGATGACACCACAGCGCTGCCCTGCCCCAACCTCCTTGTGGAGAGACTGATCTCTGTACAGCATCAGGACAGTGGCCTGGCACGGRCTGAACTCTGCCAGGGGGAAGAAGACAGCAGCAATTAGTGCATACATCCTGTCAGATGCAACAGGAAAGAAGGGATCACTTCCCTACGCCAATGCTGCCAACACCCAGGCTATACTGAAAGCTGGCACTTTGCCTTGGTAGGAGAGGAACAGCWACAGAAAGGACAAAGGGCTGGTCACCCCTCACTGACCTAATGACAGAATTGCTGCGTAGCAGCTAAGCAAGCAGGGACACCCAATCTGGCTCCACATGTGCCTGGTAGAAGAAAATGTGGCACAGACACATCTGCATTTTGCTATACTGCAAGCTTGGTAAACCTGACTGACCTTTATGAAGAGATGACAGACATTGTAGACAGGGGACAGCAGGGACATCACCTTCCCAGATGCAGCAAGCTTCTAACATGCTCTCCTGTAGGTTCCTTGAACCCAAACTTGGGCACTATAGACAAGTGGACCATCAGGTGTGTAACTGKCTGGGCAGCTGGCCCCAGTGAGAGTTGCTCAGTAGTTCAATGTTCAACTGACATTCAGCTACTAGTGGAGCTACTTGGTAGCTGATATAAGGGAAAGCACTACATCCTCATTAGTGACTATCCATGACAAGATGGGATATATCCATACYCCACTTGTATATGTCAATTAATTGGCAGGGACTGGCTGATACATTGAAGAACTGGACTGCTTTTCAGAGGCATCTGAGCAGTCTACAGAAATGGACTGACTGAAATCTTGGGTTCTCAGGAGCAAGCTGAACACGAGCCAGCAGGATGCCRTTGCAGCAAAGAAGGCTGCCTGCTTGCTGGGCTGTATGAACAAAAACATAGCCAGCAGGTCAAAGAAATAGGTTATTCATSCCCATTTAGCATTTGGGAGACCTAGAGTACAGGAAATTCTGGCTGTACATTAGAAAAACACCTTACAGACKAAGAGTGATAAAGAACAGGGAACAGAGAAGCTGTGAGAGCTCTGTCCCTGAGGATACTGAAAACTTAAATGGACAATGCTCTGAGCAACATGATCCAACTGTGAAACCAATGCTACTTTTATCAAGAAATTCGACATCCAGAGATCCCCTTCAACCCAAATTACTCCATGATTCAGAAGCTGAGAAGGTAGGACAGGTTTAGCTTGGAGACTGCAGCCAATGTCACTGCTAGGCTTTTTTCCTCCATTGTGCTCTTGCTGTAGTATATATAGCTTGAATTGCCTCACTTTCTGCTTAGTGTGGGCTGCCACACTAAGTGGCAGTGGGCTGCAGCACACTGAGTAAAAGGGAGTTGGCTGTACACAGCCATCTCTAATTGTCTGTGACAGCCACACCACCTCTTGCTCCCTGTGGCTTACCTTCGTGCCTTCGGCAGAGCATCAGCAGCCTCAGTTACCCTAAATGACAAAAAGCCTGCGCTGGCACCTAGTGGTCTGCCACGGAAACAGCAAGGGCACGGCTTCACACAACGACCTAATCCCCTTGTGTAATTATTCTTCTTTCTCCTGAGCACACACRYCCAGAAGCCTATGTGTTGGAGAGASACTTATCTCTAGAAGAAATCAACAGCCCCAGTTTCACCACTGCACCCAGTGGTGCCAACCCAGAGCTCAGCCTTTTTACCAGCCCAAAAGCCTTCCTAGGGACATACCAACAGCTCCAAGAAAAGCACCCAGTTTGCGATGAAGTATAGGGGTAGGGAAAAGATGCAGCAGCAAGGTGGACAGATTTGGACTACAAAGTACACGTTGTGCATGCATGGAGTTAGGCAGCAAAAACATTCTTGTAAGGGACTCCAGCAGAGCCTGCCTTGCAGAWGGGCTGGGCACTCACCGTAGTTCCCGTGCTGGCCCAGGGTGTAGGCGTACTTTGGAGAGTCATCCGTAGCAGGCACGTTGCTGCTCCGCAGCTGAGCCAGCGAGTGCACATCCAGGTGGGTGTTGGTGTTCCCTGCCTGCCCTGCCTGTGCACCACCAGCCTTTCGCTGCAGCAGAGCAAAGGCACAGTTAGATGGGAGACACCTGCGGGCAAGCAAACAGGTAACTGGAGCTATAAGGCTWGGGATGGCTTCTTCCACCTTTGTGGGAAAGCCTTGCTCAGATCCAGGCTGATGTAGGCTACTGCTAACCAACCCCATCCTTTCAAACCTCCCAAGCACCCAATACCACTCTGTGCTAGCCATGAGCCAGGCCATAAGCACCTGTTAACACATCCCTCCTGGAACAGCTTTTGGTTTAGCTGTGAAGCTTCCAGRACATTAAAGCTCAGGAGAGCAAGGCCTCAAACCAATTACTGCATTGTGGGATTGGGGGTCAGGGGTAGGTAGGGTGAGTTGTCCAGCTCTACAGAGACCACGGAGATTTTGCAAATGCTTCATATTTTTTTTGCTGACTGGCTGTCTAATCTGGCTCTACTTTGTGTGAGGAGTTGGACTCCTTGACTGACAAGAGGACTCTCCTAACCTATATATTTTACAACCTTCACTCCAGCAACAGTCGACATCATAAAATACCCAAAGAAAAACACCAGCCAATACTTCAGTTCCACACTCAAAAACAAAGGGACTTTGATGACACTGCTATTTCAGACTCACTTTCCCTTCAGGGAGAAGGCATWTAGCCCTGTGGTGCTCTGAAGAGCCTCAGCAGTGCAAGGGATCCTGCTTCCATGCTCACAGGAGACAGGTAAGGCTTTGAATTATTTTGACAAGGCATCTCCCTCTTACCTTTGCATCTTCCAGAACAAGTTCATTAAAAGCAGCTGAATCCAAACTGATTCCTTTCTCTTCAAGCATCAAGTCAATCAGATCCAGAGGGAATCCCAAACTCCCATAGAGAGACCAGGCTACTTCAGCTGTGAGACAAAAAGAAAGACAAGAACTCTGTGTGAGAGATCAGACAAAGATCATATCAAGATTTGTCTGGATAGGACCAACCTAGTGTGTGCTTTAGTAACTGGATCCACTGTGTGTGCAATTGTACTGTTTATAGGGAAGAGAAGCCATGCAGTTCTTGCATGGGACTGAGTATTAATGATGCTCCAGAGCCCCATTCTGCTAAAATTCGGTKCAAGCATATCTGAACAGGCAGCCACGTTGGTTGGGTCCTGTTCTACTCCTCTTAGCTGTGTCTTGCAAGGACTAGTTGACCAGGGAATCAAACAGCAAGGGAATGTTTCTAACCTGCCTGATGCCTAGCTTGTTGTGAGGATCAAGTACTAGAAAACAACTGCAATCTGGAGAAAGGAACATCTGCTCCTCTGTCTGGGGCTAGAAGGTCACAGAAAATGCAGGGGAGGCAGACACCCACCAGTTTTGACTGTAATTCTTGTGAGGACCTGGAGCAAACTGTCTCTAAGGGCAGCTTGTTAGAGGAGGGAGAGTCACCTGGGAAATTGGTGGAGGGCTCCATCTGCTGCACTGTCCGCTCGATGATGTGCCTCCCACGTTCCAGGGAGGACAGAAATGCAGCCTCGTTCTCATTGATGATATCCTTGATCTGCCCAAGGATCAGAAGAAGGGTTAGTCACAACATTTCAGGGAGTTCCCCAGCTCAGCTCAGCCCTGCTCAAAGCATATCAAGCAGCCTTTTTGTTCTGCAAGTATCCATCACAACATGGCTCCCATGCATTATTGAACACTGCCAAAGTCAYTGTGCCTCCTGTCACCATTCCTGTCAAGGAAGTATTGAGCATCCATCTGGGGAAGACTTTAAACTGACAAATGTTTCCTATTGGGCATTCATGTCTGTGAYCCAATTACAACTGTGTGTCTGGAACAGCCAGAGAAGTTGCTGTCAGTGGAAGCAAGCTGGGACTAGCCTTAAATCATCACGCCACTTTAGACAAAGGGTACCCAGGCGAGGACATGCTGTACTTGCACTCAAAAAAAAAAGCTACTGTAGCTTTTTTAGAGCAACAGCTGCCTTACAAGGGACATGCAGTCCCGGGTAAGGATCTAGTGCAGCTCCCACATGGAAATCTGCCACAGATACCTCTTGTGCCAGCACATCTCAGCCCACCCACAAGAATA
Source organism: Malurus melanocephalus (assembly GCF_030028575.1). NCBI lineage: Eukaryota > Metazoa > Chordata > Aves > Passeriformes > Maluridae > Malurus > Malurus melanocephalus. The sequence continues at coordinate 3,801,448 of NW_026623237.1, forward strand.
TGATAATGGAGGAGACTATGTTAACTCCTCCAGCTAAGTCCCAAGAGCAGACTGATTTCTGCCCCTGAGATAAACCTGCCTCATAAAGATAACGAGACAGGGGGATTCCACRTTGCTCACCTGGTTGGCATTCCTCGTCAGCTCTGGATAAGCATCTCCCTGTGGAAGTGAGCCTCAGTTAGTGATAACAWCCTCAGCATCCTCCTCAGGGGATCTCACAGCACATCACAAACATTATAGAGGTTTCTCAGGCAGGTGAGTGTGAAGAGAGCCCCAGCACACAGCTCCAGGGTGAGCAGTGTAGGGGAACAATCATGCATGGACCATCTCCTGCCCATCTCCCCATGACCAGCCTCTGCTAACCCCTGCACAGCATCTCTTGGCAAACACATCCATTCACAAAAGAAAGCACTGTTGCTGTGGATGCTGTTAGTACTCATGCAGACCAATTTCAGATGGCTTTAACCAGATACAACAGCCTGGAAGTCACTGCCCTCAGAAACAACAGCATGCACTTGCACACACTTGCACATGCTCGTGCGGACAGTACCATTGATCACACCAGGCACCCTCCCTCCCATCACAAGTGATCGGGGACAAGAGATCTTTACTGCTGGAATGCATAGCATCTGGTACACCTTCCTGGAGTTCCTTCATATCCAAGATTRACTCCTGACAGTGTGCAGGAAAGGGACAAAGGGCTGACTAAGACATGTGTGATGACCTTTTTCCCCTCAAGGCAGCAGTTTTACTCACCAGCACTTCCACTACAGTGGGCACCAAGGAGGCCAGGAGCCCAGGTGGAGCCTGCAAGACTTCAGAGCAAAAGCGGACAGCTCTGCGCAGCATCCGACGCAGCACCAGCCTGGAAAGAGGACAGGATTCCTCCGGCACCCTTGTGAATGTCCCTGCCCAGCACCCCCCAGCTCCTCTGGTCTGATTCACCAACACAGACCAGCTGCTCCCCACACTCTACACCAATCCAAACTCTGGCTTGGATGCAGATTGGAACCTGCAGATTGGAGCCCCTTCCCAGCTCTCATCTTCCTGCTCCGCAAAAGCTCATGCACTCCCTATCTTGGGCCCACACCAGAACCTCTTCCCTAGCTGTTCCCTTTCCTCYCTAGACCTACCTAACTCCCTCCACCCCATGCCATTTCCTGATGTCCTTACTCTGCTCCAGAGAAGCCTGGGTAGATGCCATCAGTGATGCACACGCACAAGGTGCGCACGTGATCTGCCACCACACGGTAGGCCATGTTCACACGCCCAACATCAGCATCCCCGACCAAACCTTGGTATCTGGGTGCCCTGCAGCCCTAAAAGAGAAAGCAGSGAGACAGATCAGCAGAAATTAATGGCTGCAGAAGTTTCAACGCAAGAGGCAGCCAGCCATGCTTGACATAATTTTTTCAACTACCTCTGAACCTTGTACACCTGAGATRAACTCATTAAATCCTTCCACAGCACTATAGATCAAGACTTGCRTACCTAACACAGGTTAGCCAATGCCCTGGCACTGAGAAATTTAAGACACCTTGAAGGAAAAAATGAATCAGCAGTGCTGATATTCCAGCAGATTTCCAACCTGGAATTCTCCTGGTTTTCTACAACACTACATTGGGCCTGGCAGGACCTAACCTCTGTCTCAAAATACTGCTCAGTACCATGCAGAGAAGGCTGTATTATGTTATCTTGCAAGCAGTCTGTGCTTAAGGAGCTTTTGCTGAGCTGTGACTCCAAGCAGAAGCACCATCACCTTGTGAATGGCATCCAGGATTGGAGTGAAGAGATCTGTGTCATAGTTGGAGCGTTTGTTCTGCAGAATTGTCACCAGCCTTTCCAGACCCATTCCTGTATCCACATGGTGCTGCGGCAAGGGAAGGAGATTCCCCTCCACCTCTCTGTCAGTCAGACAGGAAAAAGGCAAAAGAGAAGCAAGGATCAGTTCAAGGGCAAAAAAAAGGAACAGGTGAATCAARGAGAATGGGAAAGTGACAGGGGATGGAAACAGTGGGTGACCCAGCACAAGGATGCTTAGGGATATGACTGACAGCAGCCTGCCTTAGCCCTGTCAGCTACCCAGGATCTGAGCATCACATAGTCAGGATAGGCTGGAATGTATCCAGGGAAGGAAAAAGGCCTTCCCTAACAGGGCCAAAGGCCTTCTCTTCCTTCTCCAGGCTGCTGCAGACCTCAAGAGACCTCTGGAATGCAGCATTAAGGGAGAATAGGCAGTGAAAGTTGAAGAAGACAGGGAAGTAAAGCAAAGTGGACCAAGAGCCATGCTGGACAAATCTCCATGGCCTCTCTTTTGCTCCTGGTATTGCCACCTTATGGAAAACAGTGGTAAGTCTGAAMATATACACATGGTTTTGGAGTCAGGCTAGGGAGAAAAGCAATGGAGTTCAGATGAGATGTCTGGTACCTGCTGTACTGCATGAAGACCAAGTTCCAGATCTCCACAACATCGGGGCTGCCCTGGTTCACCAGTGCTGCAGCATTTCTGCCACCACCCACATGGTCATAGTGGATCTCTGTGCAGGGGCCACAGGGACCTGTGTCCCCCATCTCCCAGAAGTTGTCCTTCAATGGGAAAGGAAGCACGTGACTGGCAGGTACCCTGGAAAGGCAAACAACAGAGGTGGCAGTGGTGAGGCACACAGACAAATCGGAGAAAGCTGAAGAAAGAAAAGAGAAAGTTGGAAGGAAGGAATCCTTTCTTCCTACTACAAACTGAATAAGCAAACACATTAGAATTCCTATGCTTCTGTTCACGCAGAATTTCTCTCCCTAGCAAAGTTAAGCTGGGCCAAACCAGACAGGACCCTGGTCTCAGCCCAGAAAAACTGGCAAACACAGCCTGGTCCCTGCTGACAGAGACAGGCTCTCCACTGGGTCTGTGGAGCACCTCGGTCCTTGGMGCAGATGCAAGACCTGACCACAGCACACAAGACAGAATGACAACAGTGGCACAGAGCTGGCTGCCTTTGGTTCAAAGCCCACATACAGCCTGGAACAAGCTCCCAAAGCACAGCAGTGCTCTCTGCAGCAGCTGCACCCTCTCACTGAAGCAGCCACTGCTAGCTTTCTTAGGAGAATGTATTCTTATGATGTGGAGGAAGCAAAGGATTGGAGATCCTGTACACACTTCAACCAGGCCAGCCAGTTTCAGGCACATAGCTGCCCCCACTGACACCATCTGAGAACGAACCAAAAGTTCAAGAGACCCAGTAAGCTCAGAGCCCAGCTGACTTTTAACAGCCCAAACAAACCAGAAACAACATGAATGTAAAACTTTACCTTTGGCCCCTGCAGCTGATGCCCATGAACTAAAGAGCAAATGAGAAACTGTGTAGAGTGAAATGTCAGCACCTGCTGCTCAGAACCTCTTCTTAACACACTTACCCCAGGCGGAGCCACACGTCCCTGCACTCCTCATCTGCGCTCAGCCCCAGCGAGGGGTCTCCACCAAAATAGGTAACATAGAGACGATCTCTAGGGATCTCGTAGACTTCTGTCAAGAGCTCCCAGGCCATGCTACATGCCTCCTCCTGAGCAGGTAGGGGAACACAAAYGAAGCACAGTAATTCAGGAATGGTCTTTAGAATAGGAATAAAACAACAAAGAAGATAATTTCAGCTCTGCTCTCCCTTTCCAATTAGCTGTTCTCTTCCTTTTCAATTTTCAGGTGTATTGCAAAGAGCAGGATGASGTCAGGAGAGTGACACAGCTCACTRCTGCCAGTGGAAAAGTGACAYTCCTAAAGAAGGTTGTGAGACTTTCAGCAAGGTGTGCATCTATGTGCTTACTGGCAGAGTTAATGGATTATCATCTTTCCAGAGAAAAAATATATTTGCTAGCTAAAAAATCTARTATCCTTTATTCCTCTTTTCTTTTCAAACTTTCTAGTAATAAGTATCAAATGAACTAATGACCTCTTTTCACCATATTAAGTGGTCAATGCTGGCATTCTCACAGAGAACTTCGTTTTGTACGTACTGGTTGCAGCTTTGACAGGCTGAGTGCTTGGAGAGTCTTGCAGGGCACATTTAGCAATAGAGCCCACCAGTTGACCACCTCTGCTCCAGGCCACAGAGCTGCCAAGAAGTAATGTGGATCTGACCAAAACACCTTCTACACACAGTCCTATGGCACTACAGGCAGAGCTCTGAAAGAAAGGCCATGTTTTCCCCCAGATAGGGTTCCTTACTCCTATCACCTCACCTTAAAGTAATCCCCAAAGGACCAGTTGCCCAGCATCTCGAAGAAGGTGTGATGGTACGTATCTCGGCCCACATCCTCCAGATCGTTGTGCTTCCCTCCCGCACGCACACACTTCTGGCTGTTCACCACCCGCCGGTGCTGGGCCAGCTCGCTCCGGGGATGCACCGTGCCCAGGAAAATGGGCTTGAACTGGAAATGACAGACACCCGCTATTGACAGATGCCACCCAGCGCAGGGGGCTGCRCCTGGGGCTCCTGAAACACAGAATGGCTGGAAGGGACCACTGTGGGTCCTCTSGTCCAACCTCCCTGCTCAAGCAGGTTGCTTCTAGAACACATGGCACAGCATTGTGTCGACATCTCTTGAATATTGGCACTGAAGGAGACTCCCAAAGCACTACGAGAGGTAACCGGGAGGGCGGCGGCGCGGGCAGCCCAAAGCACCGCCGGAGACCTCCTTGGCWGGGGCCATCCCAAGCCGGGCTGCGCTCCTCCGGAGACGCGGAAGCGCCGGGGAGCCGTAGGAGGGGACGTTCGGGAGCGGGGAGAGCACCTGGTTCATGCCCGCGTTGACGAAGAGGAGGCGTGGGTCRCCGCGGGGCCGCACGGGGGCCGAGGGCAGGCGGCGGTGGCCGTGGCGCTCCTCGAAGAAGCGCAGGAAGGCGGCGCGGACCTGCCCCGCCGGCGGGCAGGAGGCACCACCGCGGCGGGGGCTGCAGCACCAGCGCCACGGCACCGCCAGCAGCACCCGCCGCCGCAGCCGGGCGGCCGCAGCCATAGCGCTGTACGGCGGATGGCAGAGCCGGAGCGCCCGGAAGGGGCGGTGCGAGGGGGAGGCGGGACACGGGGGAGCACGGCCGGAGTGCGGGGGAGCACSGCGGGACGGTGGGAAAGGGCCGCGCCATCGCCCCCGCGGGCTCCTGCGGCGCAAGCGCGGGGTCCGGTGGCGGGCCGAGCTCGGTCAGCGGCGGCCGCCCCGCCCCGTTCCGTCCCGTGCGAGCGCCGTCCCCGCCGCTGCTCAGCGATCGCTCCCGACGATCGCAGCGGGCGGGCGCCATGGCGGTGCGTGGGGCGCCGCGCCTGGCCTGGTGCCTCCGCCGGGTCGGGGCCAGCTGCGACTGGCTCCTGCTGGAGGCCGGCACGCAGGTGAGCCGCGCCGGGCTCTGGGCCCTCGGAGCGGGCGGGTGGGCACGGCCCTCGGAGCAGCGGGCGAGCGACCCTCGGAGCGCATTGTGTCGGGGGTCTCGTTCCTTATAGTGTTTCCCAGGAGGGGAAAGCAGCGCCTCGTCCCGCCTCGGGAGCAGCCGCCGTTCGGGGCTGTTCGGAGAGGCCCAGCCGGAGCGGGCCCCGCTCAGCCCCGGTAACGCGCCAGGGAGGGCGGGGCTGGACCCGGCACTGGAGTCGCCTTGGCCAAGCCTTCGCTTGTTCATATCGATGAACTCTATGTCGTATTTAGATAAGAGTTCTTCGCGTGACGGTAAAGTAAGCGAGGACGGAGGGAGTTAGTTGGCTAAATAACAACGCGATGTTTTGGTGAGGTTAAGAGTCCATAAGGCCTAAGGTATTCAGATGTAAATGAAATCGCGTTTTTTCAGCGATCGTGTTTTTGAATTGAAAAATGGGCCCCGGCACTCCTCTCTAAAATCCAGCAGGCAAACACGTGTGGTGAGCTTGGGGCAGTGTAAGAGGATTGCTGTTCTGGTGGTCAAAACCAGGCAGGTAGATGGTGAGGGTGATGCKGTGGCCAACTCCTTTGTGCTCACACATCGCAAAAAGGCACCCATCGCTAACCAAACGGATACTCTCCCATCGTGGATTTGAAGTCCTGAGGTGTGCAGGTGTGCTTAGTGAAGGACTGGAGGTAATACATCTGGAGAACTTGCAGCCAGGGCTCTGATAATTATGCAGAGAATCCAGTTTGGGGTATTGCTGCTCTGATTACCTACACAGTGGTTTTCACAGGCTGCAGGAAAGCTGACAGGATCCTGGTGGTGCAGGTGTGCCAGGCCACAGAGCACAAACTGAGTTTTCTGGGGATTTAAATCATAGTCACAGAATATTCTGAGTTGAAAGGGACCCATGAGGATCATTGGGTCCAGTTCCTGAATCTGYGCAGGACAGCCCCAAGAATCACACCACATGCCTGAGAGTGTTGTCCAAACACTTGTTGAACCTTCTCAGGCTTGGTGCTGTGACCACTTCGGTGCTAAAGGACACGGCTAAGGTGTGGGGATGTGCTGTGACTTGCTGGTATTGCTGTGGGCAGCACGGAACTCCAGCAGGAGAGTGGACCCCTCTTTGCTGAGTGAACTTGATCAAGGAGGAGTTTTGTGACTGGTCCTGTGTGGTCTCACTCATTGGTGTGTGAGGCCTTGCAGATGTGTGTGACCAGGCCCTGAGGATGCCATGCAGGGACCAGTGCAAAGCTGAACGTATGTTTGAATCCCCATGAAGAGGGGAGTCTTTATCCACCCTAGTCACYGTGCCTCTTACATATGCAAGCCATGCTGACAGAACACTAAAATATATGAAATATTTTAGAGGTAGGTGCCCATGTAGTTAAGTTTGCTTTTGTCATCTTAGTTTGCTTCGTTGCCTTTGGTTATAACATGGGAGTCTGAGTTCTTAAACTCAAGGTGAGACCTGCTCAGGTAATGCACAGATGAATTAAGAGAAGGCAGAGGAGGCAGCAGAGGGAGGGAGAGCAGGGATGTGCTTKAAATGGCAATCTGAAATTAGATCAGATTTAATAAGATACTGTGGAATGGTACAATTAAATTATGTCCCTTCTTCCAGAAGATAGCATTAGAATCTAATGCAATTATTTAGATCACTTTCACTACTGGTTATGGTGGGGCTTAGATTCTGAGCCATAAGACTGACGGTGTGGTTTACAAAAGTGTCATGTATTTAGGGCAATGTTGAGTGTGCACTTTTTTGATGGCAGTTTTCTGGGCTATTTTTTCCTATATCTTTCTTGTTCACAAACAGTTGAACAAATGCAACTAGCAAAWGAAGAGGGTAAGAAGTAATCTTGAGACACACACAATAGTGCTGGTTTGAAGAAATGGTGCTTGGGTAGATAATGAATAAGGTGGGTGAGTGGCTTTGAGCAGCCCTGCTGCTGAGGAAGATTTCTGTGAAACTAAGGCTGTAATGTGCCTCAGAGAAATAAAATTTTCTTCAGTGGGAGAGAAAGATAATACTTCAAACTTTGTAAGCTTYCATTTTCTATCTACTCTTGAATTTAAATGAAAAAAATCATATTTTGCCAGACTCTTTGGAAATAATTATTGGATTTTGATCTAGAGTTTTGCTGTACTTTAATTGAAGTTATGTAAACTGAATTTACCATGTCATTRCTGATTGCAGTTACTAAACTACTTTATTTTTAGGTGACTATAGGCCGAGGATTAGATATCACGTACCAGCTGGTGTCAAAAACCTGTCCCTTGATGATCTCTCGTAAGCACTGCGTCTTCCAGCAGAATGCAGAAGGCCARTGGACTGTCAAGGATAACAAGGTACAGAGACTGATTGAAGACCTTGTACTCTGAGATTCAYTGAAAAGAATCTATTGTTTGGGATCCAGCAATGTATGGGCTATGATACAGTATGATACAAGTGTGATAGAAGGTCCATGAGAATGTRTCTTGCCTGTTGTGCACTTCCAGGAGGAAACTTCAGTCTGCTGCAGTTGGGATGCAAACTATATTACTTTCTGTGTGTAGATCCACCTTTTGGTTTAGCATTTTTCAGACCATTGTGGCCTTGCCAAGGGCACTTTACAGTCTGTGAGCCTGTTCTATGTCACTTTCTTTAAAAAATCCTATGAATTTTGGCATAGGATTTTATACTTCAAAAGGATAATGTTCTTGYAGTGCTAATGAAAGGATAAAAGTGCAGCTCTTTATTGTAATGACACAATTGCTTTAATTAAAATCAACTTCAACAAGAATCTGGTTTAGAACAACCATGCTTCAATTTGTRTTCGAATGAGTTTCTTCTGAAAGTTCTTCTTAGCTGATTAGAATAAAAAGTTGAGATCAGAGTCCCCACTTAGATCTCACTTTAACTACAATAACCTGTTCTTTTATATCGTGATCCTTCACTTTCTGATTCAGTCTGAAAACTGTAAAATGAGTAATTTGCTTTAAAACACTACTGGTAGAACAAAAATGTTCAACGCRTCATCTAGATTTGAAGGATGTTTGGGCCAGCAGCAGATTAGTCTGAAAGGAGTGGAATGGCTGCTATTAAAATTACACTGCTTTTAAACAATAGACATATAAACTTGAAAACATGTTACTGCATGATAGGAAACATCTACCATAGATTAACTATTAACACTTCCTCTCTATTACTGCTGTTGACCAGTTGATCAGCTTGTTTCATTGACTCTCTTTGAGGTATGTCAGTTCCTAATGTTTCTGCAGTTCCTTGTGAGCRCAGATCAGTTTTCCTGGTTTTGAAAACTATTTATTGAGCTAATTTTAAAACCCTTTTTGTGCTTTGAACATTATCTCTAGAATATTTTCCTTCTTCCTTATATTCTTCTTGTATTGATGGAAAATGTTATTTTGTTTTCTTCAAGGAATATAACCAATGCTTCTTTTTCTTTCCTTTTTTTCCCCCTGGAATTTCAGGTAACATTAATTGTCAAGAATAATTACTGCAGTATTCTATGTTCTTGACAATGATCTATGGCAGTCTTTTTATTGGTTAGTTTTTATTTCTGAAGTGCAGTTTTTTTGTGCAGTTTTTTTTGTGCAGTTTTTTTTTTCCCTTCAGAGTTCCTTCTTTTCCTTCTGCACAAGCACATATGTCAAAATGTTTTCTCGGTGCTTGTACACAAAATCTGCAATGCATGAATAATGTGCAGTAAATGATACAATGCAGTAGCTGTAATCAGTGGMACACTGAGCCAATAAATTGGATATTGCAAGGTTTATTTAAAGAGGTGGCTGGTTCTGATTAAAACACTGAAGAGGTTGGTTGTGTTTACAATAGCCAGAAATAACTTGCAGAGGACTCTGTAACTACCTGTTAAATTTTGGTGATTCTGTGTTTATTGGCAGAGTCTAAATGGAGTCTGGCTTAACAAACAACGCCTGGATCCATCAAAAGTCTATCCTATTTCTGAAGGAGACCGTATCCAGTTGGGAGTGCCTTTGGAAAACAGAGAGACTGCTGAGTATGAGTATGAAGTAATTAAAGAGGAATGGGAGAAAATTAGACCCTTTTTAGCCCAGAGAAGTGACCTGGGGAAAGCTAAGAGTTCAAGAATGAAACGTAAATTTAATTTGGAGGAATTGGAGACATCTGGATCAGAAGGCCCCTCAAACTCCAGATGCAAAAGAGACAGGGTAGCCTGTGACAATGAACCTTTGGATAAATCATGGGAACGGGTAGAAGAGGCCAGACGAGTAACTGAGAAGATGGATGTCATGCTGCCTTCTTGTGGACACAGTGAGGGGGATAGTGGTCCAGTGCATGATAGCCCTGTTCACTCCAAGAAAGCTCTGTCTGTCCCTCAAAAGGACCAGAAAAGCTCTGGTCTTGCAGAGTCATGGACTGGCTTGAAAATGTTGAGGAAGTCTCTAGTAGATACAATGAAATTAAAGGTCAAATTGCAGGAGAAGCAGACTGCAGTTCTGAATGTGAAGCAGAAGCACAGGAAGTGTGATCAGAAGGAGATCCTRGTCATGGAACAGGAGCTCCAGGAGTTGCAGAACCAACTGTGCATGGAACAAGAGCATCAACAGCAGCAGGTGGAAGAGCTGGAGAGGACATTCTGTAAAGAGCAGCAGAAGCTAGAGGTATAATAGTGGTAATAATTTTGACCTATGTCTTTACTTCTATGGAATGTGTTGTATAAGACATTGATTCAAAATACCTGAACTGTAAAGTAACATAAATAGTGTTTGTGTGAATTACCCCTTGTCTTGGTTTGAAAGACAAGTGTTTGCCAATGAAGGCAGGGACCCCCCTTGGATGGTGGATATRACCTCCCTTCCCTCCAAATTATTGTAGCTTTGAAAATCACAGGCTTTYAGGCAAGAATATGGGTAAAAGGTAGTAACAGTTTTTGCTAATGTGTATAACAAGGTGAAACAAGTAACAGTAACAATAGCAACAACCAACCCACCCACAAACCCAATGACAGCCTCACACAGACACACCCTCCCCTTTGGTGCAGTTACAGTCCCAGCCGGCAGGGGTGCTGTTGGCTCCCGGCCGGGCAGGGCGGGTGCGATGATTCCCCGGCGGCTGCAGGGGGCGCTGTGCCGCGGGTCCCGGCTGGTTCAGATCTCCCGCGTGGCCAATGGTGGACACAAACCGGCAGAGATGAGTGGAGAAAAGGTTCCTCTGCAAACTCACAGGGGAAAACGCCGATCTTTGTGCTCCTCTGGACAGCAAGAAACCTCAGAATGGCCAGATGAGCAAAGAGACGAGCAGAATCCCGCGGCTGCAGACGGGATGCAGCAGAACTCGACCACTGCAGCTGGAATCTCAAGGGTTCCCAGCAAGGCACGGGATGGGGGGGCAGAAGATCACAGTGCAGCAAACAGGAACCGATGACCGGAGACGCTGGATTCTGCAGCAGCAGGTCCATTGTCCTCCCCTGAGCCAAGCAAGGCAGGAAGTGAAGCTACCTCCCGCCCCACACACACACAGACACAGACACACACACACACACACACACACACACACATACACACACACAGACACACACACACACACAAGCGCGCGCCTTCCCAGAGCCTAAAACTCCCCCTAGAACTTCCCTCTCTCCAAAGAGAGGGGAAAAAAATTGCCAGGCAGGAGGAGTGCCCTTTGGGTGGGTTCTTTTGTCTTCCCCAATGGCCCAGCCATCAAAAGAATGACTCGGCAATCAGTGTATCCCAGCAACAAAATGGGAAAGAAAATTCCCCAAGAAAGGAAACAAAAGGAGAAACCTTAACCCACAACACCCCTGCTAAAATTTTTGTGGAAATACTTAACTTAGTATGTAGCACAGTACCTGTACCAAAAGAAAGTGCCAAGAGAGAAGGGATTTGGCTGCATGGGGAATTTGGAAAAAGGTGCAAAATAAAGCATTTCAGTTGGTAGAGAAGCCTGTTTTTAAGGAAAAAATGAAAGTCTTTGCCTGATCTATTGTGGTTATGGAGAGGACAGGTTGAAAAGTAATAACTTCAAGTGTGAATTTCTTTCTGTATGTGGCTGAAATAATGTCCAGTTTGCATGGCAAATGCACTGTCTTTACAAGCAATGAATTATTGCATGCCTTAATCCCTGTAGGGAGGCAGATTTTTTTCATATATTCAAAAAAATCTTCCTGATAATCTGTAAGTACCTTTAAGCAATAAGTGTATGTGATAAGTAGCTTTTTTGGTAGCAGACTAAAATCTGCTCGAACTTGAGACTGCACAAAATCTGGTTTAAAGAAAGTAAGGATTCATCTTGGAGTGAGTTTAATAATTTGTCAGTTCCTTTAAAGTCTTTAAAGCAAGGTAACAGTACCAGAAGTAGACAAAGTATGGAATTGTATCCTTAGAAACAATGGGAAGTTTACCTGGAGCTTTAGATATCTCCGACCTCTTTGAATGTGCTCAAAGATAGAGTTGCAGCTTTTAAGCAGTTACTGAACACTTTGCTTCTATAAACATGCTGGTGCCTTTAGAGCTAGAATAATATAGAGGTATTCTAAATATGGAACTGCAAATGTTATATCCATTTTAACTCTTCTCAGTAAATGATAATTTCTCTGACACACCTACAGTACTAGAGTGGAACGTCTTGCAGTTTGCTGAAAACCAGTGTTGTTTCTTTAAGCATATCCTCTAAAGGTAGTGTCCAGAGTAGGAGCTTTCTGTCTCTTATGTTCTTCAAGTCATCTTTTTTTTTTCGTTTCTTATCCCACCCAGGGAGAAAAGTGGCAACAAGGGGAAGACAATCTGAAGGAGCAGCTGGCCCAGGTCCTGCAAGAGGCAAGTGGTTATGAGTATAGGTTTGGTCTAACTGTGTAACTTGGATATTTAAATATTCCTAAGTGCTGTGGTCTCTTGGTAGAAGACAAGGCTTTTGCCTTAGGTGACTGTAAAATCTGACTGAAATGGAAGGGTAACCTGGGAGAGGGAATGCAAAGTGTGATGGCACTACGAAGGTCATAAGTAACTGGCAGTATATTCCAGTTATAGGAAGGATATATGTAAGGATATACTGCCTTAACATCTGAACTCATATATGTTGCTCTTCTAAGAGGAGATTAGGAGAAATGAGTATGCTGAACCTTATGACTGTGACCATGTATCTTTAATAGGATAGCTTATGATAGCACTTTTATGACTTCTGGAATGGTATTGTTACAGCATCGTGCTTTGATGGAAGAACTGAATCGTAGTAAAAAAGATTTTGAGGAGATTATTCAAGCCAAGAATAAAGAGCTGGAAGAAACCAAGGTAAGGAATAAGTGCATTCTTAGTTTTATTCATAAATGAAACATGATATGCTGCAGCAGAGGGAATGGTTTATTTAACGTTTGGCTTGACTCTGCGTGGCCTCCTGTAGTGCAAAATTTTGGTGTTGTGGGGTGGCAGTGGACTCTGCTTTCCAGCARTGGGTAAGGGAAGCACCTTGTGCTTTTCATAAATTAGTGTTGAACAGTTGTTACTAGATCTTTCTCCACGATAAAGGAAGTCCAAAGCATCTGAACTGTTTATTATGGAAGAGAAGAGGGCCCATTGCCCCTTTCTKTAAAAAACAAACAAAATAAAACCTAAATCATAAACAGCAGGAAATAAACTGACTGACCAACCAAAAGTGTTTGAAAAGTGAGGTGCTTTGTTTTCAGTTAAAGGGCATTCAAGTAAACTGCAGTGTGACAGCAGTTCTGTAAGGCAGTGTAGGACTGAAGCAACATGGAATTTGAATAATGAATAAGCCACTGTTCTTACTGTCCTTGATGCAAAGTGGTGAATGGAAAATAATTAAGGAGATCCTTTCCTGTGTCTTACTTTTGGAAATTATCCACCACTGACAGTTTTCTTCTTCTTTTTTTTTTTAATGTCATCTTTGGAAATCTGTTGCTATTTCAATTATGGCTTCAGTTAGAAGATTTTTTTTTTTCCTGTTCTTTTTAGAAGATAGAGTAGCCAAATCAGCCCAATTTAACCCTTAGTAATCTAAGAAAAATATTATTGGGCTGTTAAATGCAACTAAATGTTTTAAACTTTAATGCTTCCTTTTTTTTTTAACATTTAAGGTGTTTTGTCTATTGGGTGTTTTGCTTTTTATATCAAACATCAAAAAAACTCTTGATTAAAGCCAAACTTCCCAGGTTGAAAAAGATTCTGAAAAGATTGATCAGCTGATAGTTCCTTTGGGCTGAAGRGAATTTTGGTAACAGTTGCTGTTCTTCTAAGTTCTCTGTAGTGGGTGGGAATATTCTCAATACTGCTTAGAGTACAAAGAGGAGAGACACTACAGACCTGGGTATATAATAGATACCCACTCCACTTGACATGTGGAGATTTGCAGTATGATTTTCTTCTCCTGCACACACACTTCCTGCCAATTGACTAAAACCTTATTCTTTGCTGATAYACAACCATGCACTTTTCCACTAGGAGGAGAAGGAAAAAGTGAGAGCCCAAAAAGAAGAGGTGTTGAATCAGATGAATGATGTGTTGGAGAATGAGTTGCAGTGCACAATCTGTTCTGAGCACTTCATTGAGGTATGTTTAAGCTTGTATGGTTTGCCAGTAAAAAAAAATTGAAGCAATATTTAAGCCTTTTTCTTTGCTTCACTACTTTAACAGTCCCAACAGACCCACAGTGAGTTGTTACGGGAAAGGGTTGATCCAGAAATCTATTCTGTCTGCCCTGACTCTTCTGGACAGCAAATTCAGCTTTAATGTCTTTACCTGCATATATATGAGGGCTTTTCCTAAAAGGCACRTAAGTTTGGAGCACTTGTGTGGATTTTTGAACTGGTGCTCTGAGTTGCTGCTGACAGCTGCTTGGAGAAGAATTATTTTGCAGTGGATCTTGGTTTAAACTGACTAGAGTTGGCCTGTTTGAGGTTGAGATATATGAAGAGGTTATAATAAGAAGAGAGGTACAATATTCAATCAAGTCCTGAGCTGTTCATATTGTTCATWAAAACACTTTCTTTGGGAAATTGGCCTGTTTTAATTTGATTCTAAATATAATAGGCTATGCCGGACACGTAGACTCTTATTTTTTTCATATTTTGCTACAACTTTAGTTTCATTGCATTCTTTTTTACTATGGGAAACCTGATGTGTTAGCCTTGTTATAATGGCTCAAGAGCTAGCTAGCTGAAATTTTAATTTCTGRTTTCTCCATATATTAAGATGCTATCCTGCAGTATCTGAGTTTTTCCATAATTTATCCTTTTCAAAYTGGGGACATTTGTAGTAAAATTAATACATTTTGTCTGTTTCTGACTTGCTATGACAGTGCATTGCTCCATTAACTGACTTGTAAAAGTGGCCTGAGCTCTAGCATGGGAGAGTTTGTGTGTGTGTGACCACTGCACACACACAAAGGCTTTGGGCTCTCTAGTCCCTTTGCTTATACAAAGTACTCACCTAATATTCCCTGTATTCAGTATGTTTTCGCTTTACAGTGCATGTGTGAGCATGCTGTGACCAGTATCCTTCTGCTGAATTCCACAGGCGGTCACACTGAACTGTGCACACAGCTTCTGCTCCTACTGTATCGATCAGTGGACRCAGCGTAAAGTGGAGTGCCCCATCTGCAGACAGGAGATCAAATCAAAGACGCGCTCTCTGGTGCTGGATAACTGCATTAACAGGATGGTAGAAAAACTGGATGTGGAAATGAAAGAGCATCGTCTGACCCTTATCAGAGAGCGGAAAGGTGAGAGGTGGGTGGATGTGGCATGATAAGTACAATCYCTTTCTCTGTCTATTTTGTACTGCTTTCTTTGGCACCTATATACCAAGAAGATGCTTGAGGAATGATGCAGAAACTCTAGAAAAATAATAATGAGATCTCTTGAGTGATGAGCTTTACTGCACAGTAAAATAAAATTAATACAAATTTTGGAAAAAGGCTTCAGTATGAATTCCCCAGTCTAGCTGGAACAATTTAATCATGCTAAAGGTTATGCTCTTTCAAAGAAACCATTAAATAAAAGGAAAATATATAGAACAGTCCCTGAAAAATTTGCCAGGCACTTTTGATTAAACTACGGAGTACATAATTACCCAAACTCAGCAGGTCYGATGAGAAGCTCTGAATTCTTTTCCATGTGCTAGATTTATGTAGGAAATCCCTGAAAGGGACAGTGGTATATCATGTAAGTGTATGGCTGATTGACAGTTGCTCTGACATATTTATTTTTGTGGAATTAAAGCCACTGTGGCTTACAGGCATCACATATTGCCTAGTTGTTGCTAAAACAGTGTGCATGATGGAGATGGCTTTAAKAAAAACACCAGTATGGGTTATTCCTAACCTGCTTCCTTCTTCTAAATTTGTTTCTAGAGCACTTGACACTGGTATCTAGGTGCTAAAATGTAAATGTCTTCCGGCTTCTCCTTAAACTTCTGTTGCTGTGTTCCCTTAATTGTCTTGTTTTCTTCGCTTCATAGAGATGAGTGCATCATCGTTCATTTTGCAATGTGTCAGGCCTTTTACCAAAAGAAAGGTGCTTTTGAAACTTTTCAGATACTTCACGGTGATAKAGAATGACATCAGTAAGCAGTGCTTTAGTTCAAGCCTGAAATTATAACTTATGTAACCCTCTTAGTCTGATTTCCTCAGGAAATGCTGCACTGTTCAGAGGCTGCTAGGCTGAGCTTTGAGAATTGCTTTCACCTCTGTAGAGCTGAGGCAGCCCTTGTGCAATGTGTGCGTCTGTGGAGTGCCACAGCACCCCTGAAGTGTCTCATCAGGTAGCTAATGGGCACCAGCTGAAGGGGTGCCTTTATTGGAGCCCATCATTGCAAAACCAATGTTCTTCATCCTTGTTTGAACAAAAAGCAAATGAGTTCACAGCTTACCTTCAGAAATAACTATGAGCAGGAAATCATTTRGATTCACCCTGACATGCTTCAGCTAGAAGGTGAAATGGTTTCTGTGTGTCTTTTTGTTCAGTGATGGAAACATTTTGATTGATATGCAGATATCTATTTAAAATTAATTCTGAAGAATATACGTGCTGAAAAAAGAATAATGTTGCAAGTGGCACTTGAGAAGCTGTCAGAGCTTCCCAGGAAACCTTTCTAAGAGCCTTATTAGCAGAGGCACCAGAAGGAGAGCTTGCAGTCTTAAACAGATGAAGCTTTTGATGAGGCTGTAAATGTCCTGAACAGTCACTACTTGTTTGAGAGCCCCTTACCACATTTTTTCTTTCCCTCTCTTACCTGGCAAGGCACTGTAATAGTTAATCACTTCTATTGCCAATTGTGTGCCTGTGAATGGGGAATGTCACCTCCTTATGTGTGTTACCTTAATTGGAAAAGACATACAGAACACTTTTAGAACACTTAAGAAAACAAGCAAACAAATAACTCCCAAACCTTTGTTCTTTTATGCTGAAAACAGAAAAGCAAAAGGCCTATATCCTGCAGCTTGAAAGACCTATTGCAGACTGACAGAAGCTATAATATAGTTTCAAAGATAATTAGTAATTTAGCACTTGTGGGTACAGTGGTCACAGTTAACTTTTTTATCTATGTTTTGAATGCAGTGATGGTGAAACCAGCCACAGACAATGACAGTGGTATCACTTCTTCCACCTACTCCATCTTGTCGATGAGCCGTTGTGAGAGTGAGGACTCTCGGGAAGAATCTCATTATAATGGAAGCTACTATGTTACCTGAACACTCTTACTGCAGGCTCATTTGCCTGTGTGCTGCCCAGAACCAGCCTAATGGTGTTTTGTTGACTGCTGCTGGAGGAGTGGACTGGACGCTTGGAAGGAGAGACTCTRTGAAGAGGCTGGAGTTGTAAACTAGCAGCATTTGGAAGAAGGATCTTATTTTCCGAATGAATGTACAGAAGCTTGATCTCTAAAACAAAGTTGCATTTGTGAGAGAGCAGACTGCCATTATGCTGGCTAATTGACATACGAACCCTAAACTTCCATGATAGCTTGTGACCCGCTCGGTGTAATGTAATAGTTTGTATTGCATCATTGCCCTTTTCTTAGTGAATGATATGTTTACATGTGTACGTCAGCTTCCCTTATTTCAGGCAGCAGAAGAAATGTCCCAAGTGTTTTGAGAACTTGGCCATCCCCACCCACAGGTAGGAGATAGGTATATCAGGAAAAAGTGCCAGTGTGGGTGTTTTTCTTGAATTTCATATGGCAACTAGAGTCATCCCAGGCCTTTGCACTAAAGGTAGTAAAGGGTGGGATACGGACGCTGTTGGCTGCAAGTGCATTGTAAACTGAGCTGCTGGCCATTGGCTTGCTCTGTTTATGTAGCCCATTTTCCATTAGATAGGGATGGAGATTACATCTTCCAGAATTCCTTGTGTAGTGTTCTTTTCATGTAGTGTCTTTGGTGTGTTCCCTCTTCAGGCTTTTGCATAAAGTGTTTTAGAACTGAGAAGCAGCACATCCAGAAACTTTAAGCCATGATTTTAAAAACATGTAATCAGCAAAAAGAGAAGAACCTCCACCTCTTTAGGTGTGCTACTCTCCAAATTACTGAAATGTCCTGTTGGCAATTTAGGAAAGCAGCAACCACAAGGCACAGAATGAAACACTTCATTTTATAGTTTACAAGACATAACTGAGCGGTAGGTTGTACTACCCTCACAGCAAATCACTTGTCCCCAAGATSAAGTCTTGCCTCATCCTGTCATGTATTTGTCTGTCAAGTTCCATATTCCAGACTTACACTTTGACTTAGCTGTTACCTGGAAAGGACTGTCACACTGCGAGAAGAGATGGGGAAGCCCTTCTCATCTGTAGTATATCTTTGGCTCTTTGTMCTTTTTTGTTTCTGTATTTATTTTGTTTAAGAACGAAAATATAAATCCATTTCTGCATTTGTCTTCCTTGGTGCAGCCACTGAGATGAATGTATTCTAGTTGTCTTCAGACTTCTTTGAGCAAACAGACTGTCTCATTCAATGACTTTGCTTCATGTTTTGATTGCTGTAAGGAGTGTGACTACTTTAAAGTTACTTGAAAGATTTGGATTCAGGAACTGATAAAAGATAACCCAGTGGTTATCTGGGTAACCACTAGACTGTGACTACCCTAATACTAATTTAATAGCTACAATCTTACCTTCCACCAAAAAAGATCCCATTAAAAAGGTGCATGAATGATAATGCTATCCTAAGGAAGTAGTGCATTCTGACAGATTGAATCAGTAGGACTTAAGCAGGGGAARCCCTGATCTGTGGGCCAGGAAATTTGCTTAAAATTTTAGTTAAAGGTTTCTTTTGTGAAGGAAACATTACATCTTCCATGTTCTTCTTTCTCTTTTAATGTTCACTTTCTGTATGTGCTCTTGAAAGTTTCTTTTGTGAATCTATTCTTTCTAGAGTGTGCAAGAGAAGAGCATTCCTCAAAATGCTCATGGAATAGGCTGATGTGRAACAGGCATTCCTGATCAAGTGGAGTAGAAGGAAAATAATCTGGTTACCTAGGACTGCAAATTCTTCTAGTCTGTATCTCTTTCATATTGCTGTGCTTCCTCTCTCATTTMATTTTGCAAAATACATATTTATTTTCTTACATTGGTGCATATTGCAGAGAAGGATAATGCTTCTCTTGGTAACAGAATGGTAATCTTTGGTTTGATTTCCGAGTATGTCCTTTTTTCACTAGAACATGAAGAATCTAAGTGGTATATCCCAAATCATTTCAGCTCTTAATGGTAGGTGCACAATGTGTAAATGTCCACAGAAAGAGGTTAAGTATTAATACTGTTCATTTTACAAAACCTTCTCACGGACAAAAGCAGCTCTGTATATCTAGCAGTGTGCTCTCCTTTGCTCTAAGATCTGGATCCCTTCTTCTACTTGGTTGTACTTGGATGTGCCTTTGGAGATGTTATGCCCTAAACTGTTACCATCTTGGGGTGGCAACCCTTCCATATTACAGGTTACAACTGAGCTGGTCACAGAYGATGCATGGCAGGCTTGGTGCAGGTTCAAGATTTGYTCTTTTCTCTTGGAATACAGCTGTCAGGGAGTGTGATAATTAAACACTGTCAGAGCAATATGTTGTCAGCATCAGTGGAAGAGCTGGGAGGGGTGCTAGTGGAAGAGGACCATAACAGATGGATGTTTAACTCATGCAGATCTGTGAAGACTGAGTCCAATCTGACAATCTCATGCAAGAAAAATCTACCACGTGTGTGGTGAGCCTGTCACAGGTGAGAGTTGGAGCTTCAGACAAAGTTTATTAAAGAAGCCCTCCCATTGAATCACGAGGTACAGAAAAGGGCCCCCTTGCCTTCTAAAATCCTTCTCAGAGAGGACTCTGGATGTGGCTGGATSCAGTCTTAGCCCCAGACTGTTGATGGTTTATGTGTAAAGGATTATATAGGCGTAATTGAAYCTTTATACAACTTTATCCTGGAGGATTTTTCAAGACAGCAAACCATATAYATTGATATATATGATTTATTATAATGATTGGACAAAAATATCTTAATCAGAATTATTTACTACACTGTATAGGAGCTAGAACACGTATTAGAGTGCTCTGTGATGCAAAATTAAAGCAATTGTTTTAAAGCAATTTTATTAAAGCTAGGAGAAAACCTAGAGATTGATGTTATTCACCCATACCAATGACTGTGGGCAAATCTCTTTTGCTCAGCTCAATGAGGAGTACTCTTGAGCAGCATGCCCAGTCAAATGAGGAATCTCCACTCCTACACTCTAAGACAGGGCATGTCAGAAGACCCTGCCCTGGGCTTTTATAGTATAAAGTTACTGACTTTATATGTCATATAGCTCATATGTCAATCATATGTCTCAAGGCCAACAGAGTCAGCTTAACAACTTTAGGTAAGTTTTCAGTAGTATCACTTGTTTTTTTCCTTTATCTGGGTATTTTACCAGGTCTACCATATATTCATCTCACTATCAGGATGTTTGGGGTTGATGAGTCAGGCTGGTTTTAGCATTATTCAACACCAAAATCACTGYGATGACCCCTTCTTCAGTTACCACAGACAGCTTTTCCAATAGGCCTTGTTCAAGTTGYTTTTATCATTCCAGGCAGAGCATCCTGCTACAGAGCCTTGGCAACAACTGTCAAATTTAACTGTGCAGAACTTGCAACAGGCAGTTTAATAAGCTAGCTGTGTCCCCCTCCCCTTAAGTGAAGCGTGGATTTCCTTTCCTRAAGGTATGCTCTGACTAGTCAATGCTTTACTTCCTCCTCCTCTTACTTCTGTCCTGCCACTATTTAGACACATACCTTGTAGCAACTAGATAACCATGAGTTACACTTCCCAAATGGGATCCTCCTGTCTCTTGATACTACCATATTTTGYTTTTTTGAGACTGGGTGTCCAGGCCTGTATGCTGAGCTGGATGTCCCCAGATTTCAAGCTTAATGCAAAGTACAAGACAGCTCTCAGGATAAGACTGGAAAAGACCTCTGAGATAATTGAATCCAACCCTTGATTGAACACCATCATGTCAACTAGACTACGGCATTGAGTGCCATGTCCAGTTTTTCCTTGAATGCCTCCAGGAAYTTTTCCAGGACTGCCTCCACTACCTCCTTGGGCAGTCMATTCCCATGTCTARTCATCATTTCTGTAGAGAAGTACCTCCWTATATCCAACCTGAACCTCTTCTGGCGCAGCTTGGGGCTGTGTCTTTTTGCCCTGTTGCTGTTGCCTGGGAGAAGAGGCTGAGCCCCGCCTGACTACAGTCTCCTTTCGGGGAGTTGTAGAGAGCAATTAGGTCACCCCTCAGCGTCCTCCAAGCTAAATATCCCAGCTTCCGCTACCATACACGATAGGCACACATTTTCATATCCAATATATGTACAAATTACTGAGTGTGTGTGGCGTTTTACCCACAATTTCGGTGTGCTTTCAGCCGGGGCTGCCCGCCGCCCGCCGGCGAGGACGGGCCCTGGGGGCGCGCGCGGGCGGTGGTCACTGCCGCGCGCCGGCGGCCGGGGAGGCCCCGCGCCAGGGGAGGGGCGGGGCGGGGGCGGTGCCGACGCCGCGTCCGAGCGGGGAAACGAAAGCGGCGGCGGCGGCCTCGCTCCCTGCCCTGCCCTCCCCTCGCCGCGCCCTGCGAGCGGGAGCCCTTCGGACTCGGGAGCGCCTCGGAGCTGCGCAGCCCCCCGCCTGCTCCGCTTCCACCGTCAGCGTTGGCTGCTCCAGCTCGGCGCTCTCCGCTGGCCCCGGTGGTGTGTGGGGCAGCGCGGGGCGCGGCCGCCGGCGGTTCCCGCGGTCTGCCCGCCGCCCGCCCTCTGCCTGCAGGCGCGTCTCGGTTCGGCCTCTGGCACCGGGGGCTGAGCAGCGGGCGGTGCGACGGGGTTGAGAAGCCGGAGAAGGGCAGCGAAGCTGGTGAACGGTCTGGAGGGTAAGTACTGTGAGGAGMGGCTGASGGAGATGGGGGTGTTTAGCCTGGAGAAGAGGAGGCTTGRGGGAAACMTTATCGCTCTTTACAACCACATGAAAGGAGGCTGTAGCCAGGTGGGGATCGGCCTCTTCTGCCAGACAGCTATGACAAGAGGACATGGCTTCAAGCTGTGCCAGGAGAGGTTTCGATTGGATATCAGTAGGAATTTCTCCCCAKAARAGGTGATTAGACATTGGAATAGGCTGCCCAGGGAAGTGGTGKAGTCACTATCCCTCGAGATGTTTAATGAAAGACTGGACGTGCCATGGTGTCGTACACATGGTGGTATTTGGTCATAGATTGGACTCGATGACCTCAGAGGTCTTTTTCAACCTAAATGATCGTGTGAGAGCCTGGTGGTGTGGTGCAAGGGGGTTGTGGGGCATGGGTGGGCATGTGGAGGGGCTTTCCCTTGCAGCTCTGGGGCTCCTGAGGGACTGGGTGTCCCTAACTTGCACTTAATTTTGCATAGTTTGAAATTTGTCAGCAAGGCAGACACRCTGAAGGACCCTTAGTGGGGTTTGGAGGGTGGAGGTCTCAAGAGGGAACTGGTGGGGTGAGCTAAGAGCATGTTGGTCTCTCATTTGACTGTCTCAAAAGCAATATAACATGCACAGTTTGTTAGAGATAAACAAGGAAAAAAAACAAACCCCTAAATTGAGACAAGAGCCAATTTAAAGGTGAGTTGTCTGTAACAGAACTTCTGGTGGAAAAAAAAAAATCTTAGCCGTAGTGCAGTGAGGTTGTGGGATCATTTTGCCATCAGAGTTGGGGATTTGGCCTTATCTGCCGTATATGTGCTTGTGGCTATAAGCTTGATAACTGCAGGTTTGAATTGGTGACCTGGGGCATCTTTTCTACAACAACAGTCCTATGTAGAATAATAAACACTAATCATGTTTTAATTGTGGGGTTTTTTTTCAGTGGCAAGGAGATTTTAGCTGGTGTGCTAAGGACTTCTGCCTTACATTTTCACCTGCTTTCCGTTTCCTTGGTTCTTGTCCTCTGCAGGCCTTCCAAGCTGGCTTCTATTAGCTCTATTTTTAACTTTAGACCTTTCTCTAGGTTTATGCAAAGCTTATCATCCACATGCTTGAAATTTTGACAATGATTCCTGGTGAAAAACACAATGCCCCACAGAACTTGAGCACACATACTTAATAAAATTCTGTTATAAAAGTCATGTGGGAAAGCCCCAAACATTAATTTATTAACAATTAATGTTTGTAATGGTGAGGTCAGAGTTGTTCAGAGTCTCTGGTAAGGAATTGGTTCTACCTTGTGTATTCTCCGTTAGATTAATCTTACATTTTTTTAATGTGTTTGAATAAAATGAGTCTTTGATCCAGTAGAAATAATGAACTGCCATATATTTAAGTTATCCAAGTGTCTTTGTTTGGATTGACTTCATCTACTTGAATGTGAGGGTAAGTAGGTTGTRGAAGTGATTTGAAATTCATCAGTAATAGGGAAACTTCCTTATCAGTTTCCCATTTGATTAGTTAGACTAGCTGTTTAAAAAGTCAGATTCAARCAAAGCCAATAACTTTACCTAAAAACATTTGAGAAGCATAATAATGAACTACCCCTAAYATGATTGATGCCACTATGCTGCTGTGTCTTACAGAGAGTTAATTTGCTTAAGGTTCGCCAAGTGTGATCATCTTCTTTTAGCATTTTAGGAAAAAATGAAGAGAAGGACAGAACCCGAATTTAGCAGCATCCAAACTAAGCAGAAGAAGAGGATAGAAGACTTGGGACTAACCCTCAGTTCTACTTCAGATGATGAAAATCAATTTAGTAATCATACTACTCAAGGTAAGGTTGGAGACCTTGTATATGCTGCTGCAGGGGATCTAAATAATAACCAGTAATTGAACCTGCATCTCCTAAGTCCTAATTTATAGCCTGAGCTTCAAGGGCATGCTCTCTCTTTAGGAAAAAAAAGTACATTATTTCTTTTCGCAACCGTGGATTAGTGTGAATTCTTTTAGGCTTTTTTTCAAATCTTATGTAAACCTTTYCATTTGGGAATTGTATGAATTCAGATGTAGAAAAATGAATTTGAGGTAGATGACATGCATGATCCAAAGCTTTTTAAAGATTCTTGTCATAATGATCTRTTCAGTCTTAGCAGTTGTTTCTGGTTTGGAAATTCAGTAGTGAGGTGTTGCGAGTGTTACACCATAAAGARGCATCATAATTTTGCTTAAGAGGAAAAAAAGAAATCAGTAGTCTTACAACATTTCTTCAGATGGGAGAAATGGACATGAATGCAAAGGGGCCATTTGATTGGGGCTCCTRCATTGTAGGACAATCTCGTTTGCTGGCTCAGTGTGATTTTTCCAGGGGAGAACAGAGGTGTGAGAGCTCACAGGTGTTTTGTTTCGAAAAGAAAATCTGTTTCAGAGTTAACTAATTMCTTCCTTTTTCTTGGAGTGTGCTTTCTCATCTGGAGCTGGGATATACCACAGATGAGGTGCATGCCCTACACAATTGGTATMGTTGTTGTGGGACACTTTAAACTTCCCAGGATGGTACTTCAGGCTGCCTCATGCCTGCTACTTCACTCTTAGGATTTCCCATGGTCATGAAGTACTTGAGAGCCTTAACACATAAAGAAGCATTCCCTTGTGAAAATGGAAGGGGATGTGTGTGGAAGATGAGTGGGTCAGTTTGGGAGTAGCTGTAGTTGTGGGTATTGTGTGTACACCTGTCTGGCAAAGTCTAAGGTGTGTGAGGAGGTCAGAGGTGCAGAATGTGAGAGCTGGGGTAGGGAATGTTCTATGCACTCAGGCCAGAGCTAAAAAAAATCAAACTAATGTTTTTTTCATTTTTCCCCCCTTTTGATTATTGTGGGTCARAATGGGCTCAATGGGCTCAAAATTGCTCATAAGCCATGGTGTTTAAGAAACAAGTTGATACAGTTCAAAGACAACATTTTGGGTAGGGTTAATTGTTYAGTAGTCTGTTACACCCATTGTGGTTTCTGGTGAAAGAAGGGAGGTGGGGAAAAGAAGTGATTTGAGATCTAATCTCAGCTGAGCATGGTTTAGCAAATTAAAAACAAGAAGCGTAGTGAAGGGCTCCCATTGAGACTTATGTAGTGGGTATTGTGTTTGAGGCACATTAAGAGTCTCTAGAAAATAAGACACAACTTAAAAATAGGTAGCAAAGTTAACTGAAGCTGTGTACCGAAGAAACAGAAAGCAGTAAYTGACCTTAAAGCAAAAATAATTTGTAAGCATGTTCTTAGCTAAGAACTCTGTGAAAGAAACAGAAATGTATCTTGTACGACTGATGTTTGAAAATCAAGTTGGGTATAGAATGTTGCAGACACAAGTTGAATCATAGCCTTCCTTGTCTCGAGCTGGAAGACACAAAGGTTGATACTGCAAAATGCTAGCGTAGTAGTTATATGGGGACACAAGTCCTGAATCTTAAAAACTGATAGGTCAACAACAAGCACTGAGGACACATTGAAGGGGTTTTAACTACAGTTGTCTGTTTCACTGTGGTGTCTTTCATTTTTACTTCACTTTCTTGTAATGGCCTTTTTTTGCTAATTTTTCAGTTGTTTCCTGTTACTTCACTGATGCTCAGTTTTCCAGAACAGGAAAATACAGAGATCTGTGAGTTGAGAGAGAAATAGTCTTGTGGTTTTGTTTAAATTAGAGTAATGTAAGAAARCTTCAATCCTTTTTTTAAGTATTATAATCTCTTTTGGGTTTTTTTAACACTTCAGTGGAGCTACATAATTTCTTTTTAAGTAATAAACAAAAATATCAACTCTGCTAACTATTTCCTGTGTTATCTCAGGGCGACTTTGTAGTTCTGCTTCCCCTAATTGTACAAAGTTGCACAAAATGATTTCTAGCACTTGGCAAACAAGGGAGCTCAAGAGGCAGTGKTCCAATGCAGAGCATGGCTGTGCTTGCTGTGGATTGCTGCTCCYGTAGTATGACTGATGAGGCAAATTTGGAAGGAAACTTGTGCCACTGCTTGATCTTCATAGTGATATTACCTCAGGAAAAATGGAAGGACTCACTGGATTGTAGGGCCTCYCTCAGCACTCAGCTGGTGCAGAGGGGGCTGAGACAAATGAAACTGCCATGATTCCTGCCAAGATCCTAGTTAGATCCTGCCTGGAACAGATAGGTTTGGGCACCTCAGAACTGTAGAGCACCAATGAGCACTATACAGCTCATACAGGTCTAGGTTCTTACCAACTGGATCTCAAGGTGGAGCTAGGCACAGACAGAGCTTCATTGTTTGATACCTGTGAACGTTCTGCAGCATCAGTTTTTTGTGAGAAAGGTTTATTTTGAGTGCCTGCTTTGTCTGTTGGTACTTATCACCTTGATTGAACCATTGACTTGAGTCATTAAGTTTTTCCTCAAACCTCTCCTAGGTATTTTTAAAACAATTGGTATCTTCTGACCTTATCTTTCACTTGAATTTCTGTGTATCAGTAAACTCTAGAGGTGAAAAACTCATTTGCTGTAGTGAAGTTGGGGAWCCTTGCTATTTGATTGGATAGTAGGGGTCAAACTAAGTATAATAAGTGCAACTTTCTCTTCTTTCTGCAGGGTTGGCCATTTGGTAGATGCCTGCATACTTGATGTGGGTTTTTGGCTAAATTGGGGATGGATTATGGTTAGGTAGGATATGGAGGAAAATTCAGTATGTTTCATCATGTCACTGTTCTCAGGAGAGAATAGAATCCCTGTGATCCTTCGCAGTTCCTCAGGAGCATTGCAAAGGTCAGGCACACCACACTACTATCGTGGTCATGATGTGGATGCTCTGCTGGTGTGATGGGGTTTACCCAGCCCTTTGTGGGGCCTGGAATCCATTGGCTCAGAGAGGCTGTGTGTGTCCCTGAGGCAGATGGAAAGATAACCAAGTGTTGGTTTCACAGGGTGTTTTATGTTATACCTGCATGCTTCCTAAAGCACATTTGAGATAATCAAGTGTYCTCTGTGTGTCTGTTCAGAGGATTTGAAGAGTCATGCTATATTCTAATGTGTTCACTGAGATGTCTTACTTCCATTTAATATTTATTTTCATTGTCACTTTTTWATTTGTTTTCAGAGTCTTCCAGTAGCACCAGTGGGTCTGACAGTGAGAATGATGAAAAAAGACCAGTCTTCAGCAATGAGTTCAAACAAGACTCTCTCGTGGAGGGTACTTCATCTCGCTACTCCATGTATAACAGTGTCTCCCAGAAGCTTATGGTAGGTCAAAATAGTTTTGGACCAAACTATAAAGAACTGACAAGAACAATGTGAAAATACCAGTTTTTATAACAAAGTACTTTGATTCTGACCTTCTTTGTAGCAGGGTTCTCTGCATATTTGAGCCGTTGACTTGCAGCAGTTGGGGGAAGCTGAGAGATCTTGGTTTAAGGGAATCTTTTAAAAAAGAAAGTTGATYTGTGTTCAAGGCCTGGGAGCAGGGAGATGAAGAAGAAGGAAAGGGTCTCTGGGTCAGTCAGCTTACTGAGCRTGGAAAGAATGTCCTACCATGTCTTGTTTTGCTATGCTCAACTTAACAAATGCTTTGTAAGAAAGGCCTTAGCAAATTCTATGATTGCCATTGATTTATTTGGTCTTGGAGGCTGGCTGGTATACTTTTGGAGAATTATTACCCTAATTATTAAGGTATTTCTTTCCCTTTCAAGTCATACCACTCTGCTTTATGTAGGGCTGGAAATTTCTTAGACAGGGAATTGTAAAGGATAGTGACTGTGACAGCTAAACTTTGAAAGTGATCAGCCACCTCTCAATTGCATAATGTTAGCATGGGGAAGAAAGTGCATTTAAAAAGTTCTGAGAAAATAGTTGATTGTCCCTTTCTCATGGTAGAACCAAATTTGGCAGCTTGTTCCTGAATTTAAGGCAACATTAGGTTGAAGAGAAATAGAGTCTTTTGATGCATGCTTGTTTCCTGATGCAAACTTTGTCACTGTAGTAGCATGAGTATCTCGTAACCATGAAAGAACAGAGAAACAAAAATATTATTTCTGAGGGCAGCAGAGAAGATGAGCTGTATAGTTGTGTATGGCTTGAAATGTGACAGAAAGTTTGGGACTCACTGAGGGGCTGACTGTGTGTCTCCCTTTATTCTGTGCTGGTGCTGTACTCACAGGAGCTTGAGTTGGTTATCTTTCTGTGGTGGTAGGCCAGCTTGTATCTGCCTTTGCTAAGGTAGAAGTTTAGTGTTCTGCTGGAAGCTAGGAAGTGCTAGCTAGTGGGAACAGGGAGCAGGTACTGCTTCCCAAGGAGTTGGAATGCTGCTGGCGAGCAAGATCATAGCTCTAGATGAAACAAACTTTCCTGCTGAATTAAAAATTCAATGGGATCCAGAGGCTGAGAGTTGCTGATTGTTCCTCTCTGTAGTTAAATCCTGTTGCTGATCATTCAAAATGTGTCCCTGTGCATTTTTGGCACTGGGCAGCAGTTTGCTGATTCTAGAGTAAGACTGTCTATCCTTTGAGTTTTCTCCTGAGCCAGTGAGGAAGTGAGTTTCCAGTTGCCCCAACACAGGAGCTTTTACTACTGAATCTATGGGACCTTTTTTTATAAGGCCTCATMAATTTGATTTTAAAGACTGATGTGATATCAAGTTTGGTTGAATGATTTGACAGCATTGGGTAAGTAAAAAGAAATTTGCCCTTAATTAATAGATTTTCAAAATTCTGTCCTTGGAAAACTGTTGTAAAACAGATTCGGTGGCTGTGACATCTGGTGTATATCCTTCAAAGTCTGATTCAGAGCAAAGGCAATGGGAAAAAATCATGTACCTTTGTATAAAACCTGTCAGATGTTTTTGTGTTGTTTCTCATAGATTGGTAACAAACAATGTTTTTGTTTCTCACAGGAAGGGGTATGTRGATAACATTCAAAGTGAAATAGTCATTAAGTTTGCTATTTCCTTACTGCCTTGTACATGTGAAATTGACTAAATCCCTGCTTTTTGTTATTGCTCTCTTATTGCTAAAATTTAGTAAGAGAAAAGCCTGAAAAAAACAGCAGTTAATGAACATAGTTCTTCTAACCTAMGAGATGTGTATGCGTGTCAGGAGCAGTGTGCCTTGCATTCCTCCTCTGAGTTTTACCTGAAGTTTTAACTGATACTTGAAATACATGTGAATGCATGTTGTCAACAAAGAATATCATCACAACATGATTTTTTTTCTGGTACCAGCATCTTTTTTTTATGACCCTCCCATGTTTACTGAACCCTGTGATGAGTGGCTSTAGGCACCTCACTACTTCTCCTTCTGAGCAGGCTGTTTCTGCATTACTGAACCTTTTGTAATTTGCTGTCATCTCAAACATTCTTCAGATCAAGTTTTTTTTAGTATCCCGCCTCAGTGAAGTGAACTCACTCGAAAGTCCTGAAAGCTACAACTGAGATTAAAGATGCTCAGTGCCTTCAAGTCACTTCAGGATGATGTGCCATTTTCCTCACTAGTCTTTGACCTTAGCAGTAGTACATAAACTCAATTCTACTTGCCTCAGTGTGTTCCCTTTGCTCTCTTTATAGGCCAAGATGGGCTTCCGGGAAGGAGAAGGTCTGGGAAAATATGGCCAAGGCAGGAAGGATATTGTTGAGGCCTCCAATCAGAAGGGAAGGAGAGGCTTTGGCCTGACCCTCAAAGGATTTGATGGGGAGCTCAATATTGATTGGCAGGATGAGCCAGAGGTAAGTGCTTTCTGTTTTAAGTCCCATTTCTGTTGTTGTGTTCAGCAAAAACTGTGACAATGTGTAAAGCAAGTGTAGGGGGTTTTTGGCAACTGTCTCTTTTCCAGTGTTTCTAAGCTGTACTTTRAACACTTGACTTTTGTTTTGCCTTGATTATCAAACTCTAATAAAGGGGAAAGTGGTGAGGGTTTTTTTTTCTATGGTGGAGATGTTTGGGGTCTTTTTTAATTTTGAAAAGAAATAAGACATGTTTTAGTCCAGGAGGAAAAACTGTGGTTGGCCCTGAACTCATGGCATAACCCCTTATGCTAGCATTGGGAGGCAAAGCTTTRGGGAGCAATTAGTTTTTGTATTTTTCTAGTAAAAACATCTTTGCCTCTTCCCATGACTTGTGGTTGCAGCCCAGTGCCTACGAGAAGGTGGACTGGTGTCCTGAGTGTACCACAGAGATCCCAGGTGCCCAGGAGCTGAAGGAGTGGATGACTGTGGGGAAGGTAAATTTTAATGTCTTGGTACTTACCAGCCTAAGACAAAGCAGGGCTACTCAGCCCGGGTCAGTTGCCATGTCAGATMGTTGTAGAATAGCCTAGACTGTGAACAGCCTCTGAAGATTGCTAGTTTAGCTTCATGCTTAAAGCAGATCCAGCTAGATCTGCTCAGGTTGCTTGTTTGGTTGTTTTGAGTATCTTCAAGGATAGAAACTTTACAACCTCTTTGGGCATCTGTTCAGTGTTTGATGACCCAGTTGACGAAAGAAAATTTCCACATAGCTAACTGGCATTTTTTATGTGGTTTTTGTGTCTTCTTTCTTGTCATATCATTGTACATATCTAGGACCGTAGGTCAATCTTTTCTGTCTCCTGTTGTTAGGAAGTTGTCCCACTGTTAGGTACAGCAATAGRATCTCCCTTTCTGCATTCTGAACAAACTTCTCAGCTTTTTTGTCACACACGAGGTGCTTTTTTCCCCTTGTCATTTTGGTGGCCCTTTTGCTGGTCTTGCTCCAGTATGTCTGTTTTTGTACTGGGGAGTGCTAAAGTAGATACAGTATTTCATAATGTGGTCTCAAGATRCCTGACACGGGAGAATAATTCCTCAGCCTGATTGCCACACTTTTGCTAATACAGCCTAGTATGTGGTTGGCAGCCCTCATCCACTACTGTTACATTCTGCGTTCTGAAAAGACAATATCATGCTGATTGCTGTGCTTTTTGTCCTGTTGCAGAGGAAGTTGATGATTGAAGATGAAACAGAGTTCTGTAATGAAGAGCTTCTACGTAATGTCCTGCAGTGCAAGGTGAGCCCACTTTTTAGAGAGGAACTGAAATGCTGGGAAAGCAAGTGAAATAACTAATTGAAAAAKATTGAGTAGTTAGATAATTGACAAGAGCTCAGAATATCCTCTGTCACCTCCATATTGCTGGGATGACCTAGCATCCTGGTTTTTACTATCCATTCAGCAACCTTTTTTGAACTTKAGCCTTCTAAGGTATTGTCTTGGTTTAACTCCAGCCAGTAATGAAGCCCCYTGCAGCTGCTCACTCACTCCTYCAACCAGCAGGACTGGGGAGAGCATGGGAGGGATAAAACTGMAAAACTCATGGGTTGAGATAAAGACAAGTCAATGAATAAAGCAAAAGCCACTCAATGGAAGGAARGTAAAACAAGGAGCTAATTCACTAGTTCCTGTGGGGATGCAGGTGTTCAGCCATCTATCTCTAGGAGAGCATGGCTCCATCATGTGCAAGTGTTACTTGGAAAGACAAAAGCCCTAACTTTGAATGTCCYATCTTCTTCCCCCAGCTTTATATACTGAGCATGATGGGATATAGTATGGAATATCAATTTGGACAGTTGGGCTCAGCTGTCTCATGTATGTCCCCTCCAAACTTCACAAGAGTGCACTCCCAGCCTACTCACTGGCAGGGTGCTAGAGGAAGAAAAAACGGCTTTAATGCTGTTCAAACACTGCCGAGAAATAACAAAAACATCTCTGGTTTATCAGCACTGTTTCCATCACAAATCTAAAATGTATCTCCATACTAGCTACTATGAAACAAATTACCTCTACCCCAACCAAAACCAGCACAAGAGGTGATTGAAAAGTCTCTTGCCCTTAGTGTGACTGAAAGGCTGAAGGCTTGAATAAACCAAGGAATTGAGCTCCCCTTCTTTTCTTGTGTGTGTAGTCTTCCCTTGTGTGTGCTGTCTTCCCTCCTAGCTTTTATCATGCCCTTGTATATTGCAGTAGAGTGTGTGTATGTATGTGAGAAAAATACTATAGGCTGRGACTGCTTTTGAGGTGGCTAACCAGATTATCAGGCTTTGGAGCTATCAGTACAGAATTTGCCAGTCATTAAATTTGCTTAAGACCTGAGGTGGCTTAGAAGAAGAGCAGATACCATTATGAGATGGAAAAACATTTTGTATTGGTGAACCAATCCTGCATGGARTATGCTGTCTAGGGAGAGAGAAGCAAGAAGATAGGATATACTGATGCCTACCTAGCTCTCTAGCCTGTGTCAGGTCCAGCAGAACTTTGTTTCTGTTTGTGCAGAGCGTATTTGATGAGCTGGATGGAGAAGAAATGCGTCGAGCCCGAACAAGGTCTAACCCCTATGAGATGATCCGTGGAGCTTTCTTTCTGAACAGGTTTGTAGAATGTCTAAAGTAGTGTAGTCCCTTTCCCATTTATGTCAATTTTCAGCTGTGGGAGCCAAGGATGAAGCTTCGTAAGGTCCTATTCTTATGTTCACAGAGCTGCRATGAAGATGGCAAATATGGACCATGTCTTTGACTACATGTTTACAAACCCTAAGGACTACCAAGGGGTGAGTGCTTCTAACTTTCAAATAGGAGTGCTTTCTTAGAGAATGTGGGAGGTGGGAAGAAAGGAGAATACTTAGGATATTAGCTGGGAAAACAGGTACTTGAAAGATTCCTCTGAGCAGTGTCGTTTATGGTGTATGTRCTTTGACTGATGGGAGCTGTTACGGATCAGTAGAATTTCCTCAGTTTCTTTTTGCAGGTGCCTTTGATAAAGGAATATGATGCAGAGCTGCTCTATTTTGCTGATGTGTGTGCTGGTCCTGGAGGCTTCTCTGAATATGTCTTGTGGAGGCGAAAGTGGCATGCAAAAGGATTTGGCATGACTTTGAAAGGACCAAATGATTTTAAACTGGAGGACTTCTATTCTGCTTCCAGTGAGCTCTTTGAACCTTATTATGGTATGTAGTGCACCCATGAGTGTTACCTGATGTTTTTGCTTAGGCTGCACCCTCTGTATTAGTGGCAGGACTGGTATTGATACCAGCAGGGGGATCTTGGAGAAGTCTTGGAGAGCCCATTTTGCAAGGTAGAAGGGGACTGTCATTGGAGAAAATAATTGAGATTGGTGAGCTTGCATATCAGGTACTTTTTCTGCCTGGGAATGTGCTTCATTGTAGTATTTGATATTTAAGTACTTTGCTTATCTGAACATTATGGAGTGCTTTAAAATTGTTYGGCTGTGTTTTTCTCACATCACTGATCTCAGTCTGAAGAACAGTGAATGAGATGACTTATTTTAGAATCAYAGAATTGTGTGGGTTGGAAAGRACTTTGAAAATCRTCTAKCTMCAACCTTCCTGCTGTGAACAGGGACACCTTCCACRAGACCAGGTTGCTCAAAGCCCCATCCAAGTCTGAGCAGAGACTGGGTGTCCACAACTTCTTTGGGCTATGTGTCCCAGTAACTCATCACTCTGAGTAAAGAATTTCTYGCTAATGTCTAATATAAATATACTGTCTTTCAGTTTAAAGCCATTATCTGTTATTCTGTTCACTGTGCTCCCTGATAAGAAGTCTCTTCCCATCTTTCCTGTAGCCCACTTTAGGTACTGAAAGGTGCCTGGAGTCCCTAGAGCCGTATCCTCTCTAGGCTGAACAGCCTCTGTGTTCTCAGTCTGTCCTCATGGGAGAGGTGCTCCAGCCTCCTGATTTGCCCAAAGCTCTATTAGCAGAGCCAGAGATAGAAACCTCATTTGCCTCACYGTCAGCATGTTTCTATATCAGACCTCTCTAGCTGTGTTCTGATAATTGATTGTGGGCTCCTAGTAAAGATAAATAAAACAGATTTGGGCTAGAGGCTGTATCTGAATCACTGTGACTGACTGAGGTACTTAATCCAAGGAAGTTTATTATGTTAACATGTTTTACCTTGCTTTGAGCCAGACTAAACAGGTGTTTACAGACAATTGCTGCATCTCATCTCATGCATGGTAACTTGTTAATCCTGGTGATATGTATGAGCCCTCCATCTGCCTTGCCTTTATGATTAGGAGGGGAAATTCAAGGATTGCTAGTRTTTGTGCTTCTTATTTCAGACTGTATAAAAGAAACTGCAAAGTGTCTGTCTTGCAGAGAAGAGGGTTTGCTTTTCTGTTGTTGTGCTTTGTGTGGYTTTTTTTTTCTCCCCACCACTCTGACTCTTGTTGTCTGTTGCTCTTGACACCTGAGTATGAACTCTTAGAGAATGGTTATTACACATAAGGATTGGTTCTTAGTTAAAGTGAAGGTTCATGGCAAGGGCAGCAAGGCMGATAAACACCTTGACCTAATGGTTGCAGTGTTTGGGTCTTCATAACTCGCTGCAAATTGGTGTAGTGGAGAAGAGGAGATATGTGGAGAAATTAATAGCCCAATGATTTTGATTAATTTTCTGATCCCTTTCTGTTATGCTGTGAAGTCTAGTGAGGTGTGTACAGGCTCTCTTCCACTGATRGGAAGGAAGTAGCTTGCCATGATATTTCTGTTGTCAAGAAGGTAAATTCCATCACTTCACTTATTGACAGGATGGTTGGTGAGGAATTTAGTTATCAAAAGACTACCATGCATTCTGGTCTCTTCTGCTTTCTAGTCCTCCAGTTGAGTTAATAGAATCTGTAGTTGTTGAAGATTTACAGGGACTAATACCAAATAGAAATTCAGGCTTCCTGAAGGGAGAATTGGTGAGCTCTACAATACACCTTAGACCAGCTTTCTAAAACACSAGCTGTGGGATAGTGTAGCTCTGTTTTAAAAGACCATATGAGAAAACTGTATGAGTRTTTGTGCACAAAACCCTCCATCTCTTTCCCTACTCTCTTTATAAACTTTTTCACAGGTTTTTTTGGGGGTTGCTTTTTTAAAGTCCAGATTACATTGTGTTTGAAAATAGACCATTATGTTTCTTTGGAATAATTTGAATTCTTAGTGGAAAGTTACAAATACATAATATAAAGGATTTTGCCTTGTCTGTAATAACATGTTTTTAACAGCTGAGCTCTGCAGTGAGGTTGAATCTTACATTTTCAGTATGTTCAGCTATGTGCCCTTCCTGCTTGAWTGAGAATATTATGTTGTCATAGGGTCTTCATTTGTCTTTTGCTGAGGCTAATGTACCACTAATCATTTGAGCATGATTATTATATGGCTTTGTTTCAGCCTGACCACACAATCTGAGTAATKTTCCTAAATGGAAAAGCATCTTTTATGGTGAACAAGGGACTTTGTTAATGCTTATTCACCTATTAAGGTCTTTGTAATCTCTGACTAAATGTTGATTGAATACAATAGATCATCTGCACATACTGATCTTTTGTTTGTACTTGCAAACATGTTAATGATTGTCTCTTTTTTTTTTTCCTTAGGAGAGGGTGGGATTGATGGAGATGGAGACATCACTCGATCAGAGAACATTACTGCTTTCCAAAATTTTGTTTTGGACAATAC
Source organism: Malurus melanocephalus (assembly GCF_030028575.1). Taxonomy (NCBI): domain Eukaryota; kingdom Metazoa; phylum Chordata; class Aves; order Passeriformes; family Maluridae; genus Malurus; species Malurus melanocephalus. Next base: position 3,836,751 of record NW_026623237.1, read on the forward strand.
GGATCATAAGGGAGTGCATTTCTTAATGGCCGATGGGGTGGGTCAATTTCTTTTTYTTCTTGCACTGAAAAAAATCTCACAAAACTGACACCTCAGTCTGCATACAGTAGTGTATTTGGCATTGTGTTTGTAGCTACAATGTGAAATTCGCCAAGTCTTGCCATTAACATTCTTGGTGTCAGTTCTTTTACCTTTAAGAAATAGAAATTATCATGATTCCATGAATTAGTTCCTCAGAGTCCTTTGTTTGACCAACAGATTTGTGGAGATACTAACCATATGCTATGTGCTTTGCAGGGTTTCTCAGTGGAGGGTCAGGAGAATCTGCAAGAAATCCTAAGCAAACAACTCATGCTTTGCCAGTTCCTTACAGCATTGTCCATTGTCCGGACAGGTATGTTTTGTCCATCAATCTTCCTCCTTCTCTAAGGTGTGGGTGGCACYGGGGAATRTTGCWCTACARTTTTTATCAGTTCCTTGAAGTCTGYGCTKCTGTGAGGCCCAGTTGCACAGAACTGAATGTGTATGCRTAAATCTTGAGGTGGTTGTCACAAAGCTGAAAGAACTGGTCAGAAAGATAAGATTATCTGTGTCTATTTTGCTTGTAGTTTAAAGCATGAGTTAAAATGCATTAATTTAAAGCACCTAATTTGTTGGATTATGTAGCTGTCTTGGGGTAAGGTCATGCAGTGTTATAACTGGACAGTATATCTGAGTTTTATGGCAGTAGCTGGACCAACTTCCTGAATATTCCAGCTGAAGGGAACAAAGTTGTCTTTATCCAGTTCATCCTTTCYTCTTACTTTTAAAGGCTTTTCTCCTTTAAATCTGCCATCTATGTGATCATCTATAATGATGCCACACCCTCTCTTAGCTGTATGTCATTGTTGCTGAATGATGGATGTTGCAGCTGTGTCTGATTTTGATGGCTTCTCTCTTCCACTGAGTTAATTAGCCTTTGGCACTGGTATAGAAGACAAAATTATAATTTTCATCTTGTGCCCTATGTTTAGAAGAACCTGAGGCARTGATCTACTTAGCAGTAGTCTCAAATGTGATACGATTAAAGGGGCAGCCTTCTTTAAGTCTTTCTTACATGGGCAGATGATAGTTCTGTACAAATGCCTGYTTTTTTCTTGGGGAAATGGGGAATYTTGTTTGAAGGAGAGAGGCAACAYAGACTCTTTYCYCTCTAGATGGCAAGTTACTCCATTTAGGTAACATCTGTTAGTCTTCTCCTCTAGCCTGAGGTTCCTTGTTGCATGTATTGGGGYTCCTCTTCCTTGAAGGYKTTGGGATAGCATGCTGCCATGCCAWAGGGCACAGTTTGGGCCTGGAAGGGAAGGATGGGGGTTAGATAGAAGGTTTGTTGATKCCTACATACAGATTAGATTCCGGTCAAGCGAATGCTTTTCTCTCTTTGCTGCAGAGACAGAAGGAAGATGTTTCGTGAAGCCTTGTTGGCCCATTTTATAACTGTTGTAGATGCTGTTTAATTGTAYGAAAAAACTGTTAATAGTTCTGCAGAAGGATTGAGGTGCCTGGTATGTCCTTGTTTCTTTATAATCTGCTGGCATTGGTGTACTTCCTCTTTTTTCCAGGAGGACATTTTGTCTGCAAAACCTTTGATCTGTTTACTCCATTCAGTGTGGGACTTGTTTATCTGCTATATTGCTGCTTTGAGAGAGTTTGCATCTTTAAACCTGTGACAAGCCGCCCTGCTAACTCAGAGAGGTGAGATGCTTGAGCATGAGTGTCTACTAAAGAAAACCATCCTCTAAATACAGTGATAGATGAATTGGGTAAGCCTAGTGGAAGCTTTGTGACCTGCCTCAATTAGCAGCTGTCTTGGAGGAGGAAACATTTTAGATGTTTAGCAAATTATGGACAAGGTAAAGATGATATTTGCCAAATTGCCCTTCTGGGAAGGAAGCTGTGGAACTGGATATATAACAAATCCTGTTTTTCATGAAACAAGTATGGYTTCAGTGAAGCCAGAGGATATATGAGATGTTGGACATGSGCTGGCACTGTGTGCTYACAGCCCAGAATGCMAGTTGTGTYCTGGGCTGCATCCAAAGCAGYATGGACAGCAGGAGGAGGGAGGGGATTGTGCCCCTCCACTCTACTCTYGTGATACCTCACCTGGAGTGCTGCATCCAGCTCTGGGGTCCRTCCCTAGTACAGGAAGGTTTTGGACCTGTTGGAGCAAGTMCAGAGGAGGAGTACYGACATGATTAGAAAGATGGAGCACCTTTCCTATGAGGAAAAGCTGAGAGAATTTGGATTGTTCAGCCTGGAAAAAAAAGAAGGCTTAGGGGTAACCTAATTGGGGGCTTCCAGTATTTGAAGGGAGCCTACAAGAAAGATGGAGAGGGACTTCTGCAAAGAATGTGTAGTGACAAGAGAAGAGGGAATGGATTCAAACTGAAGGAGAGTAGGTTTAGGTTAGATATTAGAATGAAGCTCTTTACAGTGAGGATGGTAAGACACTGGAGCACTGTTGCARTGAGGTTACCCAGAGAAGCTGTGGATGCCTCATCCCTGGAGGTTCAAGGCCAGGTTGGATGGGGCTCTGAGCAATCTGGTTTAATGGAAGGTGTCCGTGTCCATGGSAGGGGGTTGGAACTGGATGATCTTTAAGGTCCCTTCCAACCCAAGCCRTTCTAGGATTCTGTGTTACTTATGTGTGTTTTCATTGTACCTGCCAAGTTCAGTAGAATTGATCTACTACTTGAGGGACATCTGTGGGGTGTTTATGTAGGGCTGCATTTCCGCATCTTTCCAGAGCATGGAAAATATACAGTGAGATTCCTCCTGGATATCCCTAAGAAGATGCAAAGAGTTCCTTGGGATTTGGGAAACTGCCCATATAATGGGAGTGTGGCAGAAAAGTTGGCTGTGTGAAATGACTGAACCCACCTGATCTCTCTGCCTTGCTCTGCAGGTATGTGGTGTGCAAAGGCCTGAAGTCAGGGATTGATGATGTGCGGGATTACCTCTTCACAGTGAACATCAGACTCAACCAGCTGCGCAATTCTGACGTGGATGTGAATCTTATTGTCCCATTGAATGTGATCAAAGACAACCAGGACTTCTACAATTACATTGTCCAGTCCAATGAAAAGTGAGTGACTATGAGTGATGAGGGCTGCTGGTGGTGGGCAGATTAATTTACCATGGCTTTCAGRTGTAACTTCCTGCACTCATGGAGGTACTTGATGATGCTGCCACACTGCTCTGCTTTTGTTCCCTGAGAGGCTGAGCAGAGCAGGGGGACTGTGCAGACAGAAATGCTGTAYTACTGTTAGTGACTATTTGGCCTCTGAATACTGTGTAGACAAGAAAGGAAAGTACTGCCTAATTTGTTCCAGTGATCTTCCTGTCAGCTTGAATCATGTTGGCTAAGATGCCTCTCTGCTCTGTGAATCAGACTGGCTTTCCCCCGTTGTCCCAGCACTCTTTCTTATTTGGAACAGTACAATAGAACAGTACAGAAGAACAATCTTGGTAGTGATTCTTTTGTTCCCTAACCAAAACTTCTCTTCTCTTTTAGCCACTGCAAAGTTCAGATAAAGGCACTAGCCAAAATTCGTGCTTTTGTTCAAGACACGTGAGTATATTCCTCTGGCTTTTGGTGAGGACTGAATTAGCCTACTATTAATGAATTGCTTTGCTGTACTTTAATATGTTCTTGATTTGAGCTGRTACTTGCCTTGGCCTTTGGAGCCAGGAAAATGAAAAGTGCTTTTAGGTAGCTTAGTTTGTGTCTCTTCCTGAGTTATTTGCAGAGACCTGTGGGTGGCTGGAGGAGTCCTGAAAATTGATTATCACCCTTATTGAGAAGGCTTCCATGCATTACATGATTTTCAGTTACTGTAAGCGAGCTTGCTTCTTAGCAGGAATGTAAGCAGAAAAGAAACTTGCATTTGATATGTTCATTTCAACAGTAACCATCTAACTTGAATGTGGCTCATAGCTGTTAGTTTTTCTGGGGGCAATTCAAAGCATCTAAGTTACAGACCTAGAATTACCTAAAGCTTGATGTTAATTTCTTGCATAAAACTAAAGCCATTGTAATGTTTCCCTGCCATGGTTTTTCTGTTCAGGTGTAATTCAGAGATAATACATGGTGGAAAGTTGAGTGAGTTTGGTAGTTAGGAATTGTCTTAGAGTTAATCCTAACATTCATTGTTTTTTTGTATAGCCTTCAGCAGATCTTCACTGTTAGTCTTAAGTAGGGCTATGTACCCAGTTCTTGGAAATTAGCGTAAGTTTATGCTAGTACATAACTTTTTGAAAATATTTATACCCAGGCATACTTTAATGGAACAGAGTGATAGCTGCTAGTTAGTAGTGCAGACCATGAAGCAAAGCTAAACATGAAGAGAGGAAGGCGGGGAGGGAAGGCAGCATCCTCTTCTGTACAATCTATTGTGGAGCAGTTCATGTTTGTTGTTGCCAAGCCAGCTGTGAAAGATCCAAATTTTATAGGGCTGGGATACACAGTGTTGTAAAATCAAGGAGGTTTCACCATCTTAACACTCTGCTGTCTTTCTTTAGAACGCTGGTTGAACCACGGCAGGCTGAAATCCGAAAGGAGTGTCTCCAGCTCTGGGGGGTAAGTAAGGTACCAAGCAAAGGAGATTGTGAAGGTGTCCTTACTGYAGTGAAACAAGACCAGAGCTGTAGTACAGATAGGACTTTCTAGACAGAGGTTTAATACCTTGTCTTGTGGGAAGGTCAAAGACCATTTCAAGCTGTTTATGTAATCAAACACGATGTCCCTGATTTATTGTTTATGGCTTAACTGAGCAGGCTTCTTTGCAGTTGAGAGTATTTCACTGTACACAGARAGAACTCAGCATCTAGATCCCAAGCAGCAGAGCTCTCTAAAAGGTCTTGTTTAATGAGTATGCAGTTTCTGTTTCCTGAGCTTTTGACTGCCATGGGGCCATARATATGGCAGTCAGTTTCCCAGGCTGATTGTGTGTCTTTGATGAAAGGGTATTTCATCAAAACATGCATGAAATCAAAGGTTTMGACTAAATCTTTCTGGAGTTGCCTGTTGGTTTCTGTGAGATCTGGTATACCTACATTAAATTTGCAAAACATGAGATTTTTTTTTTTTGCCACATGATATTTCTTCTTCATCTGGAATCCCAAGAGTAGGAGTTTCAGGGCAGGATGTTTTTTCWTATATTGAACCAGAAATGTTCCTTTGAATGTGCCGAAGAATAATACTCAGTATCAGTTGTTTGGATTTGTTTTCAGATTCCTGATCAGGCTCGTGTTGCTCCTTCATCTTCAGATCCCAAGTCCAAGTTCTTTGAGCTGATCCAGGTGAGACCTTGCCTGGGGTACTTTCATACAAATTTAACCTTTTTCACATTGGAATTAAGAAAGGAAGAAGCTGTCCTGGGTTATTGTTTCATGTRGWAGTTATGTTTATCTGCCTATTGATRTGTTGTGTCTATCTTGCCTTTTCAATACTTTGATCTTTAGGGCACAGACATTGATACCTTCAGTTACAAACCCACTCCTCTGAATGTCAGCACACTGGAGAAGATTCGCCAAGTGTTAGATTACCGGTGTATGGTGTCTGGAAGTGAGCAGAAGTTCCTCTTGGGGTTAGGGGTAAGTGCTAAGAACAGTCTGGGAGTTTTGCTGATTCATTTCAATGCTACTATTCTGCCTTGCAGTTCCACCCCATGCTTTATTGTCCTTAAAGGCCTTAAAGAATCCCCCCAGCAGTTCCTGAGACTTCTAGTTATTTATGTTTCTTTCTCTTGATGTCACTGCTTTTCACACTAATTAACCCTGTTTTTTTCTAATCTCAGCCTACACAGAGACCTGCACTCCTGCTACTGTCTCTAATTATCTTCCCTGTCCTTTTAAAGGTGTTCTATTTCTGGRTTCTTTGTGTGGGCGTGAAAAGTCATTGGCAGATGAGAATCGGTGTTTTTGTTCCTTTGCTGTAGAGGTTAAGGTTCTTCCTTAAAACTTATGACAAAGAAACTGCCTGTGACAGCTCAAGACAAAAAGATTGTCAAAGGGTAGCTCTGCAGTCAGAGGTCTCTCCTCCACCCCTGCCCTCAGGAAGTCTTGGCTGAGCATGACTCTGTCTTTATGTACAGAAATCACAGATCTACACCTGGGGTGGTCGCCAGTCAGATCGCTGGACAAAGCTGGATTTGAAAACTGAGCTGCCACGAGATACTCTTCTCTCTGTGGAGATTGTTCATGAGCTGAAAGGAGAGGTAGGAGCCTATCTCTCCCTTACCAAGCTGCTGCAAATAAAAAGATGAATTTCACCTAATCTCTGCTAAGATACTGACGAATAAATGTTYCGCCTTTGCCAGGTCCAAGTTTTCTTTGTAAATGATCTTTAGAGTAACTATTTTGGAATTAAGTTCTTCCTGTCTGGTTCTAGAGATACAAACTTTTAACGTTGTTTTGAAAACAGTTTGATGTGTTGCTATTCTATGTGGAGCTGCAGATGACATTGCCACCATGACTTCATGTGTCTGTGGCTGTTTGGGTACATAATTGCTCAGTAGTGGTTGCAGACTGTGGGGAGAATATCCTCRTGATACATTCACAGTGTACGGTGAAAAATGCCAGCTGCCTGGGAGCTTCCCTGTCCTTTTGCACCTCAATATGCTGTAGYACTCTGAGCTTTGTGGTACCTGATAAGGCACAGATAGCTGGTAATGGCAGCTGTGGTTCTGCCCTTTCTCTCTCCCCTAAGACAGAACTGGGTATTTGAGAYAGACTATCCTCCAAGGACCAGTGTATTGCTGTGTAATGGGCAGCAGGGAATTTGTGTGCTTCTAATAYCTGGAAAGGTGCTTTCTTGCTAGAAGAGATGTCCTGTCAAGAAACAGGCTATAAATCAAAACTGAAATATCAAGAGTCTGAATAATAAATCTCTGTATTGCCCTCCTTAGGGGAAAGCCCAGCGAAAAATCAGTGCCATCCACATCCTTGATGTYTTGGTGCTGAATGGCAATGATGTTCGAGCACAGCATTTCAACCAGAGGTAGGTAGGATCTGGAGAAGCTTTTTTCTTGTATATGAGTAGGAGTGACTGGGAAACAGTGTTCAAACAAAAAGCAGAATGCTGAGCACAGGAAGACAAGTGTATTCAASTGAAACACTGCTATAAAGATGAACTGTGAATGAAGCTCCTCTGAAGTGAAGTACATTTAGACTTTYCCAATTGCATCTTCTCTGTGAATGAGGGCAGGTCTAGCTTCTTTCTTGATGTGGSGTGAGCCACACTCAGCTGGGATAAACTGACCATTCTGGGAATATAAATGACCATAGCTGATAACTGGCTGAGGGAGAAGCAACAAGCCCCTCCATTTCCTTCCTCAGAGGCATTAAGTCTCTGCTAGTCCTGCTATCCTGATAAATAGATCAGTGTTCAACATCATGTAGGTTTATACAGTAAGCTATGGAGATTCATTCCTAATGGATAATAGGCARTATCACTGGGCACTAAATTGGGAGGGTGGGGTGAAAAGAAGTCCTGCTAGACCCACTTGATTAGCAGTGGAGGCAGTCTGCATTKACTGAGGTGTCAGTCAGTTACTCTGCTGACACTTTTATCTACCTGCTGTGTCAAAGACCTTGTTAAATTAGTGGGTTCTCTTTCCATGTTCATTCAGGATTCGACTGGCGGAGAAGTTTGTCAAAGCTGTTTCTAAACCCAGCCGGCCAGATATGAACCCCATCCGGTGAGTGACGCCTCCTTCCCTCAGCCTAGTGTRCTTTGGTGTCAAGAGCATTGGAGGAGCTGAAGGGGAATTACATTTCAGGCTGAAATTTATAGTTGTCTTATGTTCTTTGAAAAGAGGCTAAAAGCTTTTTACATATTTAAGGTAAATATTGTTAGTGGAGAAGTTGTGCCCTCCTTTCACATGTCAGTCACATTTTCATCATAGGTGGATTGGCTGGTTTTGATTTCAAATATGTGTGATTGTATGTCTAGCACTYAGTGAACTTAATCACTGTAAAGAATTCTGTGTCCTTGTCTGCCCTGAAGGGTCAGCAGCAGTACAGCAGTGCTGACTGTTAGTAAATGCAGTACTGACCAGCATTGATGAGGACAAGGCTTTTACAACCCCCAGGAAAGTTCCTGACACAGGTCTTCAGCTTTGGTTGTCTCCTGGCATTCCATTTCATTAATTCTACTGTGGTGGAGCATAAGAGCAACACTGTGAGGGCATCAGATATGTACTATGGACAAAACAGCTTCTCATTCAGAAGCTAGAAGTGCAGCAATGTTATGAAAGAATCTGGAGGAAGGGAATGATAATGTTGTCCTTGATGGCTTAATGAAAGATGAGTGGAATCTCAGCCTAATAACAGACAGTTGTAATAACTGGAGGATCCCAAAACGTCGGGAAAGGCYGAAGGTGAAGTGAGAAGGAGAGCTGGGAAGATAGATTGTAGAGGGGTCTTTTGCTGCTCTTGTGGAAAGGTGTTTAAAGTGTTCCTGCTGTGCTCTTGAAGCCTGATGYTTGTAGCAGTATGTGGAGAAATGAGCGGTTGAGGTGTCCAATCAGAGGCAATGCTTTTTAAACTTACTGATTGTTTTTCTGTGCCTCAGAACAACAAAATCAGTTTGATGTAATGATAGAATGATGACTCAAGATAATTTCTACTGATTAAAAAAAAAAAGTTCTTTTTACCTCAGAGTAACTAACAAGTTTTTTGGCATCTCTGAGGGTAATAATGGTGATCACATTGTTTAATTTTAGTGTGTGGCCAGCATGCTGAGGGCAGAACCAGCCTGGGACCAACCTTAGTCAATTTATATGATGGGAAAACAAAAGCACCTGACTTTCACTGTTTTTACTTTCTTGTATAGTCAACCTGAGGAAAAAATGCGYAACTTCCTTAGCAGCAAGGATGCTTATCTGCGCCTTAGAGCAAGCCAACCATGAGTGTGCAGGTGTCAGGTTTTTTCAAACCAGGAAAACTAGGAACTGAAGCCTAAGATAGAGGAGAAGRGTGAACTTCAATTGTGTGTGACTCTACCTCATGCTGTATAAAATCAACCATTTGGCTGTTCCCTGTAGCTGGGCAGAAAAAAAGCAGTTTAAACTTTTTGACATGTGTTCATCTTTTCTCCCAGAGTGAAGGAAGTATACAGATTGGAAGAAATGGACAAGATTTTTGTGAGGTAAGCAATTGGTGCAAATAAAATGTCAGGGCCCACTGATGTTTTCAGTCACTGGGAGAGATATTCTGATCTGTGCTAGAGAAGTCATGGAGAAAGGAGCTGTTAGAGCTCGTTCATCTGGTGGYTGCTGTTCCTGAGATGCTGCATCATTCTGCTGCATTCTAGTGCCATAGATGTGGCCGATGGACTTCGTAACAGTTGGAGTAGCAACAGCATTTGAGTTTGTTGCAGAAGTATCAGTGGCTTGAAAGACCCAGAATTTGCACCTGAAATAGGAACCCCATTTGGATTAATTATGGTAGATCATCACAGATTTTTTACCACAATAKTCAGTTCTCAGCCTGATCTAGACAGGTCTGACTGGTTTCTCTTGTCCCATCTGGGAAGGCAAGAAACTGAATTCTTCAAGATGTGATGATTTGGTCCTGTCCTGTGCAGTGCTGTCAGTTCTCACTGTGGCACACTGGAGAATGGGTCAGGTGGTGCGATGTGTGCACAAGCACATGGTAAAGGAAGAAACAATCTCTATCACTGCCTTCTCTCAACATGTAGGTTAGAGATGAAAGTCATCAAGAGCTCAGGGGGAATGCCCCGGCTGTCGTACACTGGCCGAGATGACCGGCACTTTGTGCCYACAGGACTCTACATCGTACGGACTATGAACGGTAAGCGGAGAGAGTCCCCAGTCTCACTGGACTTTTCTTTTTCTCTCCAAGTAAAAAGTATTGACCAGGCTCACATTGTAACTTGGTAAAAAAATAATGACTGTATTCCAGTGGCTAGAGATTAACTGTTTGCATGTAGTGAGGGTAGCTTAGATTTGGGTAAAGTTTAGAGTGTTTATATAGTAGGTTTTTCTGTTGTGGGTTGATTAGCTATTGTGTGGGTAATTCCATGTATTTATATGACTGATTACCTTCTTTCTAAAGGAGGTAATGATTTTTCATCAAGATATTTTCCAGAGTAATAGRACATGGAAATACCCTGTTTCAAATGTCAACTTCTAAATGCAGTGAGATGGGGTTTTTCTTGGTGATTAGAGCAGAGCTTGGGAAGCAGGTTTTCTTGGAAGAAGGAAGGAAAAAAAGGAGTAATTGAAGTACCACACTTTATTCTTACAGATTCTGCTTCCCTACTTRCACTGTATATGTATTTCTTCTGTGATTATTTTTCTCCCCTTKTATTTTTTATCTGATTTCTGTAACCCTTCTACTAGATCCCTGGACAATGGCATACAGCAAAAACTTCAAGAAGAAATTCTTCTTCAACAAAATGACCAATGTAGCGACATACAACCTCCTTCCTGAAGCCATTGCACCCTTTCAGTGAGTATAAGCCAGAGCTAAGGCTATGGAAAGGTATCTATCTGCGTGTGTGTGTGTGTCTGGGTAGGAAGGCAGCTCAGGAGTGCTATGTCCTTGCAGTCGTTCGCAGTGCAAGCACAGCTCGTCACCAGCAGGGTGTGCTACAGGAGCTGGCACCTTCTCAGACGTTCAGGAAACTGCTGATGTGGAATCATGGATTTTGTAATTAATGGCTATGAATAACAAACATCTCACAACTTTGTTCTGCTATCTGCAGCAGAGTACCAGTTACTGGACCTCCTGCACACAGGGAAGCAGAATTTGAGCCCAGCGACTCTAGTTTGCAGCATCTCTGTATTTAACATGTTTGGTTGTAAATTACTAATTTAAAAGCAAATCCCAGTTCATTTAGCCCAAGCTTCTGTGGGAAGCTTGGAGCTTTTTTTTTTAAAGAGAGTGAGAGAGAAAAGCAGCAGCTCCTTGGGAAAGGATGGAGTGGCTTACCATTGGACAGTCATTAACACTGTGGCTGCTGAAAACCATCTGTATCTACTGGGTACTGGCTGAAGGAATTACCTAAGTACAGCAGATACTCAGTCTGATACCTCAGGGCTCCTGGGTAGAGCCTGCACACCCTACYCTCAGGTAGTCTCAAGAGTTGCCCTCTACCACTGTTACCCAGGACTGTGCCTCCTAGCAAGAACTTGATATGAAATAGGGCTTCTGATTTTGTCCCTTTGAATCTCCTTATCTGAAAGAGTAGTGCTTTCAAGAATCCTTAAGCCTYCCTTAATATGGTGAATGGCAGAACAGGTTTAAAAAGAGAGGCACATGATGCTTTTTCCTTCCATGTGTCAGGGTGGGGTTAGTTCTGCCTATGTGCTCTGAAATAGGCCAGCATGGACCTGCAGGAATATCTTAGGAGGTGGAGGGAGTGCATGTGTGGGAYGCCAGAAGGGATGTGTTGTGGTGTAGTGAGTACTAATATGTCTATAATTAGCCACTGACATGTGCTCTTGTCACTGTGCTAGTACTGCTTTGTTAGAACAGAAGCACTAAGTAAGCTATGAATATTAAGTGTCAGTAATTGTACAAAACTAAGGGTTGCTGTGTTGGCAGTAATTAGCAACTCTGATTTCATTATGGCTGGGACTGTGTTGATACAGTGAGGGAGGGCTGTCCTTGATGGATGGAGTGGGAGATGGCATTGTAGGGCCAGAACTCTCAACAGCTAAGCAGGRCTCAGTTATTGCACATGAGGGGAAAGAGGGAATGATCCTAGCTGCTTTTGTACAGTGGGAAGTGCTGTTTGTTTGCAAAGCTCCATAGGACAGCTGTTACTGATTATAGTAGGTATGTGGTGAGTGATTAGGTTGCTGCTCCTGGCAGACTTTSTAAATTCTTCATTAAGGCCTTTCCATTGCCTGCAATGACAGTTCCATCCTCTGATAAACTTGGGGGAAGGTATTTTTCCCCTAGTGACCTAACTCCTTCCAGCAAATATTGAACTGAATTTGAGTGAAGCTAGAATTAAGAAGTTTGTTTCCAGGAAACCTCTTAGGCTTTGCCATTGCTGTACTTTGAGGGCTGCAGAGTTTGTAAGGTGAATGAATGAGTGTACTGGTCTTTTCTAAGGCACCTATTCAAGTATCAACTGCTCCCATTGCAAAGGCAGTTGCCTCTGGCTGGGATAAGTGTTTTCCTTTCCCTTCTCTGCCAAACTAATCTTGCTCTCCTCTCTGCCCACAGTGTCTGCCATTWCAGCCGCCTCTTCTGGGAATGGGGGGAAGGTGTCAAAGTGCACGACTCTCAGAAAAGACAAGATCCAGAGAAGCTATCAAAGGAGACTGTCCTGTCTTTCATCCAAGCACACTACCCCTAACCCTGCTCTCTTGAGAGTGCAGGAGGGGACTGAGCCCAGCTTGGATTCTTCAGGGACTGATGACACTGGGAARGCTCCACAGCTTCTGTCCTGGTATTCTCCAGAGCTGATTTTCTGGAGATGATCAAACCAGAGGGTGGTATGCAGAAGGCAAAGGATGAAGCTTTACCCTGGTAGTGTATATATGAGTACAGCCCAGGTAGCACCTGCTGCCGGAGTATCTGAGGTGACTCCTGGAGCTGAGGTCTAATGTCCTTTTGTCCTGACCTACTGCATGCACGAGGCCAAGGGTCTGGCAGCTTTCTTTGCTCCTGTTCAAACATCCAGCGAGGTTTGTGGAGCTCTGTGTGTGCCAGAACTCTCCAGGCTTCTGCTKCTTTTGTAGTGTGGGAAGGAGTAGAGATGTTTTGATGGCAGAGCTGGGCAAAAGCACATTGAAGCAGCCCTGCATCRTTCCTGGCAGCTGTCTCCTTGGGCTTGTCAAAGGCATCCAGYGGAGGGTGTGAACTCTTTGGCGAGCTTTGGGACAGAAGTTACATATTCTTGTCGGTGTCTCCAACACTTCTGCTTATCAAGGCATTCAGCTAGCTACTGGCAATTCTTAYGTGATGGTATCCTGTTGGACAAAGGCCAATGCCAGTGATGAGTAGAGTTCCTGGCACAGTTTTGATGTGCTCACACACATGACAAGGATTTCCCCTCTCCAGGTTAGTGACTGATCCCAAGCCAGCATCCTGGGGGTAATTTGTGAAAATGTACCATGGTTGGTATACGTGCTTCATGGTATTTGAGACCAAGGCGCTTTGATTCTTGGTACTCGACATTATTACTTAAACCTTYAGGGAGGAAAGGATGTGGGATGGAAGACATAGGAAAGCTAGGATGGATGCTGGAGTCTTTGGAAGAAATGATGGAAATTGCCTAACTTAGATAAAAAGACCCAGGGCTTCAGTAAAAAGATATCTCTACTTTAACCATGTTGGTTAATCAGAAGAAATCCTGTCCCTTGACTCTGTCCAATGGAAAGGTTACCAGATTTCCCTTTTTAAATGTCAGAGTGGCTTTGAAGTCCTCTGTATCTCATTTGGCTTTGGAACTGCATCTGAGGTGAAGGCACAGAGCTGGGAAACTCTSAGTATGGCATTTCTCCATGCACTTCTGTGCCAGGCTCGAAGTTGGCTTCTGTTGAATGTTTTGCCCTCACTTCTGGCTTCCATGGCACTTTGCCAAGTCTTCCACATAAATCAGAAAATAACACATAGTTGAATGCTTTTGAACAAGCAGCAAGTTGAATGCTTTTGAACAAGCAGCAAGATAGCCCCTTTTTTTGTTTTGATTTTTGTTTGTTCTTGGCTTGTTTTTAAACACAGGTTGGCAGTAGGGAGAAAAGTGATTTAGGGGTTTGTCTGAACTGTGCCTTAAGGAAAGCTATAGTTCTAGAGTCTTTAGCAATTGTTTAGACTGGATCTTTCTCTCCACATCCATATGAATGATTTGAACAAGCCAGTGCAGCAAAACATAAAAATTTACACTCAGACACAGGTCTRTCAAAGCAGTTGAAGGACTGCAGGCTGTTAATGCATCTTCCTGGYTGATCTGTAGACCCTCTCTACTCTCAAACATTGGTAAAACGTGTATGAAAGAAATGGTAGCCCTTCCCATTAAACAAGAAATGTGTCATTGGTAGCTTTGTCTTGGCAAAGGCACTTTCATGAGGGATGAAGAGGAATCTCTCCCAGTGGGCAATAAAGTACCTTAAGCTCTGGTGTCCAGACCTATGTACACTTGGCTTTTTAAACCAACCAGCAATTTGAGTTGAGGACCTCTGTGAACTGCCTTGAGGCTATTCCAATGCCAGCCAGCAACACATGATGCTCCCTCTGCCAGGCTCCTTTGTGGAGTGTTGCACCCTCAGTTAGGGCTTTGACTCCTGTGGGTTGGCAGAGACAAGAGTCATTAGGGAGTAAACCAGGATGACTGTAGGCCTTGGAAGGTATAAGAAAAATCTGGTAAATCTGCAGGCTAGCTTTTAGGAATAGATACTTTGTTTAATCAGTTGTCTCTAGTTCCTCATTTTAATTTGCTTTTATTTTTGATGCACTGAACTTTGATTCTGAATCTCCCTTCAATAAGRCAAGCATGAGCCACCAGGCTACTTGCTTCCCTGCTAAGGGATTATGTTGAGAAGGGGAGGTGAGGAAAGTTTTGCTGAAGGGAGTGTTTATGTATGTTAATTGCACAATGTATTGCTATTAAGCTTTGTATCATTTTGTGTTGACTTCTCTGCTTTCATGTTCTATTACCAATACAGCCCTTTAGTTCACAGCAGTGCTTCTTTACTTTGTTCCCATAAAATTCTGGCCAGCAGTATGTGTCAGTGTGGCAACACAAAATACGCAGCAGTGTTAAATTTTCAAGGCAGTCCCTTTTAAAGGCTTTTGTGGCAAGTTTGAGCATTGGAATGAGAGGGCACTACAGTGAACAGTCTCTAGTACTCCTGCCATATGCTAGGCTCCATTCCACTCAAAGGAATTAGATTCCAGGCCACAGCAGACCAGWAACCAACCTGCTGTTGAGACCTCACTGACCAGGGGATTCACTGTTAAGTGCCTAAYCCAATTTAGGCTTACTGTGGTGCAATGTGTGCCAGTAAGGAGATAGGAGGATGAGAATAAAGGAGTGGTTGAGAAACAGGACAAAACGGGGAAGAAAAGAGAACAGCAAACTAAAAGGTCAGATAATTTTATTTAAAGCTGTACAGAACCATTTCCATCTCTGGGAGCTGATAGTAAATTGTCTTCTGCAAGTGCTGATTCTCAAAGGCACAAAATAGCTACCAAGCTCTGATGCACTGAAGAGGTAGGCAGATCCTCTCACAGACCAAGCACCCAGATCACAATTTTGAGTCTACCCACTTTCAGAGATACCTACATCCCATCTGCTTTTGTGGAGGTAGGAGTCCTTTGGTCATGGAACTCAGGGTGAAGGAAGAAGCATCTTTAGCTCACCTTTGGGAACATAGAAAATTGTGATACCTACAGATTACCCTTTAAAGCAAGAGCTTGGTCCCTTCAGTTTATGACTGTCACAGGAGTCAAGAAGGTTGTGTTGTATTCCATCTGGGCTGGGCAGAAAGCACCTGCCATCACAGAGGTCTGCTTCAAAAGGGAGAATGTATTGCCGTCCTGGATCAGGCTGGCTGTTTTGTTTTGGGTAAGATGGCATCACTGTGAGTTCTGCTTGACCTGATTTCTAAGTGCAAGTGTTCTGTGATTTCTGGTTTGTATCCTGTCCTCAATTTGCAGAGAAAAATCTTCCCTACAACAAGGCTTGGAGACAACAAACAAGAACAGTAATTTGAAATGCTGATCCTCACYCTTGGGGGAAGCACAATGGTGAGAGGAGGAAGAGTTCCTTTCAGGAGTCATTTGTTCAGCAGGGAGAATTCTTCAGTGCAATCACATCGTCCAGCAGGCGTAAATAAGAGCAATCAGCAATGCCATGGCCACAGCAAGGGCAGCATTCTTGCGATTTTCCTTACGAAGCACACTCAGTTCTTTCTCTGGAAAACAAACAAAAGCCTTGCTTGTGAAAGTTCTTCATGTTGCAGCTACACCTGCTTTCAAAACTCTGTTAGAAGCACATATCTTGGCCACAGGCAACGATTTTGGGAGCAGTATGCAAAGCTGCCAATTATAGAATGTGCAATTTACAGGAAGTAAACCAGCAGGAACCCTTTCATTTGTTCTCATCCTAACACTCATGGTAGCTGTACTTGGGAATACATCAGTGCCAGACCAGTTCCTGTTTGCAAATGACATTGCTGTAGGCCTCTACTAAGGACAGACTGTGTCATTAGAATAATTGCTTGTTCCCTAAGAGAATGAGGGAGACAGGAGGGCAGAGAGCTATTTCTACTGTCTTCTAGATGTAACAGCCTGGTAGCTTTCTAGTACTAAAATTTAAGTACAAGTGTGGCCACATAGTTGAATGCTGCAGAATTTGTGTTTCTTTATGCCTCAGAAGGATCAGTGKGGAAAAGGTCTGACCCTGGACCCTCTTATTCTGTTGATGTCTGAAACCTTTTCAAGAGAGGTTGCTTTCCCTCACTCTGGTTTACATAAGAACCACAGATGCAGAGAGGAAGACAATGGCTCCTTAAAGTATAGAGTCTGGCTTTACTCTGTCCCTTTATCAAATATGAGAACCCCACTCTTAATAGTTCTGTACCACAAAACTGTGTTGGGTGCTACAGGAAGCAGTGGGGCCTCCAGCCTTACACACTGGTTGGCCAAACAGCAGTGTTTGGCAGGCAAGGGTGGGTGTGGGTTGTCTCCAGAGACAAACTGCTTGTGTTGCTGAGTTCATCTGCAGTGAAGGCACAGGTTACTGCCTCTGCAGTTAGCACTAACTGCAGTTCCCCAAGTGGTGTTGGTATCAAAAGACTTTAACCCGTTCTTTCTGCCCCCGTTCATCACCTAATACAAGCAACCACACAATGACCTGCTTGAATTTGCAASGTCACAAAGGAGGTGACAGGGTCACATAACCTCATGCACAGCAGTGCCAGCTTAAACTGATGCTGACAATGGCATTGTCAGCAGCTGCAGTTCATGGCCTCAAGTGCATCAGCTGGAATAAAGAAAGATTTAATCAGAGACCATAGTAGTGATGTTACCATTAGGTGAGGCTGTTGCTGCTGTCTGARATGCTGTCAGACTACTCTGCTGATGCCAGCAGTGATGGCTGACTGCTGGCTGGTAAAAGGGTGGCAGCAATGTTCTACTGTCCCTAGTGGTAGGCCCTTAGGGAACAGCTTTCAGTCTGTTTAAAGGAACTGTTAGTCTTCTGGAAACAGTCCTCTAACATGACTTATAATTACAAATTTGCTGACCCTATGCCAGCTTTCAACCCTCCAGACCTAAAAGAATACTTGTGCCTCTTTCCCTTGTATGAGCTCTGGTGCTTGCACGGCAGCAGAGTACTGTCAAACAGGTAACATACAGATCAATACCAGGAGCCTCAAGACGTGCAAAGAAGCATCTCTAGTGTGCAAAGAAGCATCTCTAGTGGAAGTGCTGTCAAGTGTGGTATCTCAGAGGGACTCTCATTCTAACTGTCTGCAGCAGGACTTGTACCAAGGAAACACCCTGGTCCTCTAGAACTGCAGCTGGCRTATCAGTTTGAATCCCTATGCTCTTGTGCTGAGCAGCCCCAGAAACTGATGCAGTAAAAAACCTCCTCCAAAGAAGGTATGCTATTTGCCACACTCCTGATAGCACTTGCCTTCTTACCTAGCAAGCCTCTGTTAGGAAAAAAAAAAAAAAAGGTAGGGGGAGGGATGTTAAGAGCTTCTCGAGCCAATCTGTTAGCTATGATTATCTAAAGAATGATAATTTGGGGTGTGTGGAAGGGACATTTTCTCCCCTTCATTAGCTGATGCTTATTTTTTTCCCTATAGTAGTACAGCACAAGTAGGAGGATACAGATGCCTATTACATGCTGACTACATTTACCTTAGTCTAGCTCCCTTTGGTTGAAGCTACTTTCAAAGGCAGAAGTCAAGAGGTGGCAGGAGCTTGAAGACAAAGGTAAGCTGCAGCACTGATCCCATCCTGCCCAGAGGGACCATTTTTAATGAAGCTCTTACCGTAGTTGTCAGCTTTGGTCATTAGTAAGTTTCTCTCTCTCTCCAGTGACTTTCTGTAATGAGAAGAGGAGTTCATTACCTGCGAGGCACAAAACAGCCTATTTCATTGCTTACATGATGGAAGAGAGACTGTCCCCACTGCTGGGGATATCTGCTCACAGAATGAGCCCCTCACCCCTCAAGGTGGAGAGGTGACAGTTTAGAAATACCCAATTGTGAAAGAGAAGAGCTGCAGCATTTTAGATTATTTCTTCCTTCCCCCAAACTGCTTCCTATCTCTCCTTTCAGGACAGCAGTGTAGRCAAGCAGCTAGAAAGGGATCTGTGTGTCAGTCCCCTACTCTAGTTACCCCCAGGTGAGGCAGGAAGTTCTGACAYGGCTATGGAATGGAGCATGTCCCTGTATGCTCTCTGGAGGATCCCATGTCTCCAYATCTGGCTTAATACTGGAAGCTGGTATCCCTTTGTTAGGGATATYCAATTTACAGAAATTGGTGAACGCAAGAAAACAAGCTGAATCCAAGCCCAGTACCAACCAGTTAAACAATCTGTSATTAGACTGAAGACTCATGATAATAACAGTAAAGACTAAGTCAGGCCAACACAGCCCTTGTCTGAAACTGCATGAGGTGATWAATATACAGTTTAAAATATAAACCCAAAATAAAATTCCTGAAAGCAGCAGTGTTTCCATAATAATAGTGAGGACATGGTCACTCCTTTCTGACTGTGCACATAAATAAACATGCACTAACAAATTATCTCCTGGTTCAGAGAAGGCAGCAAGTGTAACAGACTGTTGCTCCCCTTGGGGCATGGCAAGAACCTGTAGGAGGAAAGAGATCCAAATCTATGTGTACAGCTAGTTAAGTGTAAGGGAGGGCAAGAAAGCAAGCTACGTCAAGAGCTGCAGGAGAGGAGAGGGCTCTTAAAGAAAATCAGGGAAAGGCAAGGTGGAGAGCAGCCAGGAGGAAGTRAGAAGACAGATTTACCAATACGACTGAGCTGCTACTTAGAAACTTGTGAAAAAAGTCAAGGGAAGAAGCTTTGAGAATGAGACATGAAGAAACCATGACAACTRAACTTCAAAGTGGGAAAGCAGAGCTCTTCTTTGTGTGCTACGCACTGAATCAATAATTTTGGTCATGGTACTTTCCCTCCAAGGTATTTCAATGGGTCTGGAATAGGGCAATGGAAGTTCTGTTTCTATTTCCATACAAGCTGTAAAATTCACAGATGGCCCCAAAAATCCCAATTCATAATTCTTTGCTCTAGGCTTTGTATTTCAGAGAGAAATTATCATAAATTYCATCTTGTCAAGTTGTCACAACTGTAGGTTTGGTTGTTGGCCACCTAAGTGCCACATAAAGAATACAGACAGTAAACAAGGAGAATTTAGGCTTAAAAAAAGATTGTTGAGATCAGGAGCTGAAGTGATGAGGGACAGGAAGAGGYACAGCACTGTCTAAATATGGATGGGGACATAAAACTCCAGTATAGGAGGAAGGGGAGTGCAAAGGAGAGTTTAACAAAGACATTAAACTGAGGCTGATAAGYATCAGGGGACAGAGACATCACTACTGCTGTGATCATTTCTAGTGGGGTTCTGTAGGACAGTACTGTAAAGGAAACAGCAAGATCATCCAGACAACTCCCTGGGTCTGAGCTTCTCAGCCTTTTTTACTAAGAGCGGAGCAGGCGAATGCTAGTGACTGAAAGAATGTCCTCAAGCAGAGAGATTTGAGAATCAGCTGGGAGATCTAAGATCTCTTGCTTCACGCTCAAGAGAAAGAGCAGGTTCTGCCTGTGTCTGCTACAAAATCCAGGTGAAAGTCCTTGCTTGAGTCCCAGCTCTAGAAGTCAACAGCTCCTGCCTCTAGAGCAGCCACAGATTCCATGGGAATTGTCCCTCTTAGCTTTCCCAAGAAAAGCCAGTGTGTCAGTGCATCCCTACATCCAGACACTTTAGCAACACAGGCACTCAGCCTGTGTTTTTCCCTCAGCCACTTTTGCAGCTGGATCCTACCCTTGATTGGCTCAGTAGTAGCTGCTACAYCTCTCCCCTGCTTGAATTCGGGTGGCTTTGGGAAGGCTCGAGCAGCAGTGTGCAACAAACCTTTGCCAGGCTCATGGAGCTGGTTCATAGCAGGCCAGGAGCCAGATCTGCAAATGAACTGGCAAGGCACTACTTGTCTGGTTGTGGCACAGGCTGGAGTCAGACTTAATAAGTTACAATTAATAAGRCAGAGCTTTCTGTCTGTATCACTGAACTGCTCACAAAGGCAAGTTCCCCAAGAAAGCTCCAAGCTGGGGGAAGAGAATCTTGCCATGGGAAAATTACATATTTATACGCCTTCAAGAGTCCTTGCTTGGTCCTACAGCAGGATGACAGCCAGCTGATGTGCATAGACACAGCTGTGAAAGATGGACAGGAGTACCTTCCTTCAGGGCTGAGCTTCTCCTTGCGCAGCTTAAGATCCACCTCTTCCATGCTCTGTCTGCAGCGTGCCAGCTTCTCCTCCAGTCCATCAATCTGAAAAACACCACACCAGTCACCATCATGTCTTCTCTCAGCTTACACAGACCCATTCCCACTCAGATGGTGAAAGCTCAGCCACTCCATCTTCTTCCTCCCAAAATCAAGGGAAGAGATTACAGCACAGAGAGCTCATCATTTCCCAGATCAGCCTGTATTGTATCCCACAAAACTCTAACATCACCATCCCAGRCACAGCCAAGCCAGCTCTGACACCGTCAATTATGTGGCTGGTCAGCACCTTTTTGCTACCATCTGATCCTGTTCCAGCCTGTTCTAGTTTCTTTCCATGTGGGTCCACAGCAAAGATGTGATCTACAGTATCTTTATACGATAAAAAGAGACACTGGCCTAAACCAAAGACTGAGTGACAAGGTCTTGATTTAGTACTGTGAATGGATGCAGAAATTCATGGGATTTGACTACAGAGTGCTCTCAGCTGTCTGGTTGGGTGAGAGGGGAAAAAAGGGATAGTCTCTTTTTCCCCAACTAAATCTGTAACAGCAACAGGAGTCTGCACAGTATGCCCAAGAGAGCATTTGCCACTGCCTCCTTCAACCTGTATCCAGTGTTGGCAGCAACGTTTCCATGCAGAAAAACGCTGGTTACCTTCTTGTGTCTCTTCATCAAGTACCCCAAAAGCCACACTCCTGTATATTCCTGTGGAGGGGAGTAACCGTGGCTAAGCACTGGAAGGTTGATTTCCTTGTGTGCAAACACACTGTCCAGGAGGGAATCCTACCATGGATGACTCTTCTGAGAATAATTCTTCTCTTCTGCCTGGCAACCAGAGCTTAGAGATCTTGAAGAAAACTGTCTTTCAGGTTTGCTTCCATCAGGGAAACAGTGGGACTAATCAGATAATATGGACACAATAACCTAACCTGAAAGAAAACAGCCTCATTGCACTGAGGTGGCAAAGACCTCTCTTTAGCAGTATTTARTACAGCACTCCTGCTGTGCCTGGCTCTGCAGGGAAGGCCAAGGCTGGCAGCATGGCCTCTCTGTGGTGGGAGCCTTCACACACCAGACGCTAAGAGGCAGAACAGTCCCGGGTAAAGGTGGAATGAGCTGCCTGGACAACGGCCTCAGAGGCAGCCCAGAGCACAAACACACCCATAAACAGTGATAAGGGAAACAAAATCAAAGGTAGTGATCCCTAATTATTGCTGCTTTGGGATTAGCTCTGTTCTGATCAGCTCCTGTTAATGAGCTCATTAACAATCTCACACCTTCTGCTCAGGAAAGGCAGGCAAGCATTATAACTAAGCAGGATAGGAGAAGAGGCTTGACATAAAGCAGACCATGAAAAGAAGTTTAACCAGTCAGTTAAATAGTCTGGAAAGAGCACAGCAGAGCTGGGGAGGRGGACACATACAACAAGGCTCAAATAAATCTTTGATTTATCAGACAGYAATTTTGAAGTCCTGGGTTATTAAGCAACTCTGCCAGTGCTGTTGAGATGCCAAATTCCCCAGAGGCACATGTACAGCTTCCTGAGCCTAAGGGGAGCACCAAGGCGTRTTACCTGATCCCAAAGCTCATGGARTAGCACTTCTGTGTATGGCAATGCTCGGGTTTGCCTGGATGAGGATAATTGTCCTCCTCCATTTCCAGCTGTGCCAGTTAAGAACTGCTAACTCCAGCTGCTCCTTGCTATGTCATCCATTACAGCTCAGCCAGCATGATGCATTGCCCCAGTCTGCTTCAGGGCCAAGAAAGAGCTTCACCCAGGGCTGCTCTGACCACACGTATCAGCAAGTTAATTTAATAGCAGAGTGCAGTAGAGCAGAGGTGGGGTGTTGGTCCCCTCAAATATAAGATTTACCACCTCCCTCATCAGTTTCTACCATTTGCAAATGGCTCTTTCTGCTCTCTTAGCTGCTGGAGCCCCTTACTACATACACAGCAAGAGATGCTTCAGCACGTGTTACCGGATTTCTCCTTAGCTAGTTAACTTATTAGARTGCACCATGGTTTCTTGAAAATACATTTAAAAATAATGCTAAGTAAATTATTAATGAGAGCTTTGGTTAGTCAGCTGCCAATCTCACCACTAACTTACCCATGCCACTGCACTCCTATCCTGTCCTCCAGAACTGCTCCTCTTGCTCAGTTTGCAGTTGCTCTCACTAGTACATTGTCTGTCCATACCTCCCTCATTTCAGTATGAAAGTATATTCTGCACAACTCTGTCAGGGCTTTTACGTTCTGCTGACTAAAAATCTCCAGATTCCCCATAATGCTTTAAAAGTTTCAACTGGTTTTACTGCTCTTAAATCAAAATCCAAGTTTGGGTCCCCTGCTGGAGAGCAATAATTTGCTAATAAACCACATGCCCTAGAACTGCACCATCAGCTTTGCTGAGCTGGGGGCACAAGGGACAAAAAAATAATCAGAAAAAAAAAAAAGGAGGAACATATTGCTGAATGAACAAAATACTTTTCTTTCAGAATCCCACTACTTCTTTTCTTCTGGCTAGTCTGGGTTATTAGGGGTTGTAAGGAACAACAACAGTGAGGATTCACAGATGCTATCCGTTCACTGCCTTAGTTTCCCCAYTTATAAACTGTCCTAATTTATAAGGACAATAGAATCTGCCTTCTGAAGGCAGCTCATTTGAGTAAGAAGCCTCAGACACCAACTCAAATGTCACAGTAGAGATGGACAACGCAACACAGATAATGAGATAAAGACATAGACAGACACAGAAGACAGACCGCTTTATTATGGGGCTGAGCCCCATTTATCTATTTAGCCACAGGTGTATACTAAGTCTCCTGCATAAATGGCAACTATCTATTGGCTAATTAGCAGCCCCTYCTCTACTTATCAGCATATGACTGGTGTGTTGCAAAAGCTGCAGTGTCGTTAATTCTCGAGATTTTGCTCTGTCTTTGGCATCTGYCCTATCTGACTGCTCTTCTTCAACATTCCATTTTCCTTTTCCCACAGACAGTCAAGGCTGACTCAGTCGCATTGCTTTGGTAATGTCCTCCTCTGTCCTGTCCTCCTCCATCCAGACTTTCAGACTCCCTTTTGTTTTTCCAGATCTCAGGGGTACATTATTACTGGTTGAATTTCAGGTTCATAACCTGCAAGGCCGCAATGCCAGCTTTCAGCCTCCACAGCCAACTATGGGCAGAGCAGCATCTTGGTATGTCACTACCTTTGCCATGCTTGCCATTTGGGATCTGCTCCTGCAAASCAGGAGTTTCTCAGCAACTCAGCTATCCAAGTAACTCTTCACTGCAGGACAAAAGGAAGACAGAATCAGAAAATAAGCACAGTGAAAAATCAGAGTAATGCCTAGGAATTACTGATTATTCTCTGTGCTGCTGAGGAAACTCCAAGGGGGGCCACAGACTGTAAAACTGTAGCACAAGAAAATCTGTAGAGCTTTGGCAYGATTCCCTGCTGCAGCTAGCTCTCCAGGAGAGCAATCCCAGAAGCAGGTGCTCACCTGAGCTTGCTGTGGATGGAAAGCCTTCCCTCCTACTAAATCATACATACCAACTAACCTCATGTACACTGGAAGCTCACAAGAAAACAAAGAGCCAAGCTCACTTAGCTGAACCACCCCTGCACTTCACACTGCCTTATCTTTTAAGTGGCAATCTCAGCACAGTGCCTCCTACATTGCAAAGATAAACCCTTGTTCCTTTGAGCTCTCCTTTCCATGAAGGGGATCCACTGGGACAGAGCTGTAATGCAGCAGTCAGAACATGACAACTCCTCAGGTTCACACAGATGGTTGCAAGGACACAGGACTTCACTCACAGCAACATCTTCAAGTAGTTCCAGTTAAAAAAGGGGAATGAAATGTGCCTCATGTCCAGGCAACAGGTATTGGCACAGAGAGCTGTCCTTCTGAAGCTCCTCAGGAGACACTCCAGAAAGTCAAATCCCAGAAGCTTTGGATGCACACAGGGATCTAAGACCAGATGCCTCCTCTGCTCCTCAGGTATGACAAGGCATTGAGCTAGTTTTGTTGAATTCTGGCAACACTTGTTCATGATTTGGAAACCGTTTTAAACCAGAGAGACCTGGGATGGATATCAATCCAAACTGGCTTACATGTCTATTACAAATTCCATTTGTTGGGACCATCTTGGGCAGAGAGCCCAAAATGGCTCACATAAAGGCAGACACAAAGAGAGAAGTGAAAGAGAAGCAGCTTTGCTTATAGAATTGAGCTGGATCCCATTTAATACATTTTTGTAATGAATTAATGAAAGCTTTCTTTCCAGCAGAAAGGCTAAAAGCGCTTTTCAAGAACTGGCATCCACCCTCTGCTTTTATGAAGTCCCTAATTAAGATACTGGCAAAGAGCCATATCACGCATACGTCGACATCCAACAGCATTAGGTAATGAGCTTTTAGTCTTCTGACCCTCATAAAACAGATCAAARCCAACTGAAGAGGTGGGGGCAAAGAAAAAAAAAACCCTCCCTGAGCAGCCTACATGCCCTGTCACCTGCCAGCACACTTGAGCCCTTCTTTTCATAGAAGAATTAATGGTTCCTGCATCCGCAAATTTGGCTGGATTATTAAAATCATTCCAGCAGAGACAAATTTTGTTTAAATTCAAGTGCTAACTTGCAGTTCAGGGACACACTTCCATTTTCTCCATGCTCTTAAAATAATTTTTCAGGTTGGAAAATAATTTCACAGACATTCTGCCCACTGCATGCTTGGAAATATTTACCAGATAAGCTGCTCACAGCAGAGGATGATCCACCAGCAAGGTCTAAGATGACTCCTGCAGAACTACCCTGTGTGATGCTAAAGGAGAAAAGGCTGGATCCTACCTACACCTCCTCCTCCAGCCTTGCAGGGACCATTTCATTAGTCAATGCATCCTGTCTCAGCCCAGACTTTGCAGTATTGCGCAGAGATGTGAACACAGGAATGCTTGGTAGCATTTCTTGCATAGATGTTTTGCACACCTTTGATCATCTGTGTCAATTCTCTTGAGTTCATTCCATTTTCACTATTTTGCTACAAAATGGACCAGTCTTCCCAGTTTTCTTTTCCTGATGAGTTTCCTCAAGAAAGCCCTATGTAGCTAAGCATTGGCGACAGGGCTGCCTGTCAAAAGACTAGAGCTGTATGAAAGGAGAAGTGGCATGAATATAAACCACCACAACATTATGGAGACGCATTTATATCTGTTTAAACCAGATCATATCAATTACATCTGCAATTTGTAAGTGCAAGCTAATCTGATAAGTGTCCATATAGAAAATTGCATTCATTTAGCATCATGACTTCAGTTAAACAAGCATGACTCTGCCTAGATGAGGTCTTTCAAGGATAGTCATGCATCATGTCATATTAAGGCTCATTTGAAAAGTTTACAATCGTAACAGCTCAAAAGGTAATATAGAACAAAACAAAAGTTCAAATGATGAAACAAGTATCTTGGTTGTCATGCAAACTGAAAYACACCCCTCTCTTCCTCTAGCTTAAAAGGATTTTGTTTCCTTCCTCTGTAACTTCTCTTCAGTACCGTTCTCATCACTCCAAGAGAAAAAAAAATATCTTGTAGTAGTATCTTTGCACTGAGACATTTTCATCTGTAACACACCAAAAAAGAGCTACAAAAGTTCTACAATCCTTTCAAAACTAGTATGTTCTATCATGAAAACTTCTAAAACACTCCCTAAAAAACTAATCTAAAACTACTACAAATCCTCAAAGTCTTTGCAAGAATTTTCTGTGGTAGCTAAAATCAGTCCCTTTTCATTCTGTGAACAGCAGGTCTCTAAGAGGCTGAGCCTTTTTGCCATCTCTCTTTTTGTAAGGTAAAGCCTACCATCTCAGCTCTTTTTGCCTGTCACCTCTCAAACCACAACAAAAAGACTATTCAACTCTCCCTGGCAGGCTCACCAAAGGAAGACTGGACAGTCAGCACACCCTGCTGGACTCCCTTTGGTGGTTATATTTGGAATAGAGTCCCCGTAACAGTCTGTTTCTCCAATGAAAGCCTAAACAATTAAGCAAACCAGAAAACTATAAAGTGAACTGCCATTCATTTGACCCAGCAGGATGAGCAGGGATCTCATTAAGACATATARATGTCTCAGGTGGGTGTCAAGAGGGTGGTGCCAGACTCTTTTCAGTGGTGCCCAGTGACAGGATGAGGAGCAATGGCCATAAACTAAAACACAAGAATCTCCACCTCAACGCAAGGAAGAACTTCTTTCCACTGGAGGTGGCAGAGCACTGGGACAGGCTGCTCAGGAAGGTTGTGGGGTCTCCCTCCCTGGAGACATTCAAAACCCACCTGGACTTGTTCCTGTGCAACCTRCTCTAGGTGACCCTGCCTTGGCAGGGGAATTGGAGTGGATGATCTACAGAGGTTCCTTCCAACCCTAAGGATTCTGTGACACTCACTTTTATGTTACTGGCTGGTAACACATATATGGCRAGCCCTGCCATTTCCCTGGCCTTTCTGCTCTGGTTATTTTGGTCTGTTGTGCATGTGCTCACCTGAAAAGACTTCAGGACAGAGAAGCGACCAGTGAGATTCACTGAATCGATTCTGCACCATTTCAGCCATTCGTGAGGAATGTTCATGATTTGCTGTCCCCACTGCATCCACARCTCACAAACTTTAACTGTGTATTGGCTCTCCACTGCTTCCTCCAAGTCAGTCCAGACTGCACTGTGCAGTGCAGGAGMCAGAAAGATGTACACTTCAGAGAGACCTTTGTTAACAGACTCGCTTTGCTAACAGAAACACAAAGCTTCAACAGAGCTTACCAACAACCCTCCTGCCACCCAGGAGATCACAGAATCAGTAAGGTTTGAAGGGATCACAGTAGGTCATCTGCTCCCACCTCCCTGCTCAAGAAGAGTCATACCCGAGCAACTAGCACAGGTGAAATATCTTCAGTGAGGGATAGAGAGCCAAAGCACCCGAGTGCAACARTAAAAAGGCAGCTTTAGAAGGGAGGTGCACTCTTAAAACCGAGCCTTTCCCCCTTCTCTTCGTGTGATTTACCCGCCCCTCACCTACTGGTTTATCACTGGGCTCAGCACTCGGCTGAGTTCCCCCGCCGCACGCACACACCGGGCTGAGGGCCACGGCCCGCCGCAGCACCCCCACGGGCACACACCCTCACGGCACCGGCCCAAGCGCTCGGCGGCAGCAGGGACACCACAGGCCGTCGCTCAAGGCCAGCAGCCAGGACGCGACTCGGAGCTCGCCGTGACCCGTCACCCCCCGCCCCTCACCTCCCGGGCCACGCTCGGCCCCGCTCGCCGCCTGCCCATGGTCCGGCCGCGCATGCGCAGGGCCCGCCCCGCGCGCCGTGGCGGGGGCCGCGCCGTGGGGTGGGCGGGTGCCATCTTGGGGATGGCGCTGTGCTTTGCTCCGCTCCGACGGGGCCATTGCCCACAGCCCTGGGTCTGCCCTTGCGAACGCTCTCGGCGTGTTTCCGACACCGCCGAGGGGGAGAGGCAGCCAGAGCGGTGCCTCCTGTGTTTTCTCGGTGCTGCCCCAATCGTGCTCTGCCCTCTCCAGTGGTAGTGGATGAGGGATGGTTGGGAAAGGACCAGCAGGCTGGGAAGCTGAGGAGGGACCTCTTATTTTWGCCTGGTTCTGCCTCTCCACCCCTCTGAGACCCCGGCTCCCTCGGGTGCTGTCTGTMCGGGCAGATCCGAAGTGATCAGTCTGTTTTCCTGCAAGTGGAGCCAGCGCACTTCCTGGCTGCTCCAGACCAGGTTTTGGGGTCGGGGCTCACCCAGGAAGAAGGCAATCTTGGAAACTCAAGGCAAACCCAGGACGGCTGCTTTGCGTGTTAGGATTACTGAGATTKTTTTTGGCCATCAGGAGGAATTTCWTCACAGGMAGGGTTGTTAAACATCRSARTAGGCTGCYCAGGGAGGTGGTGAAGTCCTGGTRTCTGGAGGTGTTARGGAAAATACGATGTTGCACACAGTGTCATGGTCTAATTGATGTGCTGGTGGTCCATCACAGATTGCACTCAATGGTCTTTTCCAACCTAATTGATTCTGTGACTCTGTTATTCAGATTGTCCTTGGGATTTCCTATTCAGCCACTAGCCTTACGCTAAAGAAACTGAGGAAAAGCTKGCTCTGTGATCTACCGGAGATAGCACTTCCTGCACGCCAGCCAGTTTGTTGCAAGATGCTAATCACAATGTTACATATGCATGAGAGTTCTTGTTGTGACCCAAGAAATCATTTTATGAAACACTACTATCTTRTATTAAACAAAGAAAAGAAAAACAAGGAGCACCACTGAAATTGATCTGACTTCAGGGTAGGACATGGCTGCTACATGACAGCAGCAGAGCTATTTGCTGGCAAAAAGAATAGAAGTCTGGGTAGCATCAGCATTTATTAGACACAGACTGGATTTTAATTTTGACTAAATACCCTCTGGTGACTGAAATTTTGCTAGAATGGCAGGACTGCAGATATGTGTCATAGAAGGAGTGATAATACTGATACCTAATTAGTGTGTTTCATTTTTCTTTCAAACACGCCTCCCCTTCCTTCATTTTTACTATGTGAAGTGGTGTGTATTGGTAACAGCATCACTCTCATTTTATGTCTGGAGAAAATGAGGGATAGCTGTATTTTCTGCTTCCYGGTGTGGTACTTGAGTCTGTTACAGAGCGTGTACTTCTGGACCCAAAGGGGCCAGAACTCCCACCTCCAAGGTGAGACACTGTGACATAACTGCTTTCCAAGCAGAAGCAGCTCAATCAGAAAGCAGTAAAGAAGCTGAGTAGGACTCAGCCAGCAGCCCTGGGGAAGCACAGCATCAGGAGGAGGGAGAAAATGAAAAAGTGGGTGGGAGAATGTTATTTTTTCCCCTCTTAGACAGAAGACTTGGTTAGTGAGTGTAAATACAATCTAAAAATGCATAGAAGTTTGAAGAAACCCATCTGTTATGGTTTGCAATGGGCTGAAATAGCCGTCAGTTCAGCAGAAAGCATTTTCTCCTTTACAAAGGTGAGTATTGATTCAGGGGAGGCTTGTCAATTCTCACATGCGCTTCTCCACAGAGAGACAAACATACACCATTTTGTGGGCAGGTGATTGTGACCTTTGTTGTCACATCTTTAGAGAAGACAGAAAAGGGGAACTCGTTCCTCCCTCCCAAGTAAACCACCATTGGAAGCAGCAGTTTTAAATTCACATATTACTCTTCCTGGCACTCTGGATCCATCAAGCTGATAACTTTATTATGCCTGTTACCTGATCTTGTGTCTCCTGTTTCTGCCCTCAGCTGACACCTTCTCTTCATCCTTCCTTGTCACATCTTTATTTCCTGTGTAATGCCATTCATGTCATCTACATACTAATGCAAGAAAGAAAAACCGTTTTTTCCAAATTTATATTTTCCTACTTGAAACCTGAGGAACAGATCTGGAAGTTATTTACAAGCAATGACATCAGTTTCTGTGTTTTAGGATATCCATGGACATGAGTATGAATTTGAATTACTCCATATCAAGCAGCTGCCATGACTGTCAACATGCATATCTAAGCTGAAATAAAAAATTTTTAGCTTTGAGAGCAGTCACATTAAGGAACACAGAAGGGTAGGAGGAAAAGAATGGAATAGCTTTTAGTAAGCTCTGGAATGGGATGGTCTAACAGAAAGCCTGTRGGAGGATATGATGACGTACAGGTGAACACCAAATAACATATCCAATAATAAGACTGAATACAGTCCTGGTCAGACCCTGCTCTGATTAGGCTGTCTCTACTGCACCCTAGCAGCCAAAATGAGTGACAAAGTGGTGTTAGAAACTAAAAATATGCAAGGGTAATCTCGAAGGAACATTCAGAAGACACTGCACCTATGAGCCCATAGGCAGGATCAGATACACTGATGCCACCCAAGCAGGTGTTTGCCTTACCTGTGCTAACACAGCAGGGATGCTGCCACCTCCTCAGTACCTGTTACACTGCTCGTTACACTGATAGATGGGAAGATTTGCCTCCTCTTTGTAACCTGATTGAGTTTGTTGCATCTTGACCTATTCTCAGCACACACGTGTGAACAATTGATCAGCATCTAACAGCCTCATATATTTGAGGTTCATTATCGTATTTCCTCTTCTGTTTTCTTCCTGCTAGACTCAATCCTCTTCTTTCAACCCTTTGCATTTTGCACCTCTTACACKGTTTGTTGCCTTTCACCAGCCAAACCTAGACTAATCCTCTCTAACTTGGGGGTATTGAGCAAGCAAAAAATTGCCCTCTTTGTCTTATAGTAATGCAGCCAAGAAGGAAATCTGTCTTTTAATGCAATACTTTCACAATGGCAATTCATATTTGGTTCACAGTCCTGTAATTACTCAATAACTTTYCTCAGTGCTGAGGTCTAGAT
Organism: Malurus melanocephalus; assembly: GCF_030028575.1. Classification (NCBI taxonomy): domain Eukaryota; kingdom Metazoa; phylum Chordata; class Aves; order Passeriformes; family Maluridae; genus Malurus; species Malurus melanocephalus. The sequence continues at coordinate 3,867,693 of NW_026623237.1, forward strand.
AGGTGTTCTCCATTTCTTTATTGGTGCATTTAATTTATTCCCCTTCTCAGTTCAGTATTTTGCACCAGTTTTATGGAATTTTAGCTGGCTGATTGTGAGCTATTTCTCCAATTTGCCAAAATCTTTTTTTTTTCTTATCATGGCTTCAGTCTTGCATGATCTTCCAGACTCATGGCCAATGCATTTTATAAACACTGTATTTGAATATACAAGTCACTGGGGAAACCAGTTGCTGGATCTGTTCTCTGTAAGTCCTCCTGGTCTGATGGCAMACTACTGATAACTAGTTTCAGAGTGCATACCTGTGAAAAATATGTTTCGAAAAGCCTTACTACACTTCAGGACAGCCTGGATTGTTGGGCTTGCTATCTATACTATTCCAATTACTGTGACAAAGAAAGCTAAACAGTTTACATGATTTGTTCTTGGCTTTTTCTCTGCCGGCTTTTTCGTATTACCTGATTAAGTGATAACAAATTGATTATTTAATATTATTTTCCACATTTATTGAGGAGATGGGAAGGTAATGACTGAGGAATTGAAGTTTTCAGGAAGGTTTAGGGACATTTGTTGATTTTTATCAGGGCAGTGCTGACTTTGAGGGTAATTTAATAGAACAGACATTAAGTCTTCACTAGTAATTAGGTCTTTACTAGTAAATTAAGCAACATCAGGAAACGTTTCTAGAATACAAACTMAATCATCAGATTTAAGTGTCAGCATACCCCTGGCATGGTTTGATTTGGTCCCACTAGGACTGTGACACATAATTTCYGAGCATGATTTGGGAGTTACAAGCAGGGGACCTTTCCCAGTGGACTTCTTCATGAGGTCATGGTTTCAGAAGTGAAGAGAGTTTAATRATATGGATGTGAGCCATTTGGTGCTAGTTTACAGGATGTGTCTAGGAGAATGTTCCTGGGCACTCCTGATTTACTACCTTCCTACCTCTTTTTGCCTTCTCTGCCTGCAAGATTCATTGTGCTTTGTAAGCACAAATGAATCAGGCCTCTGACAAGTCTGAGAGGAAGGTGAGGCCAGACATCTCACTTTGTACATGCGGGGCAGTATCTTACCCAATCTCCACAGCAAGTAGCTGGCCTAGCACTGAATCAGGGGCCTGACTTCTTATGCTTGGCTGTACCATGGGAGCAGCCCTTTGTATCCCAAGCACATCCTTCCCCAGCTTGTTAGGCAGTGTCTCAACAGACCATGAGACAGGAGGGAACTTTCCAGGGACCTTCTGAGAACAGGTTTCCCCCAGCATAGCGAGTGTCCAGCTCTAGCCCAAAGCCATGYCTCCTTTCCCCTTCCAGCCCTGTTGTATCACATGCAGCCAGTCACTCGGATCACAGAAAGAAGGAAATCACTGTGCTGTGCCAATGGAGAAGTCTCTCTGTATGGAAAAGCAGAGGTGAGTGCAGGCAGGGTGAGCCAACCTCTGTCTGTATGCTTGCACCTGTGGAGGGAAGCATCATGCTGCTGAGGGCAGCCAGAAATGGGGAATACTGGGAACATTATGATGTTAGGATGACTCCATTTAGCAGCAGTAAACACATTGGAATAAGAAGAAAATTTCTCAAGAAGTTGTGTGTTGTGCTCCTGTGGGAAACAAAAACTAAGTGCAAATGAGGCAGACAACAAGCTGAGAGGTGCCATGAGCTAGAATTGAGCTAGAGCCTCATTATTCCCCCACTTCCCTCTTGTAGGATCAGCATATAAATTCCCAGCCTTATCCCCAAGCTCTGTAAGCAGGGAAGAAGTTGCATCTGCAATGATGACCAGGGAATGCAAATTCCAGTGCAGACATGTCTACCCCTACCAGTGAAAAYTGCAGAATTAAATGCCACCAGGGAGCAGAAAAAGAACAAAAAGCACTGCCAAATTTCAGTTGTCTGAAAGATGCTCCTGTAGGGTGGGGTGTTATTTTTCTCTGGGAAGATAAATATTGGGAATCCAATGGACTGCATCTTCAGTTTGTGTGCATCATATTCTCTGCTTCCACCTTGATGGGCTTCACACAGATTCTGGGAACAGCTTGAGATTATAGAATTAATTAAATGAAATTAATCAAAACAACCTACCGGAGATAAAACTGGCATCAGTGAAATGCAGAGTTGGACCAAGAAGGGATTTTGTAGTTAGGGCTAATGCCTGCCCTCATCACTRGATTCTGTTTGGATGAAAGCCCATGTCGTTCATAACTCGGTCAAACATGAGGGGCTCTGAGGAGTTGTGTGCCTCATGCAAGATCACGTCTGTCCATGCAGTGCAGTAATTGTGGTAGGAACAGATGGAGTCCTGCTTTTCACAGAGCCAGGCACAGCATGTAATCACAGATCTCGCTTTGATGCTGAATGAAGCTGAACTCYAAATTGTGCTGTGTTAGTGTGGAGGAAATAGGAGAACTGGAGTAATGGCTTTTAGAGAAATGGTCTTAGAGGGTTCCATGGGTCCAGTGGATGTGTGCCATTCTGCAGATCTGGAAGCAGAGGTGCAGATTTTCCCAAATGAATTACTGAAATTGGAGATTCCCCTCTCCTTTAGTCTCTGCCCATTCCCCCAGCACATGTCATCCCAAGTGTTCTTATGCCAGGTGCCAGTTTGGAGGTATTATTTTTGTGTCTGTCATTTATGTGCTGTGCTTTATGAAAGTATTGCTGTCCTCCCAAAACCACACTGCATCATCTTGAGGATCTAAGAAATTTTGTGGGCATGTTTTCTATCTATTGAGCAAGGATAAGAGTGCAKTTACAAGAAAAAGTATCTGTTCGAGTGAGAGTGGTCAGATATATTGGAGGGATGCATCCCTTATAAATATCTGAGAAGAGAGAGAGAGACCCAAGCAGCTTTATGAAGTGCTGTGTTATTGGGGCCACAACCCTGTGGCTGAGTTTATTCTGCAGCCAGCAGAGGTACATCCATCACAGAGACCAGCGGCGTGATCCAGAGGCAGTACAGGGTCCTGCTGGTTGCCAGGCAAGTCACGGGGAGATGTGTATTCCTGAATCAGGGCATGGCTGACTAGAACAGCATGCCCTGCTTTTGACATTTGGCAAGTATCAGGCGGGGGGAAATGTGGCCATTGCAGTTTCCCTGGACAAGTGTGCTTCCGACCTCCATGTGGGATCTTGAAGGGTCTCTTAAGGAGAACCCTCTGGGCTTCCCTGCCAGTTCAAAATTGGGTGACTTGGCTTTATAATAACAATGTTTTTAACTTGGGGTCCCTCAGCTATGTTCACAACCTGCCCCCCATCTTGGACATTTATCCCCTTGAATAGGCTACAGGGRGCCAGAAAGTACTTTGCAAATAGGCTGCAGAGATTTAGGGTGGTGAAGTTGGTCTGGTGATGCAGAGCTCACACGMTGCATTTGTGGTCTTGTCCTGGGCATCTGGTTTCTAGCCCAATCATTTGGTGCACACAGTCTCCATTCCCGGCCTTGTCACTTCATTTTCACCTGCTCTGCTTCCTTGCCTGGCTTTTGTGAGATAATGGGCCAGTGGCAAATTYTGTTCTGTTTCCATCTTGACATTTCCACTCAATTTATGTGTGGCATTCCCCCATCTCCTTGTCCCAGGGGCATGAAGATCTCCAGTTTCAGYTGACAGTGCTGTAAAAGGCAATATGAGAAAGCTGAACCACATCTGCTGTTTGTCAAAAGCACCATATTCTCTGTCCAGATCCCATGGGGAACTTGTCCTACAAAGTTCCAGGTGCTGTTAGAGTAGTGAAGTGCTCAAGGATTCTGTAGTCTTGCTGACAGAGGCAGGAGCAACCAAATCTGTACCTCTTCCTACATTGTCTCTTCTGCAGGCCTGTCATGTGGCAGACAGGGTGCTGAGTGCTGTGGCTGATCCAAACAGAGCTGTCACTTGTTATGAGAGAGGACAGCCATGTAAATGTATTCCCTGGCTCATGCACCTTGCTGTGCAGTCAGGCTGCGTCCATCCTCCTCTGCAGGGACAGAGAGGGACTTGCCCTCCAATGTGTCCTGTGGTTTCCTGAACAGTGAGATGCTCTTTGAAAAGAAAGKGCCTAATATTTATGCTAAGCACTGTCGTTCCCAGTCATCCTCCTGCTTCAAAGCCCCTCTTGTTCATCCTGGTGGTCATCAGGCCCCTGTACTCCTAGGAGAATGTAGTTCACCCTTTGCTTCTCATTTTCCCTGGGGTTATGGGARAGAGGYTTATAARGACAGGGGGTGCATTGAGCTCTCTKAGGAGGGAGAAGAAAGGAGTTTGCTCCTACACAAAGATGTCTGCAAATGGAAGATGACAGCACTGTGCATCCCTGCATGCTCTACTTTAGGTAGAAAGAGAGTGATTAGATCCTTCCAGGTCTTTGCTGAGCTCAAAGGGAACATGCGGCTCACTGCCTCTGATCAAGAGGCTAGTAGGGAGTCTGAAAATAGCATAATTTCTTATGCTATCATTTCTGCTTTCTCAAATGACTTACTGGGTGATTGGTGGAGACAAATGCTCCAGGAATGGGAACCTGGCAAGKAATCTGAATGCCCCCAAGTCTGAGATCACCAAAGAGCTGAAGTCACACAGACAGACACACGCACCGCACACATCATTAGCTGCTAGCCTGCATGTGAAATCAATTGAGATTTCCTGAGCTGGGATCCAGCTGGTGCCCTCATGAAGACTTCCCCTTGTTTTTGCARGCAGACAATAAAAAACAACCCAGATATGCCCCCAGCTTCCCTGCCCACTACTACATAGAAGTAGTCCGGGTCTTGATCAGTGTTTCTTTAATTATCTCTGTGCACCCACATAAATATACTGTGTGTGTGTTTACACAAAATCCGTCTATCTACCCCACAAACCATTTTGCTGGGAGACAGCATGGTCTCCTGAATTTTTTATGGCTCTGCTTAGGTTGGAAACAATCCAAAGGTCAAACACTGTGCTGTATCTCCAGTCACCTTGTCAGTCRGCACCGAGCATGGGTCTTTGATACTTTCTGAATCTGCGGATTGCCCACAGGGCACTAAATTACAGCTATTACACTGCAATTCGCTGTACAATTTTATTCTTTGATACACTACCTGCCTTTGTCTGTCTGCATAGCAGCAAGAGCAGTATGCATTATTTACCAGGTTAAGGACACTGCTGCTGCTAGTGTGGGGGGAAAAAAAGAGAACAGGAACAAGCTTGAAATATCAAAAGATTGCACAAATACAGCTTCCTGGGAAATGGTTTCACAGTTATGTAAAACTTTCTGAGATTTTTCAATCCCTTTGGTTTCTCTTCACAGAAGTGTCTGTGGTCTCCCAAAGTTCTTCACGAAGAACAGAGGTTCTGGGGCGGATGGGAAGTCCAATCTGGCCAGTGCCCTGGCTTAAGAGGACCCCATGGCAAGCACTGTGCCTGATGGGGAAAAAGAATGAAAAGCACATAGTGAGTAGAGCAGGATGCTGCTGCTCTTCTCATGGGGTACTCCCGGGCCTTAAATTGGCCTATGTTCCTTCTGTTTTGGTCAGAAATCCCTCTGGGCACTACRATATCATTCCTGTGTTACTTCATTTGATATGTTCCAGCCTTTCTTCAACCTAGCTTGGTTCGTGTTCCCTCCAGGTTGTCTCTTTGAACCTTGAACTTACTGGGGCAGGAATCTGGGGAATAAAATCAATTTCAAAAGTTTTCCATTTAGTGCAGAGATCATCAAAAAAGTTCTTCCTCCACTTTGGCAGCCTAAGAAAATCAGGTTGTAGCTGGGCTTTGCTGCCCTTCATTGGCTGMTGTGTCCTTTGGGCTTCATTCCAGGGCAGGTCTGTCTGCCTGGCAGCTTTTGGAATGTGTGTGGTGGAGCTGGCTGTGGTTGATGCTGCCCCTGGCTGACCTGCTGAGAGGCAGTGCCAGGCTTCCCTGTAGTGTAAACAGCTGGTGGAGGTGACAGAGCAGAACCGGCCAAATCGTGGCAGGAAGGCAGGAGTGAGTGGCAGAGCCAAGGCCAGCCCAGAAAGGGASAGCCTGGGATAAGTAGGCTTGCTGTTTCCACCTGGTGAGAAGAGGCGGAATGTGCATGGTGATCCACTTGTTGCACTTCTTCCCTGCAGATGTTCCCTTCATTTCCCCCTCATCAGCTGGCAGCAGCAGCCTGACCAGCTTGTTGGTCTCTGGTTTAGGCATGACACAGAGCAAGGGTCAGAAACACCTTATCCATCAAGTCGTGAGTACACTGGGTGCTACTCCTTAAGGGAGAGTSAAAGCAGCTGTGAACAAGCCACCTGAAGGAAGAAAGTGGAGTCATGCACTCAGATCAGTTCCTGGTCTTCTATTTGTTGAGATAAGCTGCAGACAAAGTGGTTTTCAGTCTAGTCTGTGGTCAGGAGTTTGCTTACTTATTCCAWGAGGGAGGTTTGGAGGTGAGAGAGAGCTGGTGCTCTGATTAGCACAGAGCTGGTTGAAGCAGCGTCATCCTGTATTGAGGCAGTCAGTGTTCTGATTGTTTCACCCTCCCCAGTGACTGGAACCTTATTCGCTTTCTTTCTGTCTGCTTTCCATCTCACCTGGTCACATTATTGCTCAGYATTACAAAGTAGATTGCAGGTTGCTTTCTCTGTTTGGGCCCCAAAGTAGTCCTTACAGGAGATGTGTTTCTGATTGAAATTCTCCCTTCTCAATTGCTGCTGGGATGGTTTCTACACAGCATGAAGACACTTCTTGTGAAATTGCTGTCAAGAGAGTGCTGTGTTTCCATAAGGCTCAGGCTTCCACTTTCTTCCTTTTCCTGGCAATGCAATACTGTCCCCATTTTAGAGCTTTTGCAGCCTCCTGAAGTGGGACCATCAGAGCAGCCCATGACCCCCACCCTGTCCTTTCAACAAGCAAGACTGCAGACTGGGCTTCCCTAGATAGGTGTCTTCCTGAAATCAGTGCTTAGAACTGAGTGTTTTCCCTTTCCCTGATGAGGTCAGCCAGTTCTGGGTGAACCCCAAAGACTGTGTTTCTGAAACAYAAAGCTTCAGTGGTCTTCCTGTCCCTTGCGGGGAGCTGGGTTCAGGCCAAGAGCTGTGGGCTGTGCTGGGCAATGTTGCTCTTCCTTGGGCCTGAACAGTTCTGACTATGGGAACAGGTATTGAACCCTCACTTGGATGAGATACAGCTTCCTTGCTGAGAGCCCATTCCAGCCAATCTCTCAGCCTGTTCCAGGCTCACAGTATATTTTTTAGCCCAATCAAGATGTGTTCAATTATGGGAAACCCTAGGAGACAAGGTGAAACTGTGCATACAGGTTAAACACAGTCTGAAGTTTGGGTGGGTTCCCGTCTACAGGCTGTGCTGGAGCAATGCAGGAGCATCCTTTTTGTTTCTGGTTCTGGAGGCTGCTCCGGTAGACCAATGTGGATATAGTCCAAGAGACTTTTCAGCTCAGCTGGGAGGTCGTTCAGGGACAGTTTGATGTCCTCCTGCCTTGTTTCAAGGGTAACACTTCAACCATCGTGATGATAGTGTGAAAAGGGACTTCCCTKTGGTGTGACGTTTTCCTTCTGGGCACAGCAGAGGCTGTGGCTTTGTGAAGCAGACTAATAACCTTATTACCTTCTCCTCTCAGACTGTCTGTCTGATGAATGTAAAGAAGTGAAACATCAGCACCATTTTCTCCATCCCATCCTTCATCTGACATTATCTGCTTGTGTCTCAGACCTGAGAAAAGCTTTAAGTGTCCAAAAGCTCATCTGTCTTTTCCAGCTAGAGTAGTTGGAAAACTGATTCTTCAGCCTCACTTATTAGGGATAAAGAAGCTGTCCTAGTTGGGCTGATTCCTCTCCCAGGAAAAATATGTCACCTTCATGCTCTTCTGATGGCTCTGAACCTGGCACCTTGCACATGGAGATGAGGCCAGATACAGCTGTCTGTGCWGCTCCAGGTTGTGTCTCACAACCTTTGCCTTGGCTGTGAATGTGGCGTTGGCAGGCAGGAGGGAGACTAGGGCATGGGGGAAAGAGGCTGCAACACAAGGTATATGTTTTCTATTCTAKTTTGGAATTTGAACTGTGTGTGGAACATGCAGGTGGGATTTGAATGCTTTTTGATAACTTTACAAAAGGATTCCATTGTTCCTAGATTTCACAACCTGGAAAGAGAAAGAAATTAGCCAAACCACTTAGCTCCAGCCTCCAATGTCCAGTCCTTAAAATGACATAAAACATGTTGCTTCAGAGGTACTGTCAGAGTTTGGAAGAGAATGGAGAAGTGTCATGAAACAGGGCAAGACATCTATAAGGGAAACAAGTAGACAGACAAAGCTGTTTCGTGTACCTGCTGCTGCTAAGACTGACAAACACGGCTTAGCCATATTTTGCTCCCAGGTGGAAAGGACTCGGATGTGTTCCATATGTTCATCTCTGCAGTTTAACTTAGAAGGGATTTCTTTGTCTCGGCTGACATGCAGCCAGCAAACACAATGCCTTACTGACCTCATTCACGCTGCCAGATGAACTTTTGAAGGCTTTATGGATAAACTCATCTATATCTTACTGGAACATGTTGAGACCTTGGCCTGGATCGCCAGTCTCTAATGTATTAAGCTTGCTGTAAATTCCTTTAAAGAAGGACCCATGCTGGGACTGCAGATGTTGAAATACCACGAAAATGTGAGGTCCCAAAGTACTCCTGCCACTTCACTCCTGTGAGATGACCTGCTTCCCATGTGGGGAAATTGGAAGATGAAGGTCATGTGGTTCCTTCACTGAGAAAACATGCTGTTCTCATTTTGGACTGAAGGTCTCTGCCAGCAGCAGAGCTTTTAGAGGATTAGAGACAAGGAGCCCAGGAAGGGATCCCAGTTCTCCTGGGATTTCCCACATGCATTTCCTACACTTCCCATGGGAGTGTACTGAAGGCAGCACTTTCCTGTGCAGACTGTCCTGACTTTAGGCACCTGACAGCTTTGTCCAAGAGCTCTGTGTTTGCTGGTAACCCAGTGTGTGGGCAAGAGACAGTGTGATAGAGAATCCAGCTTKTGGCAGCCCTAACTCTGTGTTCAGCCTGGCTGCTTTTCCCTGACTATCCTGACAGACTGTGGGGAGTGATGCAGAATATGTGTGACCTGATGTCAGGCTGAAAGAGAGGGATGGGTGCAGTGATAGCTGTGAACCCCTTGGCTCTTTKCTTCCCCACCATGGGGGCTGAGGATCCCTATGGAACACATCCCTAAGGTGCTGCCAAGCCTAGCTGCAGGAGTCCCTAACACCAGGTGTCTGGAGGAGCCTGGGGTGTGGTTGGGACCTACTGTGTCCTTGTCTCTGCAGAGGAAAATGCTTTTCCCCCCGCAAACGTGTTTGGCATATCAAGGCAGCAGGTATGGCAGCTGAGGTGAGACCTACTCCATGAACTGCATTGAGGCAATGCTCCTTTCAACTTCAAACATGCTCAACAGGAGACCTGACTTTTAAATTAGCAAGAACAGTGTTTTTATGACTTCTCTCACAGTCCCTGAGTGGCTGCCAGCCCTGCAAGCAGCAGGGACCCAATGCTGTCATTTGAAAGCCCCAACAATGGCAAAGTGGTAACAGAAACACTCTGGATGAGCTTCTTGGAGAAACCCTCAGAGCAATTCAGTTCAGAGATTGGTATTAGCTAATGTTTGCTTCCTCATGCCCTTTATTAGGAGCCTGGAAGCAGACATATCATCCCTTGGAAATGTCTCCTGACTCTCCTCCTCTAATCTCCATCTGCACCAGCATCCCAGGCACCTCCAGGGAAATGAACAGAAAAGCTGTACATGGCAGATCTACAGGCTTGGCAAGAGAGCAGACACCAGGAGCTGGTAGCAGTTTGGTTCAGAGGTTAATATTCCAAATGGGAGCGCTCCAGGAACACAGATGTGCAYAATACCTGCTATGAAAGAAAAATTCACTCAGCAGGATGGTAGTTGCAGTTCATGAGGAGCCAACCCCTTATTAATTTTCTGCTGTGTGTAAAATAAAGCTGTTAATGATATTTAGTCCTTCTTTTGCACTTTCCCTTTGAGGAGCTTGAAAGCATTTTGCAGGCACTAATTAGTAATGSGTTGCAGCTCCTTGGGAAAACACAGCAAAACTGCATCTTTTATACCTAGGGAAAGTAAGGAGGAAGGACAAAACATTTCCTACTCAAGGCCAGGAGGGCACAAAGCARCAGGTGACTAGGTTGGAGGCACAGTGGGGGGATTGTATCTGTGTGTGTGTGTAAAACAACCAGCCTTGTTTGTTCAGAGCAGGTCAATGCAGGAACACAGGACCGAGAGCACACAGCAATCTGCAGCCATAGCCTGAGACAGCTGTCCTGGGGTTTGCAGGAGCAGCTTGYAGGACTGTAGGAAATCCTGACCCTTGCCATCTGCCTCTCAGCTTGAACCGTGGTAGCTCTGTCTGCCCTGCCCTGGCAGAAAAGATGGAAGCAGAAATTAGTAAAACTGTTTTGTCTATTGAAAGACAGGCTGAATTGCGTACCTGGCAGAATGCTTTGCAAGTTTCTCTGCTGAGGGTCAAAGAAGGAAAGAGGAGTGAGGAGAAGAGGTGGCTGGTGCTTCTTCAGAGTTTGCGCAAGCTTTTCTCATCAGAAGCTCATGGCTTGTCAACGTGCCTCTATTCTCTGGGCTGCAAACCCAGCACATTCAACAGCAGACAACAGTCAAATCCCCGTTGTCCCATGCAGCAAAGACACCAAATACAGTGCTTTAAATTGGAAGAGTTCTGGGAGAAGGACTTTKCTCTCCAGATGACCAGGCACTGGTCTTTAGGTGGGGTTGCGTGTGCCTGAGTTTGACTCTGCCTGTACTTCAGACTGTGAGAGGAATGTTTGGATGGGTCACAGGCAATGACTCTTTTGTGGCCATGCTGGAGGTTGGTCTTTCAGAGCTTTACAGGCACAGGCAGTAATTTGTAGGCCTGGCAAGCCAGTAGCTCATCTCACCTGAACAAAACAGGCTGTAGAACTCCATGCTGGTCCCTTTTATTGTGTCCAGCTGTGGAAACAGTCACACACAKTAGCCATTGAAGTCCACTCTGCTGCTCCTCTCCATTGAGCTCTGGTTCGTCACTGCCAGCTGGGAGGATTTGTGTCTCCTGCAGAAATATTCACAGCATTTTATTCTTGGTTTTCTTCCCTCTGTGGTGACAAGCTTGGTGTTTTCCACCTGCCCTTTTAATGAGCACTGCTTCCGCAGGACCTGTTCTTCTGGGGTTCTGCTTGGGTGTGCTTGASCTGCAGCTTAAATCCTGCTGTGAAGGATAGTAGGATTTTGAGCAGCGGTGGAAGATGGGAAGTTATTTATTTTACTTTTTCCCAGTCTTATCTAAGTTCAGTAAAGATGACTTTTCATCCAGGGAAAAGACTACCTGTCCTCTACTTTATTCAAGTGAGAAGAGATTCTCTTGGAAGAGTGTATTTTCTACTTAGAAAAGTATTTATCAATTATTGTTATTAAGGCCTGGTAAATGCATGACAGCTACTGTGTGAAATGAGTTTGGCAAGCTTATTTCACATCCTAGGCTGTAAAGTATAGGTATCAGAAGCAAGGAGCTGTCTCTTGTCTGGCTGTGGCCACTGAAGAATCCAACAGTGCTTGGGATCTGGGACCTTAAGAGCTGCCGGATCAATTCAAAGGAAAGGCAGARGGAGAGAAGCAGGCAGTGTTCTTTCTCAGCATCTCTGGAGACAAATGACAAGATTTCTGGAGCTTTCAGTTGGCTGCCTTTGTCTGGGGCTACACAAGAAAGCGAAGAAGGGGCATTTCAAGGTCTCACAGGCTCAATCTGTAAGCAGTTCATCAACACCATGCATTTGCTACCGTTTTAGAAAGATTGACTGACTAASGGTTAATTGCTGCTGAAAAGCCTCCCCCAGGCAGTTCTTACCCTAATGTAGCAACAGCATGGCTTCAGTATCCTCTGATCCATTAGAGTCTTATCTGGAGTTCTTTATTCATCTTCTAAAATCCCTTTAATTCATGTCTTCCCAGAAGACGATCAACCATCTTCTGACTTCATCCTACTTAGCCATGTATATAATCACCTAAAGTAATTCACAAAACCAGTCATGATACTTTGCAGCATGGGTTATAAAAATCCACTTTATCCTCTGTAGGAAGAAGTTTTTTATCTCTTTCTTCCTTTTTCTTTAGACAGATTAATAATTTCCTGGGTTTATCACAACCCCCCTGGGTCCTGGACTATTCCTCATGCCTGGTATAGACTGTACTCTTGTTTGATGCTAAGTTCAGCATCGCTTCCACTATGTTAGTAGCACTCCCTCACAAACAACTTTTTTTAAATTTGGTATACATTCTGCTCTTAGTTTTTTCCTGTTTTTTCCCCTCTAGTATCACATAGGTTTCATTTATTCCCAGTGGGTCACCCTGGGATGTGACTTGGTGTATCCCTCAACAATACCYGGGAGCAAAGGCTACTGAGTGCAGTTGTGTGTGGTGCATGAGAGAGAGCAAGCATCTGCCACTCATGTGGACCTGCAAGGACAAGTTGGTTGGTACCTCACCTGGACCCACAGAGCCCTGGATCAGGCACCTTGGCTATCTTATAGGGAGAGATGGGCACAGCTAACTCAGCTTTCTTCTGGGGCTCATGCATCCACTTCAGCCTCTGCAATCCTCCCTTGTGAGCAGGAAACACTGTCTGAAACATAGCCTCTCCTCTCACCAGCTTTTCATTTATCTCTTGTCCAATGCAAGATCCAGGAGTTGGTCAAGCTGTGCTGTTAACTCAGAGGTTCAAAACAGGAGCCACCTGTTCTTCACACATCATGKAGCTAAGCAGTGTAAGTTGTTACCACAGGATGTTGTGTGTGCTTGAACCATACTTATGTTCAGGAGAAAACTGGTCAGCTTCTGGGTGGCTAGATGGCCTTTGTGGGACTGAGCCAGTTTCAGGATGTTTCTTACAGTCCTTAATCCAAAAAGGAAGTGGGTTCAGCTCCTAGTGGTGTACTCGGGGTGATCAAGCCCAAATCCTATAGGTGCCTCCAGGCTGGTGGCAATAGGTCACTCCCCAGGCCTTCTCTTGGGAGAGAAGGAGAAGCCAGACTGGGGCTTGCCATGTTTTGGCTGTGCCTGTACCTGCTGAGCTGAGGTAAGGTGTTGCAGGCACGGGAGCAGCAGTTTCCCCCAGCTGTGTTCTTCACAGWGGCTGATCTGGCAGCATGATCTGAACAGGCCTAGCAAGGGGGAGCAGGCAGGTGGAGGGTTGCCTGGTTGATGCATTGCAATGCTCTTAGCTGCTCACAGAGCGATAATTAGAGGTCCTTAGAGGTCCTGCAGGGATGTTTTAATGATTTGCATTTTGTGCTCACACAGGCTGCTTAATTCACATGTTAATTTTTCAGGTCTAAACGGAGATWGTTTTTACCCACTTGCTTCCTTGGTGTGTTGGGCTGCTGAGGTAATCTTAATGAAATCTTTTGCATTCTCAGGATTCAAGATAGTCCAGGGAGGAAAGATCATATGATCATCTAGGCAGGGAAAGGTGGCCTTATAATGAAGGCCTAAGAGATTGGTTACCAGTTTTCTCCTYGGGACAGATGGCAAACCACATTCCTCTGCCACATTCTCCTCCTCTGAAAAGAAGGGATAATGCAGCATGTCTTGTGGGCAACTATCAATGCTGATCTCAGTGAGCAGCAATAAATGAAGCTGAGCTCTTCTCTGTGTGGGTAAATACTGAATGCTAAATGGCACAGATACAAGGCTAGTCTCCTCTGTAAAACCCTTAAAGAATCACTAGCACATACATATTTACTTTCCAGCTTTAGGTAAATGTAATTACTTTAAAACTTTGGCTTTTCTGTGAAAATGCTGAAGTTATGGGTGATGTCAAGATGATTAGCTGAAAATCAGCCAACTCTTCTGCCAAGGAGGGATTCTTTGGTCAGATTTGCAAGAGATAGAGCAATAGCCTCATCTGGCAGAATGCAGAAAGCAGGTTGAATTCTCCTTTCCTACCGAGATATTAAGCTGCTTCTTTGGCCTTGGGAACCAGCAGATGGCTGAACAATGCAGAGATGGAAATGAAAAGCAATTAAAATCCTTCCTACAGACTGCTGGAATTATCTTACAAGAGCATTGCTGCTGCTCCTCTGACTGGTATCTGTCCTCTTTCTCTTCCCAGAACCAAGAGTTACAASAAGGTGGCAGCCACCATGGTGGACATCCACAGTTTAGAACAGAGAATATGCCCAGGAGACATATCCCCGTCCCCTCCGAGTCAAGCAGCACAGGTTCTCACTGGGCCTGGAGGAGTTAAAATCCTTTGCAGAGAGATTTTATTCTGTCAAGTGTAGCAGTGAATATTTTCATTATTCATATCAATGGCTTTTTCTCTTCTGAATGCTGCTAAGCCTCTGTCCTCAGTAAAATTGTGTGGCAGTGAACTTTACAGGTTAAGTATTCATTGTCTAAAAATAGTCTTTCCTTTTATCAGTTCAAAATTCATCGCCTTTCATTCTAATTGCATGTCCTCTGTTCTGGTATTATAGTGCAGTCTATATGAGGGAACAATTTACTTCTGCCTGTCCAGGGGTTATTTTCTACCTATTTTTCCCATCCCTTGTATTCATCTTCTTTCTATATTACACACCTCAATCTCCCTATCTCTCCCCATCAGAAGGCTCCACTGGTTTCTAATMGTTTTTGCTACGCTCTCTGTTTCCTACTGTGTCATTTTGCAGTGCTGTTATAGTCAAAGCCAGAACATGGGACTAGCCCCTGTGTGTTCCATGCTTCAACCCCAGAGTCAAATAGGGCTGYACTTGGGTGACACAGTGGCAGAGCAGGGACAGGCCATTATCACAGAATTGCAGAATATTCTGAATTGGAAYGAATCTCTAGTTCCATGAGRATCATCAAATTCAACTMTTAAGTGAATAGCCCATGCAGGTGTTGAACCCACAACCTTGGCATATTCARTACCAGGCTGTAACCAACTGAGCTAGTCTCAGSTGCCTATCAGCTTTTTGTTCTTTGTATCTCATTCTTTATGTACCCAAATGCTGTGTTGATCTTTGCAACACACAGCTCAGAGGGCATTTACCTTGTGGACACCATTTGGGGTGCCACATCTGGCAAGGAAAGGTGCCACATCAGGCAATGCTGCTTTCTGTCAGCATTTGTTGCTATGCTTCAYTTGTATCTGCCATTAGACTCCTGCATCATCACAGCTGTGGTCCCCCTAACACATCACAAGGCAAGAGGCAGSTCCAAAATGAAGTTGGCTTCAAAGTTGTGTTGCTGTAAGTACTTTTTTTTTTTTTTTTGAGTTTCCTTTTATCTGGGCTTTTAAAATGCTTAGCAAATGCAATTTTCAGCTTCCTTTTCTGTAATCATATAGTTTGAAAATCTATAGAGGCATAAGACAAGCRGAGATGCTCAGGAAATGCCATGCCATCAGGAAGTGAGTATTTGAGACTCCTTCTTTTACTATCTTTGAATAGTATAAGATTTATGGAAGAAAGGTAAAGACTGATAACAAAGATTCAACTGGCTTTCCATGGTTTCCTTCAGGACCAGTGAACACAAGCACTTTTTTTTAATCTTGAAGAGGTGGCAGAGGTGCTCTTGTATGAGGGCTACACAAAGGGAGGAGGAGAATGCTAAAGAATCCTTGCACTGTGATCATTGGTTAATTCTTTTGCCCATACAGCTGCTGCTATGTGTGAAATCACTCACCAGATTGACCACTGATTGTGTTTTAGCAGTTCTTTGAACCTGTTTTGATCTTCAATAGCGGCTTACATCTTGCTTTTGACTGCTTTGCTTTCAAATAGTGCCAGTCAGCTTGAGGAGTGTAGATGGGTTTTTTTGACAGTCCAAATAAACCACCTGATTTTTCCTTTATCTGCTGTTTTGCTGACATGCACAAAGCATGTGTGTTGTGTGAAGCATGAATACTTTTGCTGAAGCAGTGTTGGTTTGTTCCTGTTACATCACCACTGTCATCTTGATGTTTTATTCTTTRAGCTTTAATTATCTTTTCAGCTAATTTGCCTAATTCAGAGTAAGGCTCATTGGCCTGTAATTCCCAGGATCACCACTAATGCCAATTTTAAAGATAGGTATGCTTTTACTGCCCTCTAATCCTCCTTCAATACAGTAGCTTATTTTAATAAAGCATCATAAGCATTAGAAGACATGAATAAAGCATWGAGGCTCTGTGCTTTCCTGATCTCTGGATACATTTGGTTGTTCCAGCACCTGCTCTCTGAGCCTCTCTGTCCTTTGCAACCCCTTCTCCATTTTGCTTTAAAAGAGTTATCCTGGGCTAGCCTCATCCTCTTACTCCCCTGTCCTCCAAATGTGTGCTGGGAGGGATGCTGAGGAGAGATCACCTTCTTTCCCTGCAGTGTCTTCCTTGCTCTAGCAATCCCTCTCAGTCTCTTCCAGCTGACTCCTGCTAATGCTTCCTGYTCCTGGCAGTGCCTTGAAGAGAGATTTCCCAGCAATTTTGATCCATGGACTGACAGTTRTGGTCCCTCAGTGGTGGTACAGACCAGTACTCACCAGACATAAGGCCTCAGGTCGCCAGTGTACACTCCTTACTTCTCTTTACAGCCTCAAAGAGGGCACAAAGGCTGGAGGGGGGAGCTGCCTTGTTGCAAATCTCATTTCTTCAAGGCTAAGTGTCTGCTATCACTTTAGTGATTCTCTGCAACCTTTGGGGGCCAGCATTTCCTCAGGTCAACTCCCCCAGGGCAGCAGAAGTGCTGCAGGCTGGTGCCAAGGCAGGACCTGCATGTCAGACAGTGGAAGCAAAGAGAGGATCATTTGCCTTCAYGATTTCCTGTGTCTTCAGGCTGCTGCGGTCTTGTCTCTTGCTTCCTTCAGTAGTGCTGRTTTCTCATGAGGTGAGGTGAAGAGCCCCACAGAAGAAAAAGTTGTCATGATTTGAAGACTGCAGGGTTTGTTGCCTGATTCATGTGGAGGGCTGAAGGGCTTGCTGGAGGTTTAAGCCAGGGGAAGGGATGGATTGTGAAAGCTTGAGGGATAAGACAGAAGTCTTTCCTCTTGGGGATTCGAGGTACTCCATGGTACCTCCAAACCCAGGTACAGGAGGCTGAAAAAGCTTTGTGTGGGACACACGAGGGTTTAACAGAGTCTGTTGTTGTCCAGCTTCCCGCAGCAACACAAAGAGATGACACACATGCTGAGGCCTTATGAATAACGTTACAGGTGAATAAAGCCTGGAGCAGATCTTTTAGTAAAGCTGGATCATTTATGAGGCCTAAGGGGAGGCAGATASTGCTTTTTCTTTCACCTCCTCCCATGCTGAACTGTTCTTTTCAACTAGGATTGATTTATCTACATAAGAATGACATTTAAGGGCAATCTGTTCACATTTGGTACATAGCAATTTATAACCCATATCTGCACCTTGTTTAATCCTGCTGCTCTAAAGYAAGTCTCTTTATCATCAGCTGGAAGTCTCAGTAAGTGAAATGATACATCTTTGCTCATTAAAAACACAACTCCCTTTCTCTGTGATGAGTATGTAGCATAAAATATTTTAGCATCCCATTTGCTTTTCATTTTCTCATGCGCACTATCTGTCAAATGGGTCTTTTGCCTCTTAATATATTGATATTGTGTGTGTGTATCTGCCTTTCAACAGCCTTCTCCATTCCTGAAGACTGCTATGACAGAAAWGGCAGATCCCACGGTGGTTTATAGACAGTGACTCAACTCAGGTGGCCCCTGGCTGATTTTTCTCCTAGCCTTCAATGTAATCTCACACYTAGGGACTTCAGCATATGTGTCTGAGACCTGAGTGGGAGTGTGTGTCTGAGGATGACGTCTAAGAATAAACTCAGTCTTGCTGGCACAAGATAAGCTGTGGTGACTAATAGCACATCTAAATCMTACCACGATCATCAGCAGTGTCAAACCTCTGTGCCCAATGTTGTTTGGAGATGGGGCAAACATGGTTTAATGCTATCCTCTGCTGTGTTCCACAGGAGGCAACCTGATGGTCCTGCTTGGATTGTCTAAGGATGCAGTGGGATGGAGAAGACACCAATTGTTCRGTGCCAAGCAGGTGCTCAGCAATCCCATTTCAGCCAGAACAGATGAAGTAAAGGCAGCCAGCACAGTCTGGAGGGAAATACCACACAGTAAGCTCTGCATCTCTGCAGGCTGCATTGGCAAAGGTAGGATTTAGTTGCTGAAATACATATGCCTTGTGTTGTTTGAGATGCCTTAGGGCATCCAGAGTATTGACACTGGACCCAGAACCCYCTGAGGTGCAACAGAGGCAGCCTGGAAGTCTGCAGTCATCATGCTAGAGTAATGAATAGCTAAACTTTGTGGGAAATAACTTACCTTGAACTCTTAGACTGGGTTCAGACTGATTTTGAGATGTGAAAATGTGTGGTTATAGCTATTGATATAATGATGGAAGGCATTCATAGAATTTCAGGGTATCAACTCAGACAAYGGTACCTGAACATCTTCACCCTGCTCCATCATGTCAAATTGGTTGTGGAAAGGAAATAATTTTTAAAAATGCACATTAAGGAGCTCACAAACTTAAAAGAGTCCTTATCAATKAAATGCCCATTTTTGTAGGCATTGAACAAATACCAGAATCTGCTTCTTTTCTCAACAGGATTTCTAGTACAGAGGGGGAAAAATCCATAAAATAAAGGTATGTTCTGATAATCCTCAGCAAAGTGCCAGATACCTCTTTTATACCATCCACCTAATCCCTGCACACAGTCAGTGTCTGGTGGACATACACTGATGACACAGCTTCTGGAGAGATGGATTATTGCACAGAYACTTTATGGACTTGCTTTCTGTGTGTGCATAGAAAATAATCTGGCAGCAACATGTAAGAAACCTGCCTGGGTAGCTAAGGGACAAATGAGGACAGTGTGTTTAATTTTAACTGTCGATGCTACATGCTGTCCTCATTTGTTCCTCAGCCAGGCTACTAGCATGTTTTTCTCTTAATTTGATCTACTACTCCTAACCTACTTTATTTCTAGCACAGCCTTTCACCAGGACAGTTACCCATCTGCCAGCTGCACAATCATTCTTAATGCAGGGAATAAAATAAAACATCTTCTATGCTGGAGTTCCCAAAAGTCCTAGGCCAAACCTGTGGGTGATGCCTGTAGGGAAAGCAGCCCTGGTGCCGCCTGGGAGACGCTCTGGGCATRTACTCTGGGCTCTCATGTACTTGGCCATGTCTGACCTCAGCAATATTTAAAGCTTTTGAGCCACTTGTGAASGATGGACAAATTAGCATAGGTAAATGGAAAAGGTCATACAATGAAACATGAGTTTGCCCTTGGCAGGTCATCATGAAGCAGTCCAAAATCTCTCTTTGATAAGACAGCTGTTTTTCTAGACAAAAGAGATGTGGAAGATCTATTTGTGCTTAAAATATGATTTCAATAGGATGCYACTGAGAAACAGGTGGAACTGAAGTGTTTGGAAATCAGTAGAGCTGACAATTGGAGTAAAAAACTGACTCAAGAGGAGATGACAGCAGAGCTTATTTCACAAGAGTGTACTGACCAGGCTTAAAGGTCTAGAGGTGTTTCTTACGGATGAATCTTAGGACTGATCTAATGTTTTCATGAACAGAAACAGAGGTGTCCTCAGGTAGAATTTGATACTCAGGGAAAGGTAAGAGAATCAGCAGGACAGAAGAGGATCTGAATATCATGCAGCAGAAATTGGGTTACTTTCAAGACTAGAGAAGTGTCCAGTTTGCTACTAGTAATTGCAGTGTCAGAAAGTCTGAGAAACTGCTTATAAGCTGCAGGTCTATGTCTTTGAAAGATTCATGAAGGCAGAGATCCTGGACTTGCTACTGCATCATAATGGGTGGCAAAAATGATGACTGGTTTCTCATACGTATCTGAAGAGAAGGTGAAAAGAAAGCAGAACCAGGTTCTTTTCAGTRGTGCTCAGTGGCAGGACAGGAGGCAGGGGGCACAAGCTGGAACATGGGAAGTTCTTGAATGGCAGGAAACACTTTTTCACTGTGAGGATAACCAAGAAGTGGCACAGATTGCCAGARATGTGGTAGAGTCTCTATCCTTGCAGATGTTTAGAAGCCGTCTGGACACAGACTGGGGCCATTCTTGCAGCCTCAGCCTTTCTGTGAGTGTGTGTGAGAATGACACAGCCAGGAGACAGGCAAATGCTAGTCCTCTCAAACAAGGCCTTTYCTGCAAAGAGTGGGAACTACTACTGCTATTAGAAGGGCTGCTTACAAATGAGAGAAGGCTGGAAAAAAGGCACTGTGAGTATCAGAAAGCAGTGAGATTCTGGAAAGGTTTCTCAGCTGGTACAATGGGAGAAAAAGCTCCAGGGGAATCCAAAAAGTATTTTGTCAACATGTAAGAAGAGTATGGTCATTTGCTTGCCAGAGGGGACAGGGGTTTGGGCTCAGATACAGCAAGTGCAAGCCTGTATTTTTAAACTGCCAAGAAGGGCAAATCCACCTTTTAGGGTATTTCCAAGCCTGAGGCTTCAGACAGGGTCCCTTGGTATCAGCAGGGCAGTTATATATTCTTTAACTTTCTAGATTATAATTTATATATATATAATTTCTAGATTATAATTTTTAAGTCCTTGCTGAAAGCTCACCTCTTCTTATTGGCTTCCTAAACTGGGAAAAAACTATGGGCATAACAGACTTACAATACAATCTTCCATTCTTTTCTAGGTTGTTGTAAGATTAGGTTTTGGGAAATCAAATATGTCACTATAATTGGCCTGGGCTGCCTTCCTGATGCTCCCTGCTCCCTGCTAGAGATTTGTGCAGTATTTCCTGTTATTGGAGGGTCATCTTTTATAATAATATTCCAAATATATTTAACGGTGCACTCTGGGARAATTTCTCTGTTCAGCGGTTTCACATTTCTGGGACACCTGCTAAGAAATGTAACACTCTAAGGGCATGAGCAATGAGCTCAAGCCCCTCATTCTGCGCATTGCACAAGAAATGTTTGCATTCCCACTTCGAATTTTCCTGCTCAGTCATGGTGGCTCACACCCTTTGTGTGCACCCACCTCTGCTCTCCTGAAGTCTCACTAACCTGCCAGTGTGGGTAGGATGGCAGGAAGAGAGGTGAAGGCATGTAGCTCTATGTCACTTAGAGGTGACAGAAGCTGGGGAACAGGAGGGTCAGGGACATCTCTGTAAACTGACTCCCAGGTATGGCCTCTGACATGTCTCCCTCTGCTTGCTGTTCCTCTGTATATGTTCATGCCTGGCTTGAACCTTGGTGTTTGCCTCGCAGTGCAGGGCCTCCTGAGCACCAGCCAGCCTGCTGCAGTGCTCAGAGCATTAGGGAGACAAGCTATGCAAGAGAGAAGCTGATTCCAGACAGGTCTGCACATACCCAGCCCTGCCTCTGCCATGAACTCTAGGCTAGCCACTGCAGATTGCTAGAAGTTTCTAAACACAGGAAGAGAGAGATAAAATTCAGGTACCTTMATCCAGGCAAGAATGTGATGAGTGTGTCCTAGCTCCCAGCCCTGCACTCAGGTGCTGGTCAGTGATACATCTTATTTGGGGCTAATGGAGGAGCTGTGGCACAGACTTAACTGCAACACAACACTGATGGATCTGTCAGTAGAGAAGGATAATATTTTTTTTTTTCCTGTTGGAATGTATGTGTGATTTTTACTGACAGTTTCAGCTGTAAAAGAACAACAGAAAGATGTTTGTGCTCCTAGACCACAATCTGTGACATGCTGAGGATCTGTGCCTCTCTGCTCTCTGCATCGTAGATAACAGTACTGCCACAGTGCATCTCCACAGCTGAACAGAAACACCATCACAAAAGCAGCACAGGTGCTGCAGTCCAGAGTAATGATGCCATTGCACTCACAACTATTACTGAGAAATATTCTCCTTTCTGTGAATATGCTGTGTGCATTCAGGCTTTCCCAGCTGTGGTACATGTTCTGTCAGTTGGAGTGGCAGGCTTAGAGACACTGAGATTCTGGCTTTTGATTCAACTTTCTGGTGCTGCTCAGAACAAACAAAAACTGAAAAATGAGAAGGATCTGGCTTGCATTGCTGCTGACACCAATGGCATTTTTTTCTGTGGTCAAAGTTCCACCTGTCCAGGCTCATATGGGTGAGAGATGCAGCAAGAGGGAGCCGCCATTGCAGCCAATGCTCAGAGCTTTCTACAGCCTTGCCTTGCTCTAGGAGCCCTGTCAAAACTGGGGATTGAAGCAGAGGGGGATTGGAGCTACCATCCTTTTGTGTGCACCACAAGAGCGAAGAGGAAGCAACCCAAGAGCCTGGGAGTATTTGCTTTCTGGAAAAAGCTGGAGCTTTTGAGATCCTGTGTTCCTGAACATCTAATTTCTTCTCCCTAAGCRAGGTCTGACAGCCACATTTGTTGTGCCAGTCCCCCAGTTAGAAAACAGGGGATAATGAATCCACTAGCAAATACTTTATTTACCTCTTGTTTCCGCCCCCCACTGTTTCCAATTTGCACAGATCACTCCTGCCTGTGTTGCTGACTGACTTGTTCAAAGTGCTACCCTAATGCAAGTGACAGTGACAGGTAGAAGGTCACCCAGCATATTCCTCCAGTAATCTGTAGACTCCTTCAGTGGGCTGTAACTTGAACTGGCCTAAGAAGCCTGTGGAGGCAGCATGGCACCAAGTGTAGAGGTAAGGGGGGTGTCACTCTGTTGGGGTGCTCCTCAGAAGGTGAGGAACAACAATCCTGGCCATGTACTTGGCACTTCTCTGCAACCTGTCTGAATGCTTGGATGCATAGGAACACACAAAAGCTTTCCAGGAGAGAAAGACTGAGGAAACAGCGTAAGATGTTGCTGCATCTCCTTGCTTAKCTCACAAAGGACTTAACTGAAGAACAAAAGTTCACCCCTGTACTCTGGGGCTCACTGGTACTAGAGTAACATTGGGAGCAGTGCATGAGCTTCTGCCCTGCAGGTGAATCGTGTTTCCATGGACCGAGTCTGGAGTTTGACCCCACTGAACTGTAGCCCAAAGCCACTCCTGGTTTGCCCCCTGTCTGTGCTGTACACTCCAGCCTGGGCTGGGAGACTGMCCCAGCATGGGCAGCAGGCTGCTATTTATGCTGAATAAATGGAGCCCATACTGGTACAAGGGTGTCCCAAGCTTCGTACCTCCCACAGACACTGCAGGTGTTTTAAGCCTGAACTACCAGCAGCACTGTGAGCATAAACACGCAGATCACAGAGCCTTAAGGAATCATGACCCTCACAAATCTCTTAAATGCTTTTCTCACAGCATGTAATACAGGCTGATTGGAGTGAGAGAAACCTCCTCAGGGATATGTGATACTTTTCAGGTTTCTTTCTGTTTCCCTTGGAAGAGTGCAGCACCAACCAGTGCCAAGAACTGGTCACACTGAGCCCATCAGCTCCTCTATTCTTAGGGAAGCAGGCTGAGCTACTGCTTCTTAAGATTCAGGAGACAGTAGAGAATATTTCAAGACTCATTGCACCAAAGCCTCCCTCGCTTCAGAGCTTTGATACGCAAAATATGGAAACAAATCCAAGCTTCGCCTTTTCTAATTACTGCTCAGTGCTTGAGATGTGTCTCTCACATTTCTGTCTGCCATGGGAAGGTGGTGATGTGGAAAGCTGATGTATATTAAAAGAGCTCCAGTTTGGCTCCCTGTTGCTGTTGCAGTACACCCTGAATTTCTGTAGATGTTGCTGCATGCCTATAGTCTCCCAGCAAAGCTTTCCACAGAGGGAAGCCCACAAGTCCAGAGCATCTGGAGGGAGCTGCACTTTCARAGGGGCCTTCTTACTCCCTGGGCTYCAGAAARTSAAGATAAGGGTGTGARGGCYGATTGCTGCTGGCTGACAGTGAGCCTTGAGGAGCCAGCTAACTAGGATGGATTGGGATGGGTGCTGAAAGGTTGCTGTGCCTAAGACTGGTGGAGTTAAAGGTTTACTGAAAATCATTGCTGATCTGTGTCACATTGCCTGTCCCACTGAGTTCCTCAGCACTGACCCCATGCTGGTGGGTTAGCACTGACCCCATGCTGGTAGGTTGGGCCTGGTATGGAAACATGGCTAATGTAATCCTTTCATCCTGCAGAGTCAAAAAGTTTGCAGGTCATGCATATCCCAGTGTGCCCCAGAACATCCCACAGGTCTCAGCCTGGCCCTTCTCTGCATTGCATGTACCCACCCTCCTGGATTATGGGACCCCACCAGCTCCAAAACACCAGATCTGGAAACAGAGGGAATGCCTTTTGAAACCCTAGACTGCCATGGCCTCTGCAAAGTCGTGTRCAGAGTTACCAGTTGAAACTCTTGGTGTGCAAGCCCAGGTGTTCCCTGCTGCCCTGGGGATATTAGCTGAAGCCACRTTAGAGATTGATGTGACTGCTCTTGATTGAGGGTGGATAGGCAGGAATGAGCTGGGTCCCAGGAACCTGAAGGAAAATCCCAGCAGATGGGAAATACTCCTTTGTGACAGATGCAAGACCTTAGAAGCAAGRAGCCTTCAAAGATGATTACCCTGAGATGTGATCTGTGCCAGGCACACACAGAGTGACTGGAAAGACTTGCATCAGTGCCCTCAGCGCCACATATCGCAGGGCTCCTCAGCCCCATGGGATGGACACAGTGCGTTGGGGGAAGAGAGGAGGGAGTGGGACAGCAGACTTGCAGCTAGGGAGGGAGTTRGGCTGCTGCAGAGCTCTTCTCCCCTCCTACCTCCTGCAGCAAGCAGTGCACAGGGTAATGGAGATGGTGGAGSTCTGCCTCCCTTTTTCTATGCCACTCTCCAGTAAGTCCACCTTGTTTTATTAATGAAAGTCTCTAATTCRCAAACACAGGAGAAATTTCTCATGGGAGAAATTACTTACCTTGGTTTAAAAAAGCAGACACAGAAACATGATCATGGATTTAAAGAATTTAAATTGCAAAACACGTAGACAGAGCTGGAACAGAGAACTGAGATATTCATGTSAGACCTGCCAGGATCTGCTGGGGCTGATCTACAGTATATGGTAGGCTTGGCATGAGTGTTTGGCATGTTTGTTTGTAGATGTTKCTTTTCAATGTTTATGTCCTGAAATGAAAGATACGGTGTTTTGGGGAAGCTAACAAGTCACTGGTTGTCACTGTCTTGGAGTAGGGATACAGCTGTGACCCAGAATGGAGGCTGAGGGTGCTCAGAATAATCAGATGCAAGTGCAATGGYGATGCTGTTATAAAACTATGGCCCTATCCTAAAATGGTGGTAGTCAAAGGTCTTAACAGTTAGTAAAGTATCTGGCAAAGGCTGTGACAGAGGGGTTAGCCCTCCTCATCCTTAGCTCTGCATGTCAAAACAGCCAACCCTGACTGCTGGAGGGTGAGTATCAATATGTTGAAGGGTGTGCAAACAGTTACAAGGGCTAAGGAGCTGGCAGTGCCACCTGCAACAATCAGAGCACAGAAGAAATGCACCCCTGTGCCCTGCCTTCTCTCAGTCCTCTGCTCCCTGCCASTGGCATAAGTCAAGGATGTTGTGAAGGGTACAGCAGGGGCCATGGGCTGCCAGAGCACAGCCTGGCTGGTTTGATAAACTTACCACTTTTTGTGCTTTGACCTTAGTTGGCAACYAAGCACCACACAGTTGCTTGCTCACTCCCAGCCCCTCAGTAGGAAGGRGAGAGAATTGGACAAAAAAGTGAAGTTCATGCATTGAGGCTGTTTAATAGGACAGAAAAAGAAGGGGAAAATAAAATTTACAAATCAAGTGATGCACAATGCACTTGCTTACCACCCATTGACTGATACCCAGCCAGTACCTGTGCAGTGGCCTCTGGACAGCTTTCCTCCTAGTTTATATACTGAACATGATGTCATAGGGTATGGAACATCCTTTGGACAGTGGGGGTCAGCTGTCCTGGCTGCGTCCCCTCCCAGATTCTTTTGTCCCTCAACCTCCTCATTGATGGGGTGAGGTGAGAAGCTGAAGAGCCCTTTGCTCTGGGTAAACACTGCTTAGCAACATCTAAAACATCAGTGTGTTATCAACATTATTCTCATCCCAAAAMCAAAGCACAGCGCTGTATCAGCTGCTAGGAAGAAAATTATCTCTATCCCAGATGAAACCAGAGCACACTTCYGCCTCCACTCAGATCCTGGAGCATTTGTTTGTCCTGCCTGCCCCAGGCTTGCAAGGATGTGTGACCCCTGTGGAGACTGAAATGCAGGAGCAACCAWCAGAGCAAAACTGATGGCTGCTGTGAAGGAGGCCCGAAAGGGTGTTCATGCCCTACATATTTTTGGGTTCACATCCCATACAGGTGTGCAGGGTCCAGCTTGGCAACTCACCAGTTGGTCATGTAAACTTGGGATAAGTGCGAGTAAAAGACAAGTGTGCAGTGCAACCTCTCTAAAATACTCCCTCAGCTCCCAGAGATCTGAATTCAGGGATTCTCTGACCAGAGCTGCTTGGTTAAGCCATCAATAGGTTTGTCTTTCTTGATTTTGGTCCACTGCTATTTGTATCCATGTTGAGCATCCCCAACACCCTGTAGCAAGGAGTCCCATACCCTAACAAAACATTGCATGAAGAACTACCATTTCTTTTTTTGTTTTTGACAGCCACTTGTATCTTAGGCTCCCCCTAGTTCTGGTAGCAGAAGAGACAGCAGATATCTCTGCCTTTGGCAAAGGCACTGAAATCTACTTAGCTTGCCCTAGATCCTGGTGTGTCTAAGGCAGGCTTAGGCTACATTAAGTTTGCAAGCTGTAGATTTTCAAATTATCTGGACTCAGATGTCACCCTTTAGCAAGGAAAGGGAGAAGTAGCAGATATATCTGCTCTCATGAAAAGCTAGGGTCGAGGCACAGGCTGCTCAAGAGGCCCTTGCTCAGCAGGCAGAGCTTGAAGGAGGGCAGGGCAAGACCAAAGCTGTTCTGAGCTCCTGGTATTGCAGTTCCCGTGCAAGGTAGGCTCCCTGTCCGACTGGAACCTGGTAAGCAGATAGATCCCAGTCTGGTTATGCCATGGGGCTTGAATGCCTTGWTCCAGACAGAGTATGGGGCAAAGATGAGCTGGTTCTCATGGGCATGTGCATTGGGGAAAGATAAGGCAGTCAGTCAGCTGATGGGACTGAGCCACTTTCTGAAGGGCTGACAGTGGGTGGAAAGCAGGCTTGCCCTGTCTACTGAGTGGCAGCAGCAACAGCAGGACCTCATCTCTGCTGGGGTCTCCTGTCCTTTCAGCATTAGCCCTGCACACAAAGGGAGGCTACTTTGTCCGCCAAGAGAGCTGAGCCTGGCCTTTGATCAGCACAGTCTTCCCTTTCACTGATTTCAGCTGCCTCTCTGCACTCCCTGAGGGTCTGGAAGCAGACCCTGGAGCACTGGGAGCCTGGARATGGGGAGCCCTTGGCATGGAGAACTGCTGCCCTGGTTATTTGAAGCAGCTGTTTGACTCCTTTTGGATAGGCAGTCCTTTCTACCGAGAGCTGCAGCATCAAAACAGTGACACAGCTACTCTAGCACCTGTCACTAGTGCAGGTGTAGGTGCCTGTTGTCATCTGCACCTCCCTGTGCTGGCACCCAGAAGGACAACAGGTGCTCAGGAGCCCTGCCAAGCCCAATGCCTTGACCTGGCCACCAAGATCTGGCACCCCTCTTTGAGAACGGTGTTCTGGTGTGCCAGTTCACTTTTCAGGGATAGGGAATGGTGATCCACCCCCTCTCTGACCAGTCTGTGACGTGACAGCTTGGCTCAGGAAGCATTGGTGCTCAGGACAACAGGTCATTCAACCYTTCTTTCATTTTCCTTGTCATGCATCTCAGAGCGTCCATCACTATCTTCAGTCATTCATCTCCCTGCTTTAACATGTTTTAGAAGTTTGTGCTCATTTTAGATAGTCCCTCAGAATACCCTTGCATCAGAGAGGTGTACCAGGGAGTGAGGGAGGTGGGGACCAGCTGGTGCCAGCATCAGTCAGGCTGCAGGTAGGCAGGTCTTGGCAGCCAAAAGTGGTAGAATATATATACATATATATATATAAATAAATATATGTATATAATTTTTTTTAAAATAATACCCTAGGACTTCTAAATCCTAAAAGGAAATCAGCTTTGTCAAAAGCCAGACCTGCCTTCCAGAGTCTGCTTCCTYTGGTTTCTTTGTGCTCCTGAGCAATCTGCTCCTACATGTAAAGAAGCACTTAGTAAGTGACTAAAAGGCTCAGAAAAGGAATAACCTAAGGATTTAATAAACTGCAAACGAAATTATATAAAAAAAAGATTCCCGAGCAGTTGAGTTTTCAGTGATTAAGAAAATACAATTTCCTGTAATTAAATCTTAACAAGAAATGTTATTAAAAACACTCTGTCCCGRCTTTTGTAATAATTGCCCATTCCCCCAGAACAGTAAACAGAATTAGAGTCTGCAACACACACTGTAATCCATGTGTCATTTTGATCAAATTTACCTTAATAACTTTATCTGGAGAGAAAAGTTGAATCACAGTGTCTGAAACGGAAACCCCTGCACAGCAAATGTGGCATGAGGCTGCTTCTGGGGCTGGGGACAGCCTGGGTGGGTGATGCTACCAGGATGGTTCTGTCCTTGCCTGAGCTCCCTCCACAGCTACTGTGGCACCCTAAACAGGGTTAAACAGGCTTGGTGCTTCTCTCCATGATGTGGGAGTTGTACCCTGTTTGTGGCTCTAGCCCTCAGCATCTCCATCCCAAAATTCCTTGGTGTCCTAGAAACCACCATGGCGCTCCAAACCTCCCTCCTGGGAGGCTCTGCTCTGCAAGGAACCTTTGTCCACATTCATGGTTTCGGTCCCTTCTCACAATGTCTCTTGTGCCCCTTGAAGCATCCTGGCACTTTCTTTGACAACACCACTGCCACCTGTATTTTAGAGCTGGTGTGGGACTTTGTGCCAACATGTCTATGTCTCCTTCTCCTTCGATCTGGCTGCTGGGGTCTCTGGCTAACCCATGCTGCTTGACTCCCCTTCCCTCTCCTTGCCCATGGCTACAAACAACTGTACCATTTCTGCCTCTGCTCCCTTACAGCAGAACCTCACAGCGTCCAGCCTTTGGCTATTCTTTCAGAC
Source organism: Malurus melanocephalus (assembly GCF_030028575.1). Lineage (NCBI taxonomy): Eukaryota > Metazoa > Chordata > Aves > Passeriformes > Maluridae > Malurus > Malurus melanocephalus. Next base: position 3,896,764 of record NW_026623237.1, read on the forward strand.
TCCYCAGCACTCTCCATCACCATCTGGCCCTGGCTGCTGGCAGAAGGGTGGTTTTTCTCCCTGCCCAATAACTCTGCCCAGTGTGGCTGATAAGGCATCATGCATTTCCTCTCTGTTTTCCCCTAAAACCTTCTCCAAATACCAGGTCTAGGAATAAAAGTAGAGTGCAGCACAGAGTGGGGAGTGCTGGCACATGTTTCYCGGGCAGCAGAGACTAACAGGGGCTCTGTCAGCTGGCTGGCTATTTCCAGCCTAACCTGAAATCAGTCTGACAGTATCGGGCAACCCACTCACCTGGGGGGTAATTTTTAAAGTCAGTAATTGGCTGTCATTGCTATTGTGTCAGACTATGCTACTCACCTTCCAGCAAAGCCTGGGAAACAGATGAGGAACCTGCTTGCAAGAGAATGAAGGTTTCTCGTGTGTGCCAGGGTGGCCATGGGGAGAGATGGGGCAGTGCCTGCATATGCCGGGCAGGGCTGTCCTGGGTGCTCCTGCTCTGCATCTTGCAGCAGGGAAAGATACAGTCCCTGCTATGAAGAGGAGCTGTGTGAAGTGATGTGAAAGGCATCTTGCGAGAGGCTTGCTGCAGAGAGCTGCCAGAAGACTTTTTTTAGGAAGGGYAGAAAGATTTGGAAAGTGTTAGTCTTGGGAGGGGCGTGGGCTTGGATTCAGACAAGTCTAGTYCCAGATACTGTTCCCAGCTGCAGGAAGAGGCTGGTTTCTCTTGGATGTATTGTGCAGATGTGCTACAGGGATGAAGAGCCTCTGCCAACAGAATCCAATATCTGCAGGCACTTCTAACATTTCAGTGGTTGCTTACATCACTAGGTGGAAGTGAGTGTAGAAACTGGAGGGGTTTGAGGGGAGCAGAGAAACTTTTGAACTACTATTCCTTTTTTTTTTTTTTTTTTTTTTTTTTTCAAAAGGCAAGCACCTGGACAGACTGTACAATTTTGTTGAGTAGGACATTGCATTTTTCCACCCAGCTTCGTTGCCCCTTTGAGCTGTAATTTAAGAGCCTGATGTCTTGGTTCTCTTCTAGTGCTCCAGCTTCCTAGCCCTTGTGCACCAGTACCATAGCCCTTGTGCCTCCTATGAGAGCCTGTAAACTTAGGGAGGTTCTCTTTGTTGCACTGCAGGAGGTGCAGGCTAAACGCAAGCAGAGAGGATTCAGCTTCTCAACGAGAATCTGAAGCATGGACTATGAGCCCTGCCAGGGTCTCTACTGACAAGGAAGCTTGGGTTCAAACCAGAAAGAGCTAATTAACCTGTGGCACTCTGTCTCCTGACCCTGTCAGTAGGTTCCTGGCTGTGAGAAGAGAGATCCTGCCAAGATGTTGCCAACCAGCATGGGAAATAGGCAGAGGATAAATGGTGGAATGAAAGCCTCTGTCTGTCTATCTATCTATCTATCTATCTATCTATCTATCTATCTATCTATCTATCTATCTATCTATCTATCTATCTATCTATCTATCTTTCATTCCATCCTTCCTTCTACAGTTACACCAATCCATCCATCCATCCATCCATCCATCCATCCATCCATCCATCCATCCATCCATCCATCCATCCATCTTTCTTTAATAGAGAAGTGCCACATTACACTGTTTGATGACAGCATCTCCCTCTCTGAGTACTGTTTCTGCAGGGAAAATCCTTACAGTAACCTGCCATCATCTACCTACAGAAGAAAAGTCTTGGAAAAGTCTTTGTGAAATATGGTGATCAACCATTTTCCAGCTCTGAAAACCTCCAGACAAATGTACAACAGATGCTGTCTTTTTAAGCAAAGGTTTCTCGCAGAAATGAAGTTATTTGCTGTAGGAGATACAGCGGTCCTGCTCCCTTGGGACTGAGTCCTGTATTATTTCAGGGAGGTGGCAGGGCAGACTGCACAGTCCACATATTCCATCAATGCATTTTGCTGGCCAATTTCTTATCTTTCAGAGTCTAAAATGCCTGCTGCTGTTAGAGCATTTGAACAAACTGCCAAATCCTCACTCTGTGTCACACTGCTGGCATCTGTTGCTTGTTCTGGCAATAAACCAGTTTATACTGTCATGATCCAACCCAACGGTTCTCCTGAGTCAGTGYAGGATGGCTCAGGAAGGCAGTTTCCTTTTCATAAGGTTTTTATTAAAAACAACATTGGAGAGAAGAGTTTCTGTGCTGAGATGGTGGAAGCAGCTGGGGGATTGTTTTTTTTTCCAGCACACCATGCAGCAGGTATTTTATGTGCATTCATCCTGCGGGGGATGGCCTTGATCCTTCTCTTCCTTCTGCAGGTGTAAAAGAGGCATCTTTTTAATGGAGTTACCCTGCTGTGAAGCAGGTGTAAGTGAGAAAAAAAAATCATGCCCCTTCTAAAAAGGATTGGCAAAGTTAAAGTCTTTGGTAGCATGTTGGAGATTGCTGCTTCAGTAGGCACTTGAGGAATATTCTCTGTCAACACAGATAGCAGGGCTGTTGGCAGTAGAAACCAAGTTTAAATAAAAACTTCCTCAGCTATTCATTGAAAAGCAAGGCTAGGGCAGGGCTAGGCTTAAAATACAAGGGCAGCCCCTGTGGGAATCTACTTACCTCTCAGGGGAAAGCTTGATGTGACCAAGCGGCTCTGATGAGAAACCAGGGATCCTGAGGCTGGTTTGAGAACCAAGTGGAGCTTGAAAACAGGCAGCACTGAGCCTTCCAGCAAAGAAGAAATTATTTCAAAAGAACCAGTGTCACKAGTGACTCAGACACGGTGCTTTGAATCGGAGCTCCTTGTGGAATCTCAGCACCTGAAATCTGTTGGGGGTTGTTTCATGCTTGATGTGTCCACAGCAGAGTCTTTAGCTGTGAGCCTTCAGAAGTATACAGGAATGTAGCAGACTCTTGTCTGGAAGTTGCCAAAGGACTGGGAAAAGTTCCCAAAGGACTGGGAAAAGTTTGTTCAGAGCAAAGTCAGTTTAGGGTTCTCTCATATACTACCTGCTAGAATTCCAGCTCAGGGGAATGGGATGCTCCTTGTACCTCTGTGTCTCGGTTTGAGACAATGCTTTCAGAGAAAAAAACATTACAGAGTAAATGTTTCCTCTGAGGTGAAAAATTTGATAATTTTTTCCCACCAATATGAAATAGATGTTCGGGCAAAAGTGAAGAGAAAAAAAGTCGTTTATTAACAAAACACAGTGCCCACAGGACACAGATAAAAAGTAACTGTTAGATAGTTAAAAGTCCAGGAACACACGTTGCTCCCTCCCCCCACGGCCGCTCAGCCACATGGTGCGGAGAAAAAGATGGTGGCTCCTGTCCCCAGGAAAAAGAAACAAAAGAAAAAAAGTCCACATGGTGCTTGGGCAACAGTGGAAAACCTGATGGCAGTCCTCTCCTCACTGTGGATGAAACAGAGGGCTCGGTGTGCTTTTCTGTTGCTGGCTTGGCTTCTCCCGGAGTCTGGGACGAGACGGAGCGGCATGGCTTGTTCCTGCTGGCCACCGAATTGCTCCAGAAGAAAAAATCACACGAGTCGGAGAAGGGGGTGGCAGTCCAGGGAAAACTGTTTGCCCAAGCTAACAAACCYGAGCTAGCTAAACAGCAACAATGTAACTCCACACAGCGAACAGGGCTCCCGCAGTGCCGAGCTGAGATCCACTGCGTGGCCTTCCCAGCTGCCCCTGCCCCTTCTTCCGGGTTGCCTTTCAAGGCACCAGCACCTTTTGGGCGCACAAGCTGACAGAATATAGGAACACAGGATTGGCACAAAATCAACWCAAGACACTCTGTTTTTGGAATTCTGGCCTTATTGCCTGCTGGGAAYAGAAGTGATTGGAAACCATCTAGCTCCAGCCACTGGAGTACAAGGGTTTATCTGTAGCAAAGGAAGGAAAAGGCATCCAGCTGAGTCACAGGCAGTGTTCCACAGCCTCCTGGATGCATTATGAAAGCTGGAYGATTAACACTGATACCTCAGGTAGCAATTGTGAGGGAAGCGGCTACTATAACTTGTGCACACTGTGCATTTGCTGGAGAAGCCTAATGGTCACYGGCTGCCCTGGGCTACACGCCCCAACACCCCTGCCATTATTAAACATGACAGCAAACATTTAGAAATTGATCCTAAACACTTGTCCATCTAGTGAACCCACTCTTGGAGACCCAGCGCTGGCAGATGTAGTCAGAGTAGAACTGTGCTGATACAAAGCTGTAACATCAGAGGTGTTTATCCATCAGGAGACTGGCACGTTGATTTCAGCAGTGAGGGTGTTTAACCTCACATCTGTGGTCCCACCCAGCAATGCACAGACTTCCCACCTCTCTTCTTTCCCCTGGCTCTGCAAACAGCTGGTGCCCAAGCTCTCTTGTCTTACCTCCAAACTTCAGTGTCCATTCATCTTCCTTATTTTCAGCAACACAGTCCCCTCCTGCCTCCACCTCCTCTAGGGARGGAGCAGCAAGACGTGATTAAAAGCAGAAGGCTGTTAGGAAAGGTGGCTTTTCTGTAATAGCAGATACAAACAAGAAAAACTACAGAGTTTGTGTGCCTGGCTCAGTTTCATTAAGGTTTTGAGCTTTTGGCTCATGACAGGTGTTGATTTAAATAAATCTGGTCATGTTTCCTAGTAATTAAAAAAAMCCCCAAACATAAAAAGTGAGAGATCGTAAGAAATTTTCACGATTTCCCCTTCCTTTGTGTTACTGCAAAATTTTAATTCTCTCACTCTCTACTTTGCACTAATCTTTGGATGTTAAGACTGAGACTTTAAGTGAAGGATCATGCTCAAATTTGACATTGYAGCTGCATAGTAATACAGCTCCCTTGGCACTTTCTGCAAACACTGAATTCTTCTTCTAAATGCTACACTGGCTGTTGGGGCAGCAGAGCTCTCTRCTTTGCCTGTGCCTCTTTTGAACATCATCCACTGCATCCACCCCCGCCCTAGGAGACCATGCAATCAAAGTGACACTCTTCAAAGTCATCCTGTCCTCCAGATGTACAGATACAATTAATAACCTCCCTACCCACCTGCATTTTTGGTATCAACCCTTCCTTCCCTTTGAAAACACCTCAAGAATGAGCTCCTGTGATCTTTATCATCTATCTGAGGTCCAGAGAATATTAGAGTCAAAAGAAATGTGAAAATAGTCTGTTTTCCTCTAAGTGGACCCAATGCAGTGAAAATCTGTGGGGCTTTGAAAATGAGGAATTTCTCACCAGAGGATGTTAAGCTGCCAAAGTCTATATGGGTCCAAAAGAGACCGGACCCAGAGGCAGGTCCCAGCGAGTACCTGTGCTCCTCCTTGGCCCTGACACGCTCTCCTTCTGCCTGATGGGTGGCCTGGGCTGATGCCCTCCTTTCAGATAAAAAACTGCTGCATGTACCCATGTCCTGTGTCTCTGCACCTCTGAGGGGCAAGTACATTCCTGCAGAAAGGTGACAAGAGCAGACAGGTGCATGAATATATGAAGTTGGTGCAGGTCAAAGTTACAGCGCTTGCTTTGTGGAAGCCACAGACCGACTTTAAAGCACAAATGTGCCTGTCTGCTTCCATTCATTTGAATTTTGCCTGGCTGTTTTTTGAAGGCCTTGAAAGGGCTCTAAGTTTGTACTGTGTTATGCATGTTCAATAATGCATTTCCTGCTCACAATGTTTAAATGGTTATCTTCATTGTTATTTATTAAAACATCTCCAAGAATGTCTGGACATTCATGGCTCTGCATCTCAAATGATTCATTAAAACACTCACTTTCCCTGTCAGAAACTCCACTCTTGCATTATGTTTTGATCTCCACCACCAAGTGAGTGAGAGGCTCGTGTCAGGTGGAATTAAATCTTTATCCCACTGCATATCCRCAGGACAGAGGTGTCTGTGCAGTGTTTTGCAGATGGAGGTGAGCACAGACTTTCAATCCTCCCCTCTTGGTTACAGTGAGTCAGCCCTCCCTTGGTATTAACCCCTGCTAGCAAGGTGCTGAGCTGCACCTGTCCTGGCCCTGTCTCTTCATCATGGCTTGGGAATTTGTGTCACATCTTGATAAACTGTCTACACGGCTTCTGGATTAGAGCTGGCTGGTGCCGAGATCAGAATGCAGGCAGACAAAGCTGGCTGGCAGAGTCTGCATTGCTACCTGCAAYAATCATGATGGAAAGCTCATGGAAGTGTGAAGATGGCATTTGCAAGCCCAGGGAAAGTGTGCTGTCTTCAGTCAGCCATCCCCTCTGTCTGGCACTTGGAGAGTGCATCTGGAGTACTGGATCCAGTTTGGGGCTCCCTGGGAAGAGATACCAATGAAGTGGAGTGAGCCAAGAGGAGGGACATGTTTGTGKCTGGAGCACCTGGCATGTGAGAAGAGCTTGGAGATTTGGGGATGCTGTCGTCTGTTATCAGAAGAGCCATTGCAAATAAGATGGAGCCAAGTTGTTCTCAGAGATACATAGCAAAGGGTGAGAGACAAAAACAGCTCCCATGAAAATTTTGATCAGACTTAAAGGGAAAAACAAACTTTCCCTGTGAGAATGAACTGAAAGAGGTACCTGGAGGTTCTGTGGAATCTCTATCCTGAAGATACTCACAGAAGGCTGGACTAGGACTASGTGTCTTCAGGGGTCTCCACCCTGAATTCTTACCTTGTTGACTTATTGGTGGCAACATTTTATAACCAGCTCTTCTCATAACAGTCCTCTCTTGATCTCCAGGCAGAGCTTGTTTCTCAAGCTACACCTTTTTTTGCCTCCTGCCACCCTTACACAAAACACAAACAGTCAAGGAAGACATTTCTTCCTTCCAAGTGCCCAGACTTGCTGKCAGAATTCCCTACCTAAGTCTCTCAGACTCCACCTTGTTTTGTTGCMGGTAAGACCTCCCTCACCTCAGCCAGGTGTCCCAGAAGGAGTTTTGCAGATCTGGGAATCAGGTCACAACATTCCCTAAAATCTCTGGATTTTAGGAACAATGCCACTGGATTTTGGCTTGTCCCTCCTATCTTCAAGAGCAAGCATCATCAAACAAAGCTAGTGGGAACTGGGCTTGAAAGAAGCAAAAAGAAGCATCTCTTCCCAAAAGAKACTTATTCTGCCTGACTCTGCTGAAGGATGTTATGATAAAGTTTCCATAAAAATCAAAAGAGGAAAACCCACAGCTAGTTACTAAGCAGGAAAAACTGCCTCTGTTTCAGTAAGTCTCTGTGTTGAAATTGTATGGAAAGGAAGGGGATTAGKAGTAAGTTTAGTATGTGCTTGTCCTGCTCTGCCCTGTCCCCTGGTCCCTGACAGGACTSTGGAATCCTGTGGAATACCGCGTAGATGTTTTGTGTGGGAGGATGGCATTWTCCTCACTGCAAAACACTCCACTGCAAAATGGCCAATAGAAGCCTGCTGACTTTTGTCAGGCAATTAGCTAAGACAATGAGCAGCCGGGGCTTTTGTGRTTGTTGAGAGTGTGCCACTTCCACCAGCAGCTGTGCAGTCTCTGCTCTTAACCTGGTCTATCGAGATTTTTCAGGGATGTGACATTTGACTATAGCTGTGCAAATAAGCACTGCTTTAATTTGCCACAGGAACAGCAGCATYAAAAAAACCCACCAAAACAAGCCCACAACTGGGGGTCATTGGGAAATTAATTATTTTTCAGTTTCCTGCTGAAATGAAAAGCAGAAAAATCRTCTTGTGTTGAGTAAATTATTCAGTTTGAAAGCAAATGTTCTGCTTAGGGATATAAAAAATAAGTTCTAATGGGCTATTAGAAATCTGTAAAAATAAATGGGTATTTCAAGAAGCTAAACCAGCTAATTCAGAAAATGCTGAATTGAAGCCTTTGAACTTCTCAGTTCTTTCCCTTCAGTTGAAATAATTCACTGATTTTTGCAGYGATGCATGACTTGGTTTTGTCTAACCAAAGAAGAATCTTTCAGTCAGAAACAGTGACCCTGAAAGTTAGCTCCTTCTCCTGCTCAGGACCAGCCCTAAAAGGTCCTCCTGCACACAGATTTTCAAATGCTGCAGCTGCACTGCTGTCCTTGCCACTAATCAGGTCTCTGGCACATCCCTGAGACACTYCTTCCCTGGTGAAGGTCTTCTAAAAAATAAGCTGTTGCAGTGTTGTCTGCCTCCTTTCAGCCTTCTCCTCCTCAAGGGTCTTTATAATTTTTTTCCTGAAGTGATGGGGTGGCGTTAGGTGTGCTTTCAGCTGGACAGCACACAGCATTTATCATGGTCCCTGCTTTGCTGCCTGACATGGAAAGTGCAAAAAAGGCAAAAGCAGCCAAGGTTGGAAAAGCTTTGTGGAGACCTGTGTTGTTTAGGAGGGGGTGACAGTGTGTACCTCATCTGGCTGGAGACCTTCAGATCCCATGGCATTTATGCAGACCTCCAGCACAGATCCACATGGCCTTCAGCTACTTTAAGAGAGGACAAAGTGGATGCTGAGCATTGTTTTTAATCATGCAGTGCTAGGTGGATATGGAGCAGTGGGATGCTGTGGATTTGGAGGTTCACTCAACAGAGAAACATCTCCAGCACAGGCAGGACTTTTGGGTGTGTCTGTGCTGTTATGGTAGATCAGGACTTGACTTTGCGTGCCAGCCCAAACTCCCAAGTTGTGCCTTATCGTTGAAGCCTGCTCCTGGTCAGCATGGAGACAGCCAGCTACAGCCCACGAGGCAGTGAAGGTCGGCTCTGCTTGGCAGGCATGGGGAGGTGAGCCAGGGCAGAGCAAGAATTTGCATGCCCTGCTGCATGTCCTCAGGGAAAGTGATTTCCTCCATCTGAGTCTTGTCTCCGTCCCCTTGAGAGGCACAGGGAGGGTGGCCCATTTTCTAGGGGCTGTGGGGCGAAATTCACCTGTGTCCTCGAGGAGTGCAGTAGTGGCAGTGGGCAAGACTCTGGGGAGAGCATGGTGGTGATAAGTCACTTGTAAATGCCCCCATGTTGACAGGGAGCCAGGCACKTGCTAAATCACATTCCAGGCAAGCAGAGTCCCTCCTCTCAGCTGCTCTTCCTTCTCGGCCCCCTCTCACTTCCCAGAGCTGAGTGCAAAATTAACACATTTATCACACACCATCTGAAAAAAAAAACAGAGAGAGATCAGTTTAGAACAGGTTGCATTTGCAAATATCTGACCCCAAAATAATGCAAACAAGCAGTCTCATGACAACTCAATGGTTGCTTTTCATCTGAAACCTTTCACTGGGGTGGAATGTGCCCCTTGCCTTGCTTTTCACTATCCTCTGGGAGGTGATGCAATACATTTCCATACTCAAGTCTCCAGTTTATCCAGCAAAAGCTTTTTAAGGGGCAACACATAGGATCTCAGCCCACCCATGYCCACCACTGGTGCCCCAGCACCATTGTGTGCTGCAGGGTGCTTCCCAGGGTGGTTTTCTCTATGCAGCTGGGGTGTCCTCRATGCTCTGATCCTCAGGAGAAGGTATTTTTGTCCTCAGTGGACTCCCACTTCTGAACTGAAAGAAGCTAAAAATAGCTGCATTTCCAGGCTGGGAAACACTTTCTCCTCTGTAGTAAAAAGCAGAATCTGATTTTACCCACATTTCCCATCAACAAACAGAAAATGTGGTGGGCCTAGAGGTGAATGTGCCACCTCTGTGAAGACACAGTGCAAGAGGGGGAAGCTCCTCTTCTAATCCAGAACTGCCAGTACATCTACACACACCCTCCAGTGATTCTGATGGGGATGAGGAGCAGCCTGAGATGCCATGGACCTCACAGCTCCCAGCTGATGCTCTCAAGGKGCTCTGCTTCCCAATATATGTTTTGGTGGGATTTGTTTTGCCATGGTGTGGGTCTCCCATGAGGCTAAGGTCTGGAGAGATATCTGCAGTGGGAGAGACTCTCTGTATGGAGATCTTGGAACATCTGTGTGACTTAGGAGGGGAGGAGACCTGGAGGGTGAAGGGGACAGTCTGTTAGACTCCATTCCCTCCTGTCACTGGCCCCYTGCAGAGACCTGACAGTGGAATTGTCACTCTCAGGAGGTTATTTGTACAGACAGGAGTGGATGGAGGAGCAGAGACATGTGGGAAGAGGTGTTTATTTTTAATCTATGCCAAGTCTTCAGAGCCGACTCCCTTCACTATGCTTCTTTCTCAGTTCTCTCATCCCACCCTTCCTCTTGTCACTGTCACAGGCTCACARGGATGATGGATGAAAGGCCTTAAAAGCAGCTGGTTTCACATTTCATCACTGTCACATAACTTGCTTTCCTCTTTGCCTGAAATCGCTCCTGCTGCCAGAAATGCCCTTGGCATCCCAAGGTGTATTCATCCCTTGCCAGTGCCCAGCCAGGGATGGCCTGCTGGAGTCAGGTGCCTCTGTAGTTTTGCAGAGCCCCCGGATGCCTTGAGAGGAAGGATTAATCACAGCCCTCTGCTCCTGACAGCTGGAGACRGCAGCACTGACTTTCATCATGGGAAGAAGGGATGATTTGAGCATGGCATGGTTGTCCAGGCAGAGGTGACTGAATAGCTCTGATGAGAGAGGGRAGGGAGCTGGGATGGGAAACCTTGCTGGCCCAGGGACATGTGGGAATGCCTTTGGGGCTCTGTGCTTGTGCAGCCCAGCCTCCTGCTAGCTGTGTGCTGGGTAGCTCTGCTCTGCTCACAGGGAGGGGTGATGGCTGTGCTTCAGGTGCAGCCAGCATGACAGTGGCTCCTTTGGGGATTAACACCAAAGGGGTGTCTGGGGTCCCCTGTGGCACCAAAGGGGTTCCTGTCACAGACAGGATGTGATGGGGGGCAGAGGAAAGCAGGTCCCACAAGGACTGCAGTGCCAGCACCCCTGGACAATGCTCATGGACAACCACACTGCGTCTCCATGTCATCCCTGTGTSCCTGGGCATTGCCAGACCCCACCCTACATTCCCCTGTGCTGGTAGGCTCAGGTCCAAACCGTGCCTCCCAGAAAAGCCCTGATTCTCAAGATGGATCTGGGCAGGGACTAGGTAGAAAATATTTGTACTGTTGCTTCTCGAATTTCCTCCGTTTGCAGTGCAAGCAAGTGAAAAGCTGGGTTGCAACCCCCCTTGCAGGCAGCTGTGATTGAATGCCTGAGGAGGGGAGGGGAAAGGAGGGAGGGAGAGGGGGACGAGAAAAGAAATGATTGAATAAAAAACCCTAAAATAAAATAAGAATCAGTGTGAAGCGAGAGAAGACATTGTAAATCAAATTCTGCAAAAGGAAGCAGAGAGCAAACACTTCAGCCAGGTCTAAGCCACCACCAGTTATTTATTCAGATAACACATTATTAGTGAGGAGAGACACTCACATCTGATATATATCTCCCAGTCCCTGAGAAATATGAAAAGGCAGCTGGCTCTGCTCCTATCAGAACCATTCCAGATGTTTTCAGCTGGTGTCAGACGTGCTGCTTGGCATGACAAAGCAAAGAGGGGAAAAAGCAGAGAGAAAGAAGGGAAAAGAAATGTCATAATATTTTTTTTTTTGTTTTAAACACAGAGGGAAAAAGAAATCATGGCTTCACATATAAAATGTTTCCCCTGGCAGCTCCTGGTGTAGCTGTCATTAACAGCTGAAACAGCAAGGGAGATAGCAGAACACAAGGCTCCTATTTACCATTGTTAATCAAGCACTAATTGGTAGTTTAGACATTCTAAAATTATTGTGGGGAACATTTCAAAAGTGTCAAGAACCCAAGATCCAGTCTCAGAAGTGTCACCCAAATCTGATTTCTGCATCTGAGTCATTAAAATGCTTCTGAAAAATTTTACCTGAACAGTCACAGCTGAGACTGGAGCATAAACTTTGGTGCCAGGCACTGCAGCATGGAGCAGCAGCCGTGCCCCGAAGGTTTTGATGAACGTGCTGGAAGAAGCTCAGTCATCCTGTTCTACATCTGAGGGATTAAATTATGCAGGAATTAAGGGTGGCACCTATATTGCTTTACCAGGTAGTTCTGGAAACCACCCAGGCTGGTGTGTGTGCACAAGGCACCTGTGAGTGTGCCACCCCACCTCCCCTTGCAGCGTGCCTCTCGTGTGGCACTTGCTGATGCCCACTGGCACCTCCAGGCTCCTACCAGGCTTCAGACACTCATTTTTTGCTTTGGTGCTTAACCATCCCTGCTGTGAACCCGTGGAGACTCTCAGGTGATGAGCAGGGAAGGTGTTGAGTGAGTTAATGCCTTACCTGTGGAGATCTGCTTGTCTGTGGTTAACACTCTCTCGGGGAAAAGAGGCTGGGAGCTGTTGTAAGACCTCACTTTCCACCTTTGGTCATGAGAAAGAAGGARTGAGCTGCAAATGGAGCATCAAAGATAAACACAAGCACTGTTGAGGAGGGGCAAACATGGAGCTGGGATGCAGCTGAAGACAGTTACCATAGTTACTCCCCATCCCTGCAAGGACGGAGGCTCAGGCAGCTGCCCACTGCTTTGGCACATAGAGCAGAGGTATCTCCCAGAGCCCAGGGCTGCTGCTGCTGGCAATGGTAGTCAGCTCGGGGGATATCAGTCTGCTTGTCCTGGGCTTAACCCCTTACCTGTGCTGATCTGGGCAAGGGAAATGTCCCTGTCACCCTAAAGCRAGCAGCCTTGAGGGTGGTGGGGTAGTGCAGCTGGGTGCACAGGACCAGGGCAGGGATTTGCTAAAGGATGGGCAAAGCTGCAGGAGTGCAAAGAGCCTCCTGCAAAAGAGGAGTGTTCCAGAGGTTGGTTGCAGACTTAGCTGGGATGCTTGTGGTGTAGGTATGGGCCTGGGAAACTGAGGGGAAAACAGGGCTTTCCTCGAGTTTCCTGTTTTTGGATCAGATTAGGGTTTGTATCTCCTAGTCTGGTTGGGAGATTGAGTTTAGATCTCTTTAGGGCCACCGGAAGAGGTGCATGCTGGATGATTATGCCGATTGAGGATTGAGATGAATGGAGATGATTATGCAGCTCCAACTCAAGCTATGCTTTGGGCTGACAGTGGAATGACAGGACATGGAGCACACTTTACTTGTACTCAGTAGGAGCCTGAACCCCAGAAAAGCCAACTAGAAACTTGAGGCATGTTACTAGTTGACTATGGAGAAAGAGCAGAAATCTTTCCACATCAAGAAAAGCCTTTGAATCACATCAGCTGATRTGCAGTGACACCTCATTAGGCAACAGCAGGCTTTTCTTCTTAGAAAGAGTGAAGAGAAAGACATGTACATGCAAGAGATGAGCAGCCTACAAAATGAACCACAGGGCCCTGGAAGGTGCCTGTTCAGCTCCAGCCTACCAAAGGCCATCTACAGCATGTCAGCTTGGGGCTTATCTCCYGATGGGCAGCCCCAGCATCAGCCAGACCTGCTTGTGCTGGCTTCCAGCAGYCCCACTACTGCTTCCCTTGGGTGCAGGGCTCATCTTGGAGTGGGATGTGCTGAGTGCTTTGGTGAAACTGAGACGTGTTTCAAAGCCTGAAAGTCTGCAGGTACAGAGATGTGATGCCGAGGTGGCAAGAGACATTGTCAGTGGAAGGTGGTGCCAGGCTGCCCTGTCCCTTGGGGAAGAGGTCAGCATGGCACACAGGCTCCCAAGGCTCAGCCCACTCCAGAGGGTGTAGCTGGGAGCTGGAATTTGGCTGGTTGGGACTGTAACCATGGCAGCAGCAGCTTCTGCATTGCAACATGGCTTGGGGACCCAAAAAAAAAGGACCAAAAAATAAAAAGAAAAGCAATTAGAAATTCTAATAATTATGTAAGCTTGGTGGCAGATGAGCTTTGCTGAATGCCTTCCACCTAGGCAGAGCCCACCCCTGGGCACCAGCTGAAGATGTGTTTTCTAGAGGAAGGCAAGCATGTGCTCTGGGAAATCAGGTTATGAGTGTTCAGCTGGAGCTGGGGAAGGGGCTCTGCTGGCTTCTACGCTCCTGCAAGCTCTCATTACACTAACAGGGAGCACTGTGGGCAGAGACATGGGTACCAGCACCCTTGCTGTGCACTTAATAAAGTGCCTGAAGCTCCTCTACGTATTTTTATTAAAAAAGTGTCAGTGCCTCAGCGAAAAGCAGGAGGGAATGACTAAATTGCTGTTAAGTGACATGTTCAGACATGAAATCAAGCAGAGTGCTACATTTTTAAATTAGTTTTTGACAGTTTTTTCCCCAGCCTCTCACCAGGCTGCAGCTCCTGGGAAGATGTGTCCAGTCCCACTCCTGTCCCCAAAACAGCCCCCTCGGCTGGGACCTGCAGTGCCAGTTTCTTCTTTTGTGGAGTTGGGATGACACTGCCTTATGGACCATGTGCTTCTGGAGTCCTAAGGTACCTGGTGAGAGCTGGGACAAGCATGGTGGGTGCATCAACACGTSGGCTTCACCAGCTCATGTGGCTGCACAAACTGCTGTCTGAGTGGCTCCTGACTGCTTCATGCCATCATGGAGCTCACACCAGGGTCATAGGCTCTCTCTGGGATTGTGTCTCCCAGGAGATGGCTCTGAGGACCATTCCAGACTCCTGAGTGACTCGATGATGAGCCCAAGTTTCATGGCTCCTCAGTWTCAGACTGTCCCACTGCCAAAATTAACTCTCAGTCCATGCTTACAGTCCGGCCCATGTCCAGCTACCCATCCCTTGCCCCAATCATATTTTGGCTCTCCTGAATGGCATCAGAGGCTGGGATGAGGGATAGGGTATTCCTAGGGGGGATACAGGTGTGTTGGACTCCCAGCAGTGCTGGAAGTAAGCAGACTGAACTCAATGTGTGGAGAGGCAGACTTGTTCATGTTGCTTGGCACTGAAGGATACCCCCCCCTAAAACCCACTCTCCAGCAGCGGGATGAGGAATTCAGCCCAAAGTTCCTGAGCTCAATTTGCTTCAGCTTGTCTGRAGTTTTCATAGGAGATTTAGTGTGCAAAAAAAACGGCTTTGCAAGCTAGGAGTCAGAGTTAGGAGCCTCATTAGCTATCACAGAGAAGAGAGCAGTGACTGAGTGGGGAAGGGTGCAGGAATGAAGAGATGTTCAGAGAGGAGCTGTGGACTTGTGCAAAGCACTGGATGTCTTCAGGGCCACTCTGTCCCTCCTCTCCCAGCTCAGTATGCTGCAGGGATTCTGYTGATGTCTGTGGAAAGGAGGAGCTGTGAGTGAGGGGCTGTGCTGCTTTAGCACTGGTAATGTGCTGGTGGATACCAAGGCAAAGCTGATGCAAACTCAGGGATAGGCATGAACTCACCCAGCCAGGAGCAAACATGCACAACCCTGGCTCCTCCATCTCAGCACATGCATGGCCATGCAGGGAGACAATGGGCAAGCTTCGTGGCACACACATCTTCATCCCTGGCCAAGCAGTCTTGGAGCTTAAGCTTCTTGAAAGCATCCTGAGATTTATCTCCAAGATTTTCTCAGAGCTCTTGGGCTGCATTTCTGGGTGCAGGGAGCTCATATCTAAAATTTAAAAACTCATCTGCAGTGCATGCCTTGAAAGCCTCTTAGGTCAGATATGTGAAGACAGTCCATGGAAGGAACAGAGGGGGCAAGCTGTCATTTTCRATGGGGAGGGCACTGCAAAGAAAGGGAGAGTTTCCTGTCTGACACCCGCTTGTTTCTCTSATCCATTGCTTCTGTTATGGACTATTAAAAATTAACCAAATCCTGTTCGTCATTAACATACGCTGCCTTTGTTCTCCAGGCTCCTAGTACCCATTTGTAGGGCTTTTGTTATGTATTTTTCAGCACTTTGTCTCTTTAATTGCTCACTTCTCTCTGATGTGCTGGGCTGTGGTTTGCAAGTCAGCTGGAGGGATCAGAGGGGCATTTTTATTGCTCCAGACTGGATGTCAGTGGAAGGAAAGGCTCGGCAAGCCCCAGCCGAAGCTGCTATAGACCCTGGAGTCTCTGGTGCCTATGCACCAGATGCGCCTTGCTTYCCCGCAGGCAGACAGCTCTGGAGTCTTTAATCCATTATTGGGGAGAGGGAGGGAGGATTTCTGAAGCTTAGCCTGCCTTTGCTCTTCTTTACCCCTCTCCTCCCAGATGCAGTCCTGCAGCTTTTCTCACCCTCTCTTCTCAGATGATGTAGCTGTGGTTGGCACCCTGAAGTGCAGCGTGGGGCTGGCTGCAGCGCTGCGCTGCTGGATGCCCTGGGCTCTGCACTGCAGGGGCTGGCATGGCTGTGGAAATGTCCCCACAGCCCTTTCCTGATGTTAGTCCCTTCCTCTGAACCTAAGCACTGCCTTCACTCGAGTTCAGCTGGGGCAGGCAGGCCTCCTAACAGCTTGCATGGTATGAACCCTCATAAAAAATGGATGCAGCATGGTAATCCCATCAGCTGGGCTGAGACGGAGCAAATGCCAGCAGGAGGTGTGAGCACCTGCCCCGCTCTTGAGGCTGTGGTGTGGGCATGCAATGGTGGTTGTGGTGATTGTGGGTCTTGAGATGACTCCTCCTGCTGAGGGCTCTGGAGAGAAGGGCTGAGAGCAGAGAGTGAGCTCAGTAGTAGGCACGTAGGCTGCTCCTGCTGSCAGGGGAGCTTTCTCCTTTGCTGACCTGGGAAAAAGCCAGGAAAAGAGTTTGTAGGCTAGCGTACTATCGCTGAGTCTCCTGGGGCACCCCGTCACTTGAAGCTACCAGGGTATAGCTGCTGCTATCCTGGCAGTCAGCTGGAGAGTACGGAGAGATGGGTCAGCTATTTGATGCTCATGCAAACTGAGTCAGACCTCTGCCCACAGCTCCCCAGTGGGATGCTGAGCAGAGCTGACAGGCAAAAGCGAAACATCTGCTTCAAACCCTTGTTCTTTTCAAGCTCAGAAATTCTCAAGCCAAGTGCTCACCTCTTRGAACAGAAATGCCCAAGGGAGAGGTACCAGGAGCTGGGGGCTGTGCTTTGGGAGCAGGGCACTGTTCGGCACTGATTCCTGCTCTTTGGCAACTTGGCCTTTGGGTGTGGACAATTAAGACTAAGGCTGGGATTTACCACTTTGATCAACAAAAAAGCGGCATGTGTGCAGTTCAACAAACCATGCTATTAGGAAAGGCAAAGATAATCAGAAGTTTCTTGTGCTCTGAACCTCTGTGAAAAACCCTGATGGAGGGGCATCTTTGGTCTCAACTACYCTAGTTAGTCTCCCAGTGGTTTTTATCAGAAAGGTTGTAGATCCCCAAAGCACTAATGTGTAAATGCAAATGAGTCTTTGGGAAGGAGTCAAGTCCTGAAAATGATGTAAATATTTTCTTTGGCTTCATCAGTCTACAGATCAGGGGCTAGACTCATTGTGATCTCTGCATGGCAAAGGGAAGTACCACTGTGATCGAAACACGCAGCTGCAGGAGTGATGGCAGGAAGTGTTAAAAGGGGAAAGGCTGGTGTCAGCATTCCCTCTAAGAGCTTTAATGCCCAACATGTTGAAATTTAATAATTAAGGAGATGCTTTCAATTTTTTTCTTTTTCTTTTTTTTTTTTTTTTAATACTCTAACAGCATGAACTAAGCCATTCAATAATTAATTGATAAAGTTGAACTGCACATGCCAGCACCCGAGCTGAGGATGTGGGCTCAGTCTTTGCAGACAAATGAAGTGAGAAGTAACTGCTTGATGAAGAAAAGGAAGATATTAACATAAGATTTGTCAGGTCCCTCATAGGAATTCATCATAGTGGGTCTGGGRCTTTGAATTGGATTTGTGCTGCTAATTAATCACTAATTAACACTCTAAATTGGCCCAGGCATGAGGGAGAGACGGAAGGAGGGAGCTGGGCTGATTCTAGACTACAACAAGACCAAGCGAAGGGAGAGAGAGAAAAATCTTTATTTATCTGGGGGATGATTCAGAGGGAATAAGGAAGAAACTAATATGGACTGCTCATGCTGGACAACATATGCACATGTGTGTTTGCTGTTGGGAGGGATCTAGCAACACTGACATCCACAGAATGGTCCCAATGTATCTGGGTGGAAACTCAATTCTGAGGAAAGGAGCTCCAATTTGGGTCCTGCCTCACTCCAATCTACTTCCTTCTCATCATTSTCAGGATACCTCTGCTGAGGCAGATGTTACATCTTGTCTGTCTGGGTGAGATTAGCAATTCAGCCTGACTGTGGTGCTCTGTTGCCTGTGCCTTGTTCCGTGTACAGCCTGTAGAAAGAACGAGGTGACACAGCGAGGGGACGCACCTCTCCTGTGCAGGCTCAGTGTGGCTCTGAAGYGCTGCTGTCATATGGGAAATAATAAATCCTCCCAGCTACCGCCTACAAATGGCAGCTCTGCCTGCAATAAGACGTGGCACCTCAAAGTTGCCCCGATAATTGAAGTCTGTCTCACCAAGTATCTCTTTGTCCCTGTTGATGTGTTATGTGACTTGGGTCTCTCCTAATTATTTGTTACCTTGTGGGACATGGGGAGAGACAGAGCGGGCTCAGTCAGCATGCCCTAACCTSGCATCTGGGTACTAATTAAACTTGGGGTACGCTGTTGCCCTGCGTGTATTCTGATTCCCCAACTATTTGAGGAGTATCACCTTTCCTGTGATTTTTTTTACCTTTGTGAAACAGCTCAAAAGCCTATTTCAGCATGATAAAACCACTAAAATCTTGAAAAATGTTCCTAAGGGAATGCTTTCTCCTTCCCAGCTCCAAGTTTATTCCCAAGACAACAGATTAGTAGCATTTAGGGCTGGAAAGGATCACTGGTTTAATCAATAGATTAAAAAAGATCACAGCTGTTAGTGCCAGACTTTGATTTTTACACTGCCACTGCATTTTATGTGGCTGCCTCCCCTTTTGTGGCATTTTATAGCACTCAGGATACCTCTGTGTTACCCCAATCCAATTTATGCTCCAATCTTATCCTAACCACCTATTTCTTTGCTATCCCTTATCTCCTCAGATATTCCTGGATCCATGTCCTGCTGTATTTCCATCACTCGCAGGTCGTGCCAGGTGGGAAGCAGCTCCACGAGAGGCTGGCAGTGTTTGTGTGACACATCCAAGGCAATGCAAGGGCAGTCTCCAGACTGCCTGCTTTTACTTCAGGACCAGCAACTCCTAATTTTGGCTCGAGACTGACCAGGGATGGGTGATTTTTCTCCCCAGACACTACAGCAGAGTTCTGAACTAAGCCTCTTCACCTTGAAGGTGATGATGAGGGTACCTGAGCAGGCTGCCAGAGTCTTCAGAAGTGGGACTGCTGGGAATGGGGTCATTTCTGGTGAAGAAAAGGTACTTTTCTGCTCTCTTAATTTCACTGTTTACAGCAGCTGAGCTACTTATTCTCTCCCCWCCCAACATGTTTTTGATCTTTGGCTTGCCCATGGTGACAACTCTGAAGCTCCTATGAAGGACAAAATCACAGGCTTCAGGCAAAACGTGCTGCTGTCAGCTGCTGCTGCAGAAAGGGCAGTGGCCAGAAGTGCCTCTGTGTCTCAATGTTTGCAAAGAAAAATAAGTAGATATAAAGAACAAACATGTTTCTTCAGAAAGTCAGCTCTGAAGGTCCCCTGAACTTGTGTAATCTTTTTGCTGCCTGAATRTGACTAGATATGTGAGTGGATGGATTGAGGTGCTGCAGCAGGACAGGCTACAGACAGAAATGAAGGCACTGACAAATTACAGTGTTTCTTTGGTGCAGTTTATTCCAGAGACCTTGCTGCAGCTTYSAGGGAAGGAGTTACCCTTGAGGTAATGCAGCAAGTTTTTAAAAGTCTCAGGAGATAAAACCTTCCATAAAAATGCTATATTGGTGTTAAAGTTTAAGTCTATTTGTTCGGGAAAGCGTCGGGAGAAACAGCATACTGACTACTTATGACATGATCTGCTGAACTCGCGCTTTATTAGAATTGAACATGCTTTTATAACCACTATAATGAACTTCATGAATATTCTAAGTAGTTACTTCTCATTGGTCACTTTAAACACAAATTCTGATAAAGGGATGTATTTTGCAACTGTTTGGGGGTCTTACATCAGCCAGGGGGGTCCGAACCTAAAAAGGGAGGCAGGAGTTTTGCCCATWYKCYTGTTGCAACACCACCCTCTCTGCAGCTGGCTGATAGCTCTAAAGCAGGCAGCCTTAGCTTGCCACGAGCCTCTTCACACAGCGATGTTTAACCCTGATAAATCCCAACATCTCCCCTGTTTTCTTTAAGCAGAGATAGAATTTGCTTAAAGAGCTTGATGCAGTAACTTATTTAACACTTTCTGTAAGTAAGTAGAGAAATAAAGTTTAAAAGGTAAAACTAACAGCGGGATTAAAAGAGTATTAATACACTAATTAACAAGGTTTTCTACAACACAGCAATTTAAAAACGATATAGAAATAATTGTCTTAGTTCTACAAGGCTGTTATACTTTTAAGGTAGTTATCTAAATTGTGAGTGATCACTAAGTAACAAACATGGTATGAAGGGGTACAATATTAGTGATAGAAAGAATCTATCTGGCTTAGTATTCTGATTTTGAGATTTGAAGGTTACTGTTGTTAGCAAAATTTCACTGCATTTTAGTAGAACAAGAAAAGTATATGTATGTTATGGTATAGACAATATTGCTGCTTATACTGGATAGAATTGTATTTTATTGTGTAGAATACTAGAGGTGCAAATGCTCTGTAGGATACTTCTTAGAAATAAAATGGAAAAATAGATATCAAAACTTTATCTAGTGAAAAAGGGTAATTGGGTTATTATATAATTTAGAGTCTGGTAAAAGAAAAGGCTTCAAAAATGGTCTGAAATTTTACAAATTAAGTGCCTTTTTAGGTTTTCTAATTAGCTAAGGAATTTCATGTTTTTTGTGGGATTAGTTTCATCACTGGTCATCATAACACTATTTTTGTTTAGTGTCATGGGATCATTTTAATTTTTTTTAAAGCTGACTAAACTTACTATTGCTCTTCTTCAGAATGCTATTACTTAGTAATCCTCTTGACTTTAATACAACAAAAACAATTAACTAACTTTTTTTTCTTATTTTTATTATCTTATAGTGAATAAATAAGCAAAAGAAACAAGCAAGATAACAACAATAAATTCTAAAACAATAAGTGTAAAAAGGTTACATCAATAAATCTTCAAAATAGTAACTATAGGTTATCTGAAGTCTGCATACTGTCATTTGGTCAGCAGCAAGGGATAGGGGTAGTCTTTTTGTGCTGTCTCTTTAGACGATTGACGGCTTTCAAAGCAGCTTTTGAGGACTGGTCAGGTCCTCATAACTGACTTCTTCTAGCAAGTTGAAATCTACTTAAGCCTGTCAGGGTAGAAAAGCACAAATATTCTTCGCTCTAAACGATACTTTTAGTTGGTTCTTGCCAGATATTCATCTCTGGGTCTGACTAGATTTTAAAACATACAGCGGCTTGTAACTTAAGAAGTAGTCTTCAAATCAATGTGAAGTATATTTTTACAACTCTTTTTTATCTTAAAAAATACCTTTGTTATTTAAGTTAAATGTGTGCATCTTTTATTCAGAAAGCAGGTATATCTAAAAAAGGAAAGCTGAAAGAATTAGCAATGTACTGCTATAAGTGGCACACAGAACTGTAGTCTAATTTATATCTGTTGTAATAGTCGAATCACAGAGTTGTTGAGAAAATAGGGGTAAAATACAACTCACTTTGAGGTTAAGCTTATTTATACATTATTAGCTGTGCAAGAGTATGAGAGGTTTGACTCCTTTWGTTTCACACACAACACTCACAAGAGTATCACTTTTATGTCAGAGTTATGTAGCAACAACTAAAGCTTCTTCAAAGAGACTTCAGCAGCAATTTAAGCAACTTAAGTATTGCTCTTACTGCAGATATACAGAAAACTGCGCACAATTTACTAATACTGGATAAATGTTGGCATGAGGTCTCTTGTTTTCTCTTAGTATTCAGTATGGGCTGAAATACACAAGCCTTCATCCTTAAGGGATGCTGCACTGTGTTAACTCTGTATGGCATTGTGTTCTATAGACTTCTATATGTTGTTTCTCAATATTTTAGCTCTCTGTGTCATTTCACACTGGTATAGACTCATACAAAGCTTGTTTTTCTCTATGGCTAAGAAATCATTGCTAGACTGAATATTGTAATTTCTCAACTTGTTACTGTTTTTCTGTGTATGACTTGYGGTTTTAAATATTCTGAAATACACAGGGTAACTTATCTATATTCTTATAACTCTTAGGAACAAAGTTTATTCATGTTAATAAAGCAGACAATTAATGCACTTGTATCTTAGAGCAGAAAGTACTCTCAGGAGAAGAACTATATCTCTTTTTTCTACAGTGTAACACTGCAACTTGAAAAGATGTAATAACTATTAAAATCTAAACATAAAATACAAATACAGAAGCAAAGGAATATTGTTAATAATACTAAAAGACAAAAACACACTATTGTTAAAAGAAGTTTTAAATAATTTTCTAGATCTAACTTCAATTCTCTTCACAGGAGAAGATGCTCTGAGGTTAGAAAAAGAAATTAACACTAAAGTATATTTTTAATAGTACATGGGCATGGTTAGCAGACTTATCCTGTGACAGTTATTTTTAAAAAATATAATTTCATATTAAAGATGTGCATTGCTGGAAATTAGCTGTTTAGCTTACTGCAACTCGTAAACACAATGTGCTGCTTATGCTCTACACTATCAGAAGTTACTGTGTGTGTGTGCTTTTTAACATCTTAGTATAAATCTTGCTCATGAAATAAGGCA
The DNA here is from genome assembly GCF_030028575.1 of Malurus melanocephalus. Classification (NCBI taxonomy): domain Eukaryota; kingdom Metazoa; phylum Chordata; class Aves; order Passeriformes; family Maluridae; genus Malurus; species Malurus melanocephalus. The sequence continues at coordinate 3,919,375 of NW_026623237.1, forward strand.
CACTGAAAAAACAACATGGTCTTTGCAAAGGTATGGCATTTCTGAGTCTTCAGAACTTATAGGCTTTTGTTGGTCTTGACTATAATATTTTAAGGTTCTGATTATTTTAATTTTCAAGATTAAACTTATATTATTAATTAGTTCACATTTTCTTTTTTGAAAGTGGAACTTTGATTTTGTAATTTGGAATTGGTTACACATTGTGAGATACACACTCTAAAATTGATTTAAACTGTACTACAGAAATTCTCAATTCTACAAATCTAGATATTTAGATTCTTTGTTTTACCAAGTAAACATTAAACTTAGTGACACGAAATGAAAAATACTGTCACTAAGATACTAGCAACTGGTTTTATTCAATTAATTTTTGTTCTTAAAGAAAATTCTTTTCTTGAATAGAATCTGTATTTTTTGATCGAGACAATTTGACAAACTCTATTTATATAAACCAATGATGTTTTTAAGTATCAATATTTGCTGCAAGGTAGTTTAGGCTACTTTGTGTATAACTTTTGTGGCTCAATATATTATTTTACTCTGAGTCTCATAAAGGACTCTGAGTCAAGCTGAAACAAGCAAGCAATTTGAAAAAACACAAAATTACTTTTTATAAAGAAAATATTTGGAGAGATATTCAGTGTCTTTGATCCTTAGTTGAGTGCAGTCTCTGGTGTTTTAGTCACCACTACTTTGGTTCTTTTCGCTGGTACTTAAAAGAGTCCTGTGGAAAAAGAAACACAAAAACATCCCTAACTCCAGTACAACGTTAAGCTAGATGGGTCTTCATGTGGTGCTCAGGGACAAGGTTGTGGTGCCAATCCCGGCACTCAGGAGCTCAAAGGCATATCTTTTTAAGCATCTGCAGTATCCTTAGGGTGCAGGCAGATGTAACTTCTTGGCAGGGAAGCAGAGACTAGTAAAAGAAAAGCTTTCAAGGTGTTTATCCTTTTGTGTGCATCTTTTTGCTGGTGTTTTCTTTCTACATCTATTCTCGTTTACATTCTCGTTTCTACCCAAGTGTCTGTTTCAGGTTTTTCYTTTTTAGCGGCTATTGCTTCACAAAAGTCTCAGTTCTTATCAGTAGGAACAGACAGGCTGCGCCGGGCCGGGCCCTTAGTTAACTAATTTATGYCATTCGCAGCGGGGAGGGAGTCGATTGCGAAATTTTCTGCTGCTTGCGTCTTTTCATGTTTTTAGCGAGGCTTTTTGCAGCTCTGCTAGCAGAGCCCGAAATGTCCACTGTCTCCCGCGCAGGCGGCTCTCAGGAGCAGGACAGCAACTCGGACAGGAACCCGCCCGGCCTCCACGGCAGGAACCGTGGTATATTTGTTCGCTGTTTCTCTCTTTGCTATTTCTACTTGCACAACTCGTGCTCGGCAGGGGGCTCTGAAAAAACAGCTCCGGTCACAATTGTGATTTAGTAAATTAAATAGTCTCCTTATGGAGGTCAATATTCTTAGCTTAGCGCTTTCTTAGAAAGCAAATAAATAGTTTGTTTGCTGCTTGTCTCTGCATATATTAATATCTCTTCGTTTTCATGTTTCAACACTCGAGCGCGCTTTTTTTAATGTAGCCTTCTAAGACTTCGGCGGCACTTCGGCTGGACCTCAGATGAGGTCTCCAGGGCCCGGCACCCTTCTCCTTTTTATCTTTTTACTGGTGCTTATGGCCGTTTCTCGCTGCCTAGAAAACCCGGTTCAAAACTTACGACGCTTCAGCCGTGATGCATGAATCATTTTTGCTCCAGCCCGAACCGTGGTACGAGGCCATCCTCGTCCTGCGAAGTGGCCTTTTCTCCGATTTCATCACGTCGGGGTCACCATTATGTTAAAGTTTAAGTCTATTTGTTCGGGAAAGCGTCGGGAGAAACAGCATACTGACTACTTATGACATGATCTGCTGAACTCGCGCTTTATTAGAATTGAACATGCTTTTATAACCACTATAATGAACTTCATGAATATTCTAAGTAGTTACTTCTCATTGGTCACTTTAAACACAAATTCTGATAAAGGGATGTATTTTGCAACTGTTTGGGGGTCTTACATCAGCCAAGGGGGTCCGAACCTAAAAAGGGAAGCAGGAGTTTTGCCCATATGCTTGTTGCAACACCACCCTCTCTGCAGCTGGCTGATAGCTCTAAAGCAGGCAGCCTTAGCTTGCCACGAGCCTCTTCACACAGCGATGTTTAACCCTGATAAATCCCAACATATTGGCTTCCAGACAAAACCCCTCTAAAGAGCGTCACAGTACGCTTTGGGCTTCAGGTTATCCATGCACAAACATACCCTTTCCTTATGCTGTATGCACTGAAAAGGAAAATTTAGGTGTCAGCTGTTTTTATGACTTTTGGAATCTTGAAAGAGAGAAAAACATAGGCAACTTCATTGAAGAGAGCTACAAGTCCACTCCCTGACTTCCTGGTCCCTCAAAGTGCTATAAATCCCGAACCTTTTGCTCTTTAAAAGGTACAAATCAGACTTCCACTTTCTTGGCAATGTGGAGGCTGGAGAGTCCTGGTTTTGTTATTGCTTCRCTGTGCCAAGAACTCTGCATCAAACCTATTACTTTTACATTCCTGCCTTCTGAAAAAGGGACGCAGATAACAGTAYAATGTAGCTGGAAAACACATCTGCAATGTTAGTTTAGGCTTGTGGCTCCCTGGAAAGTCCTAGTGAACTGTGAGCAGTAGCAATGCATCAGAGCACTGCCAGAAAAAGCAATGCATTAGCTCTGTACAAGCGATTGTTTCGCCGCAATAGCCAGCTCAAGCAGCTCTAATAGCTTTCCACCGACTTTCTGCTGAAAGAATGACTCTTGGCTCGAACAACAGAGATGTATCTGTGGCCAAGGGAGGWTCCCTTGTACCAGAGGCTGCTGTGAGCTCTGTGACGGACACTTCAACATTTCCAAACCGGAAGATCTGCAATCAAAATGACCCCGAAATCACCACTTCAGTGATGTTGAAAAGAAACCTTACAGCTTCATAAATCACACTGCGGTGAGGAAAGGAAGTGGAGGTTGTGCAGTCTGAGCCTCGAGGGTATAACCAGTGGAAGGAGCACCTTGGGCTATAAATGCTCAGAGTCAGTTTTATCAAACTTTTGGGAGTGAGCGATAGTGTCCTGGCTGTGTCTGATAGTAAGAGGATGGACGGTCTAGTACTGTCCAGGACAGGCAGATCTACAGCTGGGCAAATAGAACTGAATATGCAATACACATCAGGCAACTCAGCCTCTTTTCCTCCTGGGGAGAATGCTGGCCATCTGCCATTTCACTAAATCCTGTTCATGTACAAAATGATGGGAGTGACTTGCAGACTGGGGAAATAATAAATTTTTTTGTAAGTGACAGCAAAAGGATCAACTGCCAGCATCTGATCTGCCATGGCTTGTGGCAAGGCTCTGGCATTACTTCCTAAACTTCTGCCATGCCCACGGGAGTGTCATGTGAGGCACTGGAGGGACCCTCCCTTAGACACCTGTAGTATCTGCTTTGCTTCTGTTGGCTGCTTAAAAAATTGCTTGTCTTAAGTAGCCTGTCCATCTGCCTCCCTGGGGACTGGTGCCTTCTCCTTTCTTCCAGCATCAGGGTTGGAGCAGAGGGTGAAGTTGCTGCTGGTACTTCACAGAGCCATGGGGACAAGCCAGTAAGAGGTGGAGGAACATCCCACGGGTGCCACCACAGAGCTGACACTGACAGGCACAGCCATCAGTGCAAGACCAGCCAGGGAGAGCAGAAAGGTGTAACCTGTGCCTGGGGAGAAAGTCGTGGTGTTCTCTGGTCCCCTCCACAGCCCTGGCYGGTGCAGCCCAGGAGAGACCATGCTTTGGGGTAAGGCACCAAGGGCAGGAGCCACCCAAACCTCCTTGGTCCGTCACCTCTTTTCCCTCAGCAGAGCATTGCCTGTCCCAGAGGAGCTAAGATGGAGTGGCACAGGGATGTGATGCGGGGAAGGGGTGACCACACTCTCAGTCATCCATGAAGTTTGCTGCCAGTGGCAGCAGGGCTGTAACTCTCCCCCTTGTAAACAGTCAGCGGTTCCTTCTTACAGGCAGATGTAAAAGGAAATCCAATTCGCACTTGCAGGCTCCCAGCCTATTACCGAACGGGTTCATAAAGCAGTGAACAAAGGCTAATCAATATGCTGAGTGCAGGGGAGAGGCAGCCTGAAAGCGCTCGCTAATCAGGGGGATGCTGCCCGSCTTATAAATAAGGAGGGTGTCTGTGATGGGGAGTGGGCCCAGAGAGCAATTCGGCACCTTTCATCTCCAGTCGCCCCTAAAGCCTCTCCCCAGTAATGAGCCTGGCGCTCCCTTTCCTCCACAGTGGAGCGGAGAGAGGAGGAAGAGGCAGACGGAGCTGCCGCTAATAGTGACTTGCCACAGGGATCAATAGATGGGAAGCAAATTAATTAGGATCCCGTGGGAAGGGATTTGTTGATATGCGGGGTGACATCGGATCGGATGGCTGTGCGTTTTTGGAAATACCAGCCTGTAATGAACCCCCGAGGGAGGAGGGGGAAGGGGACCTTCCTGCCACTCTGGAATGCTGTCTTTCCTCACCTCCTCCTTCCATTACCATACACACCGCTTTGATTTTTCCCCCTAACAAGTTCTCTTGCTGCCTCTCTTCCTCTCTGAAGTGCTGCTCTCTCCAGCAAAACTTCTTCCATATATGCCCCTGGAAAGACAGTACGATCCTCAGAGCCCAGGGATCCTCACAGAGGATCCTTCTTTTTGGGAGCTTTTCCTGACTTTCCTCCTTGCCTGCACGTGGGTAGCCTGGCACTGTTAGTCCTGGCATTCTGCACCTCAGCTGGAGCCGGAAGAGCAGGCAGGAGGAAGGTAAGACTCAGCTGCCTGCTGGACCAAATCTGGCTGGGGAAGGGCAGGAGCTGCAASTTGTAGCACCTGCTGGAGGTGGTTCACACAGGAAATCCGTGCACAAGTAGTGCCTTTAAGTACTGGAACAGATTTCATTATCTTCGTGGTCACATTTGGCACACCTGACAGAAGGGTGGGTGGATAGGAAGGGCAGWAGCAGGGGGAAACAGTGGGCTAAGRAAAACAAGTCCTGAGCACACATAGAGAGCAGGATGACCCTATTGGAGTGTGAGTCACATCTGCAGAGCAGATCCATTTTTAGTACCTCTCCTTCACTGCAGATTTCAAGGCACAGGGATCAATTTTCTGCTGAGACAGCCAGCCACTGGATTTCCCAGGGCAGTGAGCCAAGAGGAAGGAGCCTTGGACTCCTGRAAGCCACCACCAGCATGTCTGCAAGACAAACTTTGCGGCTGGACAATGCTGAGCCTTCCTCCTGGAGCTGACCAAGGAGATCCTCACAGTCCTGAAGCTCGCTCAAAGCAGAAGTCATGAGAGACCTGAGGGTCATGAGGGACCTGAGTTCAATGAGTTTTTTGGGGGACACCCAAGTTCCCTTGGAAGTTTAGGGAGTGGGCGGGCTGGAGATGCATCCCTAGGCATGCAGAGGTGCATGTCCCATGCCTCTCGTTCTCAACACAGGCACAGGAGGCAGCAGGACAGACACTACCCATCTGTTCTGTGGCAGGCAGCAAGGGCAATGTTCTGGCAGCCACTGATCTGAAGGAGCAGGGTGATCTCCTGGCTGTGCTGCTTGTGCTGCACTGGCAGAGAAAGTTCTCATTGCGCCTGGTGGCCCCTCCTCAGCTGCCTGACAGCTTTTGTCCCGGGGGGCTCATTTGGTGCAGATCCAGCAGCGAGTTCAAACCTCATTTAATTTTGCCCGCACGCACAAAAGAGAAATTCCTGTTGTTTCTGCTGCTAGCTGCTTGACTGGCTGCCCAAACAAACAGGCAAGATAAAGTGACCCTGGGCATCTCTGCTAAACTATGGCCAAGGCTCGATAGAGCAAATGAGCCTGCAGACAGAGAACAGAAAATGGCACGGATTTGCTCTGCTTTGGCTGTCCTCCCTCCAAACACTGCTGGCACCCCAAGGATGGGGTTCCCTAGTCACCTTTCTTGCTAGGGGGCTGGGAAGGCAGGAACAGGAACAGCYTTCTGGTATGGGGAGAAGGGAAGGGAGTCCTCACTTGGGAAGCCAGAGCACTGAGTGGTAAGCATCTTGCTTACAGGATCAAGAACAGAATCTCTTYGGGAGGTATCCATTGTCCAGCTGCTGGGACTACAGTTTACTTCTCTGCCCCACTTCTCTTCTTTCCTCTCTGCTCGTGGCTGAAGACCACAGTGTCTCTGAGCATGCTCAGGAAGATATCCTGGGGGCCATGCTATTAACARTTTGAAAATAAACCTTCCATCCCTCCTGTCTCCCCCTCGCTTGCCTTCTGCACCCTGCTTTTTCATACTTCCATCTCCTGATCTTCCTGATCTCCACCTGCCTTCCTTACCCTCCTTCTGTCTCTCCCTCCTGTTTGATCTCATCCTCCCTCTGCAGCRGAGCTGTGCCTTTCAAGCAGCCTATTGAAGGGACTTGCTGAAGGAGAAAAGCGGCGGCCTGTGGTGGAGGGCGGGGAGGGAAGAGCTGGTCTGTATAACACAGCTCTCCTCCACTGCTGAGTTACAGTGACCCCTCGCCAGGCATTGCTCAGCCRTGCTGTGACAGCCATTTCTGAAAAGTTCAAGCATTCCCATCTGCATTCCCTAATGAAGGCAGTGACTCACAGAGCCCCAGCTGCATTACAGCCCCCTCCCTTCAGCCCCAATATGTGAAGCATGAGCATCTGCTGGGGTTTCTGCTCCTCTGGAGGAGGATACCTCTCTCCAGGAGGTCAGAGGAAGGTGTGTGAGCATGAGAAGGGGACCTAAGAGGAATCTGAAGGTGACAGCAGAGGCTGGCGAGTTCCTGGCTCTTTTAGGCTATAGGAAACAGACGAGCCTGAATTTATTGTCCCAACAACAACATATTGCCTTGTTCACATAGCAGRTGCTGGGTGTGGAGCTCTTTTGCCTCTTGGTCGCTGTTGGCAGTGAGGAAAACAGGTCTGTGTATAAGAATGGAAGAATAAGATTTGATTGGACATTCTGTCTCTCTATGCTAAARCCCTTTGATGTTAAAATGATGTCTGGATTTAGGGACGACTTCTGTTGGGACTGCCTGGCAGGATCATCTGAGTATTACTGTTCTTCCTTCTGTAACAGTTGAAGCCTGGCTGTTTCCCCAGCACCATCTGAGCAGTTTCCCTGCACAAAGCTGTGCCCTAGCAAAGAGCCAGTGTGTGCCCACAAATCTGCTTGCTCTTTCTATGGCATCTGTCATCACAGAGTGCCTTTGCTTGGGCAGAGAGAAGGTGCCTGCAGGATGGTTGGCGTTCTGTGTTCAGGGCCTGTGCACTGCAGCCAGTAAAATACTGGGATGCTATAGCTATAATTTCATATAAGCAAATGCCTAAGATTCCAAAAATGCAGCATTGTATCCCTCTCCATCTGTTAAGCGCTTTGAGATCGCTGAATACAATGTTTGATATAAATGCAAAATAATTATTATTGAAAAAAAAAATTAATTTCCTTCCATTATACGCAAACGCACCAAGGAGTACGTTCCCATTGCCAGGCATTTGCGTACAGTCTCTAGAGAGTGGCTTCTCTGATGTGTTTATTCAGTGTAAATAAGTTAAATGCTGGGGAATGAATGGTTCTACTAATTGAATTTATTCTTGTATATTTAATATGTCATTCTCGCCAAATGTGCCATCAAATATGTGCATGATTTTGTTCATCTGCATGGTCATCATTGAAATTCAGAGAACACATTTGAAATCCTAGTGCATGGCTGGAGGAAATGGTCTTTCCAGCAACCCATGGAAATACTGTGTGGGATTTCAATATTTGTATATCCGGAATGATGGCAATTGTAATGCTGAAATGCGCCCACTGTGAGAGAAARCACAGTTTCTTAGCTTTTCCTACTCCTTGCATATTGATTCCTTTGAGGCGTAGAGTCCCTTCTGTGCTTTGTTCCTTGCCCAGTGAGGATTTTAAAGTAGAGAGGAAAGGTACAAGGAAAAGCTATCTGTTTTTCTGTAACTGTGCTTTGCATACATTGTAAGACTTGCAGCTGGGTGTAACTTGCACCAGTCAGGAATCTTTTGCTCTCATTCACCTGTTTACGGCTCTCAAAGAGCTGTTTGTGAAGACGCAATTGATTTGGAAGAACTGAGTGCACGAGTTTTTTTTAATCTGAGTGCTTAGAGGGTCTGTTACATTTCTTTAAGCTCTTCATCCAAATTTGCCTCACAGAAGGTCATGTACGTGCTACTAGCTCAGTATGAGTTTTGAGCCTGTTGCGTGGGTTCAATGAGGTGGTTCAGAGGTGGAGGAAGCTCCTGCTAGCCCAGACACAGGAAGCAAATAAAGCAAAGCAGAGAATGCCATTGTGCCACACTGCCCGCGTGCTGAGCAGGGTATACAGCTCTGGCATCTCCAGCTCAAATGGCTTTTATACAATAGAGCTAAAAATAGCTCAGAGCAGCAAAGATGACCAAAGGCGRGGAGTGACCTGGGTGTGAAAAAAGCATTAATTGGGCTAGGACTTCCCTGTCTGGAAAAGACTGATGAGGAGGTATGAAATTGTGAGTACCACAGAGAAGGAGAACAAAGAGCAATTGTTCTCTCCCAGCAACAGGACTGGGCTGGGGGTCAGAGGGAACTGGCAGCAACACTTCAGTAGAGACCAGAGGAGGTGACTCCATGGCAGGGGCATTGATGAGCTGTGAAATGCCTGGGCAGCASGAGTCTGGAGCATCCCAAATGTGAGTGGACAACTCTGTGATGAAAAAGCCAGGAAGTGTTAAAGTATAAAAGACAGGAATGCCACATCTGGTATGTCTGGAAGCCAAAGGTGGCTGGGAGAGTAATCTGGGTAAATCTGCCCTGTCCTCACCTGCTGCTATTTGGAGACAGGCTGTTGAGTGAGGTGGGTCTCTGGTCTTACCCAATATGACCATTATTGCATTTTCATGTCCWTAGCTCAAAAAACACCCTGTAGTAGTCAGTTCAGCTCCAAGACCACTCAACTTCAGAAAGTTATGTGACTATTAACTGCTTTATCTTCAAGCCATTAAGTATCATTAGGTCCCTACTATGGGTTTAGCAGAACCCCGATGAGCCAAGAGGGAGAAATAATTGCAGCCCATATGCCTGAAATCATCCATCCCACTAAGGACCGCAATTCAGCTCATGAGCTGTAATCACATCAATTAACCTTTGTTCCACTGAACATTAGGARGGCCATAGAATTACAGTTTTTGTAATTAACCTCCTAAATAGGGATGTATCCAGAACAGAGAGAGATCCCTAGGTCTCCCAGGCCTGTGAAAGGGCTGGGTGAGGGACAGATGAGGATTACTGAACAAGAAAGAAGGATTAAAATGCCCACTGAGCCTGTTGTTGCCTTGCAAAGGGAAGGGCTGCTCTGAGCCCTCAGGTCTGTTGAGCCTCCCAGAAGGGAGGCAATTGTGCACCAAGGGCCTGGAAATGCCAGGAAAAGGATGGATGCGGGATCAGGAGTGGGGGAAGGAGTAAACTCCCAGAGCTCAAGTAAGGATGAATAAAGGAAGGTCCCATGCCAGAGAGGCAGCCCGTGKGGCATCGCAGCCCCTCCGGGATCAAGTACTGAGCTGAAGATGCATGGGATGCTTCAGACCTGGCCTCTGCWGCTCTGTCAGAGGGTCAGACAGCAGAGCTGGCCTCAGGGGGAAAAAACACAGAGCAGCCAGYTGAAAGAAAAAATGGAGAAGATTCACTGAGCGGTAATGGGAAAGTAATTGAGCTAAACTGAAATGTAATTGGAAAATAATCATGGTGAGCAGCAGTTTAACACATTTTATTGTAATCTGAACAGAAGGTACTTTATGAGTTTGTGTTCAGCCCCATCTCAGGGCCTGTGGTGTGTCTATGGTGTAGACAAAAGACTTTKTCTGTGGCTTGGGACTGAAGCCAGAAACAGACTCTGCTCCCTCATCCTCACTGCCACCTCTGTCTCCATATTCAGTGCTGGGGCAGAGCAGGAGGAAGAACCCATAGTCCTTAGCAGTTTGGGAGAAGGATGATTATACCTCCCATTGCACACTGTGGCAGCTGCAGGCCAGGGGGAACAATGCTGGGAGACCCCACTTGCTCACTCCAAGTTAGCCAAGAGTATTTTCCTCCCCTGCTTTCTGYGTGCTGCTCTGCTCCAAAGCCGATTATACAAAGTGTTCAATAAATACCCCCTGAAACGTGGGGGAGATGAGCAAAGTAATGTGAAGAATAATGAAATGTCCCTCAGCCTCTGGGGAAGCAATATTGACCAGCTGTGGAGAGAGCTCACAGTGAGCCCACTTTACCCAGAGAGAACAATAATARCCTTCCTTTCTGTAGACCCTGTTTGCCATCCCTGTAAACTGTCTTTACTCAAGAAAATTATTTGTGCAGGAAAGGAGCCAGGCAACAAGTGCAAAGTAGAAGCGATGGTGTGGAGGGAGGGAGAAAGGTTGTAGGAAGAGTCATGGCTCGGATGCAGCTCTGCACAGTCAGTCACTGTTGCAGGCAAGGTCTGCTGTGCAAAATGCTCCTCTGGACCCTGCTGGTCCAGGATCCCGGGGGAAGAAGACTTCGGGAGTGTGGGAGCCAGAGCTGCCATCAGGAAGTGGATCCTGTGCTCAGTGAGTGTAGCCCTTGTCCCAGTCATGGTTTTCCCTTGCCTCACCCAGGTCTCTGTGTCCAAACCTCTGCTCTTTGTGCAGGTGATGTGATCTCTGCACCAGCCCTGTCCTGACAGTCACCCCAGCTCCTGAGCAATGCCCCTGCCCCAGCCCCTGTTCTGCTGCATCCCTCTGGAAGGAATCGGTGAACTTGTGTGTGCTGGACTCCCTGGCCACTCTCCTCTGGTCCCTTATCCCACCACTGTCTCATGTGGAGATCCCCCGAGCTGTGGCAGAGCATCCAGCCGAGACTGTGTCTGGGCAACCAATCACCCCATAGTGGTGATAACGGGAGTGCCCAGTGACAGGGCTGCAGTTTCCCACCCACAGCAGCTTGTGTTTTCTAGCCCATGATCTGGGGTTCCTGCTAGTCTCTCCAGCACCATCATGTCTCTTGTTTCAGCAGTCATGGAGATTTCTAGAGCATACCAGAAGCTCACCYGGTTTTAACTGTGCTATCTGTTCAATGCAGCATCCTACATTAACCTTGATCGCATCATCCCTTCCATTCCTCATTTCCATTYCTTGCCCCCTTGTTATCTGGGGAGGCAACAGGTCTGTCACTTTGCCTTTCTGTTCTTCCTATTAATTTCTCTGCCTTTTACTGTCAGAGCTTCCTTTGCCCGCTCCCTCCTTGAGCAGCATGCCAGTTGGGACCAGCATCTCATTAGACTGCAATTCCCCTTGCCTTGGTCCAGTGTACAAAGTGCCAGAACATCTCAAATTGAGCTGGGACAGTTGCCTCACAGACAGCAAGGTCAGTGCAATCCAAGGAGCTCCTAWGCCTGTGTGCATATGAGGCAGCCCACATTCACACTGTGCAAAAAGGCAGCTCTGCAAACTTCAGAGCTGTCTGAGTCCTGAAACTGGTGYATTCAATCACACACACATGGCATTTCTTTGGCATATTTGGCTTTATTATCATTATTATTGAATAATTTATTTCCTCCATAATGTTCAGAGTGGTGACTCCTTCCTGCCTCTGTGGCAGGTGAGAAGAAGGTGCAGGAGAGAACATCAGTGGGTGGAGAGCTGAGATAAAGCAGGARCCGTATAAGGGTCACTGGGTGGTACAAGAGTTGAGTGTGGATCACAGATACATTGCGATCTTCCTCCCTGCTGCACCGTGACGTGGCCCATTGTATGACCAAACCAGAGTGGGTTTTTCAACACTTTGTGGTGTCTTCTGTGGTCTCACCCTGACAAGGGGTTTCTCCCCCTGAGCTGTGGACAGTCCCTCACTGGCACCCTCAGGGAATGTCCATCTTCCTCCASCAGGCAACAGCGGGGTTAGGCTTCACTGCACCCTGGGGAAAAGTCTCTGGAAGCTGTCAGCCTCAAGCAAACTGGAAGAGCCCCCCTACTGTGTTCCATCTGTTGATTAAAGCAGTAGCTGATCTTATTGTCATTCCTAGCAGATCAGACTGAGTTTTCCAAGGCAGCCACTGAGCCCATTGTTAGTTTGGCTGGTTGCAATGATCTGAATTTATCCTAAGGGTTTTTGTTTTCCCTTCTTACAGTTTTGAGTTTGCTTGGAAAACAACTTCTTCTTCATTTTGTGTTCATTTGGGATTCATGTGGCAGAACCTGCCAACCTGGCAAAAACCTTTTGATTGTGAGTTGCTGAGAGTTGCTGAAGCAAAYCAAACTAAACCAAGCTATGTGAAGTCCAAAAAAAGCTAATCTGGCCAAACCAGACCAGATTCAACAAGACTCTATCAGATCAGTCTCAGCCAGACCAAACCAGAAACCTACCTGAACTTCACCAAAACTAATTGAATTAATATTTAAGGGGAATAGAAAGGATCTTGGATAGGGGAATAGAAAGGAACTTTCTTTCCTGGTTCTACTGACTTCAGGAGGAGCTCTGCTCTGCTTTTCCCTGATAAGTGGGCCTTCTGCTCAGGTGCAGAACTCCCTAAGTTCAGACAGCTGCTTGGAGAACTTGCCACAGTGCCACAGCATTTCAGAAGGGATACRTGTATACATGTCTTCTCTATACATAGCAAAAGCCAAATGACAGCAGAGACTTGTCTTTACCCAGTATTTACTGCCTTAGGAATCTCTGCAAACAGCATGGGGTGTGGTATCTGTTGTTATCACAGCACTGACTATGACTTTTCTGCTCTGGTTGACACCAGAYGTTAACCTGGATTTCCTCCTGCCTGGGGGTGAAACACAGCCCTGATCYAAATGAAGGGATTAGGAAGATTTGTGCCTGTTCCAGTGCGCAGCACCAACTCATGGCTTTGCTGCTGTCCACTCAGCAAGGTATCCAGCAGCAATACTGATCAGGAACAGTAATTGTTAAATGGAACAGCTTTTTGGAGACCAGGTTGCCACTATCCATTGAGATTTCTTATGATTTTTTTTTGTCATARAAACAAGGAAACAAACAAACAACCCAGAAGAAATAATATTCTGCAGTCCCAACAGTTTGGATAACATCTTTTTATTTAGACCTTCTCTTCTTCCCCAGGTTGAGCTCATTACTTTTCCCAGCTAATTAGCATGCAGCCTGCAGGTTCCACAGCATCAGCTAAATATAAACCATCCTTTTATTTTTTCTTTTTGTTTGAGGGCTGTTGACAGAGCTTTTTGTTTGCTTGAAAGGTAGAGGATTAGCCATGTGAGGTTCATTCCTCATGTCTGTCTCCTGTCATCTCATTAGCAAGGCACACATCCAAGGCAATGCACTGGGCAAGGTGTCAGACAGGAAAATGTCACAGCTGGACTCAAGGGAGTGAGCGCCTGGGCTCTCATTTGGCCACAGTCTAGTGGTGAGGACAGGAGCTCAGCTCCCATCACTCCTGGCTTTTATTCCCTGCCTCCTGCCTGCTACAGGGAAGTTACCTCTCCTCAGTGTACTTYGTGTTCTCCACATTGTTTTACTGGAACAATCCTGGCTGAGGTCTATGAATAGAAGAGTTGCAGGGGGATCAATCCCAGTCATCATTCTTTTGGTTTAACCAGCTGGTAAAGCTGGTTATGGAAAATTCTATGAGATTTGCTAAGAAATTAGCCTCTGGCATACATGGGGCAATGATACGTGTCCTCTCCATGTCCTTTCATGCTCCTGCTAAGAGAGCTGGCCCCCATCTCTCTCTTGTCTGCCAGTTTGTAATGTTTTAAGAGCAATAACATTCCAGAYGGGAGAAGAGTGAACACAGCCTCTGATGTTAATTTCTCATCATTTGGTGTCCCCCGTGTCCTTTTCATACCCATTAGGAGGACAGGGTGACATTAAGGGAGCCCGCAGACTGCATTTCAAAGCCTAAGGGATCCCATCTTGGCTGAACTGTAGCTGACATTTCACCCACCCTGGGCTTTAAAGCCGAGCAAAGACCCTCTGGGCATGATAGACAACCGTTTTATAGAGCACTGAAACAGCATTCTCCAGCTGGGATAATAAAGGAAGGGATTTTTTTTTTCCAATGGCTCCTGTTGGAACACATTATGAAATCCTTTGTGAGAGGCTTTAAAAAGTGCCTTTAAAATTAATTCAAATGGAGTGAGGCTTGGCAGAGCTTGAAGTGGAAGAAAAATGTGGGGGATGGAGAACCTCCAAACCAAGGGAAATCATTCTGGGAGCATGGAGAAAGGTTGTCAGCAAGATTAGATCTCTTTCCTCCTCCCAAACAATGAATCAGGTGGCAAGAGCCAGATTTCCCTGCCTGAAGTTAGCACAGAGTTGGCCACTTTATCACTGAGTCACAGGTTTGGTCACACATTTGCTGCCCTACAACCACAAACAGCTTGGGGTGGACCCTCAGAATGTATTCAAATTGTTAAGATTGGTAGAGGCAGAGCTGATGTGTTAGAGGCTTTCTGGAGCCTCATAGTTCTGCTGAGGAGTCTGGTGAAAGAGAAAGTAGGTGCTTTCTGATAAAGGCTTGCTTTCTCACTCAGATTAAAGGGTTTCTATAAGGAGCAGGGGATGAAATTTGRAGATAGGGATGCATATGAAAATCTGTGTGGTAAGGTCTCTCCTACATATTGAAGTCTTCTTCAGGGAAAAGAGATAAAAATTGGTCCCTGGCTGAGGTACAAAAGAGCTGGAGCTTTCTTTGGSCTTGGGAGAGGGAGGGAGGAAGGGGATAGTGTTTAGGGATCTCCATGGTCTGCCAGTGAAACCTTCTGGTCCAGTATAGGTCTTGTGTCATCTCTGTGATTTCCAAAAGCAGCACGATGGCACATCCGTGGTAGTCAAAAAGAGAAGCTGGAAATTCTGTGGCTTGATCAGTAGCCTGGCTGTGTTATCTGTTCCTTACAYCCAGCCTCAATGCTACACTAGAACACTGGTTTCCAAACCTTGATTCCTCTGTGCCTGCTCYGAAGTTGATCCGTGTGTTAACTGTGTAAGCTGGAATTTTCGAAGCTGAAAATATGCCTTAGGCTGTTTTAATGTTTCATCTAAATTGGGTCATTCATTTCTGAAGAGAAGACTAGGGGAAAAACAAACACCACTACTCTGACCACACTGAGCAAAATTCTGACAGATGGGTGGTTGGGAAGTGCAAGCCTGTATGCTGGAGATGGGAATCAATGTTTGTAAAATTCCATTCCACCTAACTAGAACTGCCCCAGTGAAAAGCCATGCATCTTTGCAAACTCCCTGGCCCATCTATTTTCTGTAGAGACTGCCTGTATCTAGACTCTCTGTCCTCAGAAGCACCTGTGTTTGCTGAGCTGGCTCTGCCTTCCTGTGGTTCCTGCAGCCCAGTTTGACAGCTCTTCTAAAGGGTGATTTTTCTGGTGCAGCTCTTACTCCGTTCTGTGACGGTCAAGTTTTCAGTCCACAAAGCATCCTACAGCACTACTGCTGAAAGCTCTCTCCCCACTTCCCTGTTTTCTYGAGGAGTATTCCCTGGGATGCAGGTGGGTGAGGTAAGGCTGGAGGAGGCTCCCCCTCCAAGTRCTGCCCTAGCTACTGCACATGGTGAATATCAGGAAGGACTAAATTAGGGAAATGCAAAAAGGAGTAGAATGATCTCATGCTGCCCTCCCCAAGAGACTGACTGTCTTTTTTTCCCTCTGTCACTGCACTGCTTGCTGTCAGGGAAAGGTGGCATAAGGTAAGATGCTCATTGAGAGTAGCTCATTCCTTCTTTCCTGAATAATGAGACTGATTTGTGCTGTTCCTTATTATAACCAGATGGATTCATGCTTCAAACACATAAAATCCCACRTAAACCCTGAAAAACCAGACTTTAAGATCTTTGCAAATCTAGCATCCCAAATTAATGATAATTTTGAATGAATTTGGCTTTGTTTCTGTCCCTTGGTTCATCAGGTATGAAGATAATGAAGCCATCTRATTCAACAGGGGAAGTGCCGATGAATAATTCATTAATATCTGTGGCACTCAAATGCTGTCATGAGCAGAACTTGGGAAAGGCTTTGAGGAAGGTCTTGACTCCTGCTGAAGGCTGTGAATGAGATGGAGCCAGAGAGGCTGTGGCAAAACTCAGGGGATTGGAGCAATGGGAGTCACCATGAGCAAAAAAAATGATTGTCATTGTTGTCCCTCAGTCTGGAAAYCTTCTCTCTGGTTCCTCTGAGGGGAGAAAACATGGGGGCATTTGGATTGGGGTGCTTGGTGATAGAACTGGGAATGCTGGGGAACAACCATGCCCTGGTGCTTGGAAATGGGATCCCCAGATGGGATGAATTGGTGATCTCCATAAGGTAATTTCTGCCTAGAAAGAAGCACCAAGCTGAAAAGAAGAGACAAATGGCTCTCCTTGTGGGAATGTGGTACTAAAAGAGGAGCTCCACTGAGCCCTGGCTCCACTCTGAGTGCCAGGCTGCGAGGCAGGACAGCCAGGTAACTCACCTGCCAGTGCTGCTGGCTCCATCACTCCTGCTCCCTGTCCACCACACAGCCAGGACTTAGACTGGGAGCAGGCAGCTTKTGCCATCAGCCCAAATGCAACCAACCTGCAAGGGAAGGAAGAACATGTGATAAATATTAAATAGTGCATAACCATTAAGCACTTTTGAAAAATTTCAACTCGGCTATACAAACTAACGGAACTGCTAATCAGTGGGTGATCTCCCAAGGGGTAGTTTGTGTCAACAGTCTCTGTCACATGGGGCAGTTTTTGCAAGGCAGGCACTGGGGTGTCACCTGCACTCCTCAACTCCTTGTCCAGGCACCTGGGAGCTGGGTTGAGGTGAGAAGAGTGATGGGATAGAAAGGCTTGGATGAGGGGAGACTGAAGASAGGCATTGAATGCTTGGATTTAAGGTGGATGAAATGATTGTGCACACAGTGCAAGGCAAAACCATCCCCAGAGATCTGCTTCTCAGATGGGCTTCCTCCTGCTGTTCTGATCTCACATAGACAGTTTTCTCAACCACCTAAAAACCTGTATCTTTTCGATTAGTGCCTCGAGAATCTAAGTTATTGAAGGGTTTAATTTCAAAAACTGGCACTGTAAAAAGGTAGAAGTTTTCTGAGAGCTGGCTCAAATATACAAAAAAAAAAAAAAAAGAAAAATAATAAGGTGCTTTGGTTATAATGGGGTGGCTCTCCAGTTGCTGGGCAATTCAAAGCAGTTGACATGCTTCTTCTCATGGCACAGTGCTCCCTCTATGAGCTCCCTCTACCCCACAGAAGTCCCTTACCTTACAAAGAAATCAAAGTCATCTAAGTGATGGGACTAATCCGTCTGGAGGATTGTGGAGGTAATATACACCCCAGGTGATCCAAGTGTCTGAAACCCTAGTCACTCCAACTTCTACCATGGTATGGCACCAGAACATCAGTGCATGGATATCCAAGTGTCTCTTGATTGTCCTGGCTCTAAGTGGACAGCCTAGGTCAGGTCAAGCAGTGAGCTACTCCTTTGCACCAGGTCAGAAGTTACCTGCTTGGGACAGAAGTACACTTTGCAATTACATGAGCAGTTTCAGCTAATATTTGATCTAGAAGTGCCACAGCAATGGTGTTTTCCAATGGAAARCTCCAATGGAAYGRTRTTTTTCAATGGATTTATTGAAATCYAKAGTGTGTAGCAATAACAGCTGACTTCAGTGATGAGAAAAAAAATGTATGTGCTAGAGTATACATTTGTAGGGAAGGAAAAGTTCCCAGACTGTCAAAACCATGATGAAATATTTGTGGTTTTCAGTTTGTAGCAGCTTTCCATTCTTGAAATGTTACTTAATTCACACATAGAAAAAAAAAAAAAAAAAAAAAAAAGCCTTGAAAGCTGTAAAAGTTGAAGAGGCTGCATGAATAGAGGTCTGTAGCCTTGGAGCTCTTGGAGAGGTACTGTTGCCACACAAGAGCCAGGCTGTCTGTCAGGAGAACAATATCTCCCATCTCCTCAGARGAGTGCCCAGGCAGGCTCTCAGCCCTGGAGTGGTAGCCAGCAGCTGGCCAAGCACTTCTCCTGGGCACTCTTTKTCCAAAGGGCCATTTGGCAGCAAAAGGACACGTTGCCACTGGACAAAGTGAAAGACACTGTGACTCCCTCTCCCTGCTGCTYTCCCCTCCCAAGCTGCAGCTGGATCCGTCCCTCTCCCTCTCGGGGTGAGGAGGAAAGGAGAGAGGGGAAGATGTGCCAGCAAGGAGGGCTGGGTGATAGCAGCCTGTTTGGAACCCTCGATAAATGCCAGAGTGCAGCCAGCGTGAAATGAAGAAATATTGCTTCTGGTAAATATTTATTTTATATCAGAAATTAGCATACCAAATGTAATTAAAAACAAATTTATGTGCACGTCCCTCCCCCCTCAAGTCTGTCAAATTACAGCTTAGAATAACTAGTCATAAAGAATGTGGCCTAATTAGCAAGCGTCCCAGCCTACTGCTGCTGTTTGATAATTACCCTACAATGAGCTTCTGAAATAAAGGATTTTATTCCCTCTCTCTGCCCTCTTTCAGACGAAACCAGCACCTTTCTCTTGGTGAATACCTGAGTGCCTACATGCCAGAGCCAGCCTGGAAATCCCTTGCTTTGCTGAGCTGGGACAAGTGAGTGACACCTGTCAGCAGAGGCACCCCTGTCACATGGGGCAGTTTKTGCAMGGYAGGCACTGGGGTGTCACCTGCGCTCCTCAACTCCTTGTCCAGGCACYTGGGAGCTGGGYTGAGGTGAGAAGAGKGATGGGATAGRAAGGCTTGGATGAGGGGAGACTGAAGGGAGGCATCGGGAGGAGMAATTAGAAAGGTCTCAAGACAAACAGGGGAGCGGTTAATCCCGATCTGGCGCTGCTTAATTGCTTATCCCGGGGCTGCTCAGGGAGCGCCTGCTGCCTCCGTTCACCAARGCATGCATGAGATAAAAACCAGTTTTAAAGAGGGCTTGCAAGTCTTAAATCCATCAGAAATGACCCATTAGCGGCAGGGGAAAAAAAATAAAAAATAAAAAGAGCCAGATGGTGCCTTGTGAAAAACAGCCTTTTCGCTACAGTAAAACCAGGCTGCCTTCCCCAGCCCTGCACAGGTTGAGCCTGTGGAGAGGGGGTGCTGGCTTCTGGGGACCCGAGATTTGGGAACACGTGTAGCTTATTTTCTCCTCCTGAAATGTTTCACTCCCAGTGATCCCTGCATCTTGTGGTCATGCGCAGCCCTCACTGTGGCCCCTTCCCTGCAGATCCATTCTCCTCCCACAAACACCCACAGGCTCCCAGAGGCAGGGTGTGTGTGTGTGGGTAACAGTAGCTGGGGCAGGTCCTCAGGAGACTTTTTGGGGACTTTCTGCTCGTCTCAGACTTCTTGTCTCTGAGCCCCTTGCTCCCCTTCTCTCCAGAGCAGAAAACAAGGTGCTTTTAGGACTTGCTTTGCCTGACTTATTTTAAACATTGACCTTAGTATGAGACCARTGATGTCATAGAAGAGTCTGTTTTCCTCACCTGAGCAAGCAGAGACCCCAGGGTTACGTGCTGAGATAAGAAAAAYAACAGTGAAATGAATCCTGCTCTGAGATCTTGTTTTCCCACAAATAGAGGCTAAGCAAGACAAAGCAGAGGAGAGGGGCAGCTCATATTAAAGAACAACAGAATTAGCTGTAATGGGAAGCATTTCCCAAGGGGCTTCTCAAAAGACACTTTTCATCAGCACACAAGAGAGGYATTGGCTTTGTCTGCCTTTGTCTGGGATGCTTTACCAAGAGGAATGAGGGCACAAAGAGATGAGATTTTGGAGAGAACCACAGCTGAAAGGGTCACACTGGCGCCCAGTTCCCTGGAAATTCAGAAGTGATGCTGAGGCCCCCTCAGCTCCWTTGCTGGTGGTTTTGACAGCCTGGTTGAAAGGGGGAGGTGTAAGGGAACCAGGGGCTTCACACAGAAACCTTGGCGTGTGTGGTAAGGCCCTAGGGATTTCTGTTCAAGCCATCCAGAACTCTGAGGGCAGAAGAACAGTATTGTCCTTCTCACCCTTTTCATTCCAAGTGGGACCAGAGAGTTTGGATCCCATCATGGATCCAAATGCACTGTTGATGCATTTCAGGTGTGAGGAACACAAAATTGCCCTACCTTGCTGCTGGGGTGAGACACACAGGCAGCCTGAAGGAGGGCAGGAAGAGAAGGAAAGGGACCTGTATGGCTTAGGAAAGCCTTCCTGAGACTGTGCAGTAGCGTCTGTCCCTCTGCTGACAGTGCTCCCAACTTTCTGGAGACCTCCTCCTCTTCATGAAGAGGGCAGAGAGGATCTCCACGCTGACGCTGCAAATGCAGCAGCCCCAGGCACTGGTTTCCTAATTGCTGTGCATGGCAGGGTCCTCTTGGGGATCCAGCAAGGAAGGCTATTGAAGATAGAGAAGGCTGGAGTTTCATTTAAGGCATTAGAGAACTCCTCAGGGARCTGGAGGGAAGACAAAGTGAGAGGTGTGGTGGGGAAGACAGAGGGAAAAGCAGAAGAGGAGGAGAAAAGGAAGGTATGAAGAAGGTGTGGGCAAACCAGGATGGAAATATGATGAAGCATCTGGAAAGGGGAAGAAGAAGAAAGAAGTGTAGAGAGAAAGAAACGTGGGTAAGGGAGATGGGGGTGTGTGATGGAGAAAGAATATCCCCGGGTCAGAGATCAAAAAAAAAAAAGATCTGGTACTTACCAGAGCAAGGAGCAGGAGCCCTGCAAGACTTTACCCTGGTGTGTGCTCAGACCCTTTGGCCACCTGCTTCTTCCCCTCCTCTTCCCCCTTTTTTATCCTGCTCTTTGTGTCACTTTCCCTATTTTTCTCCCCTCAGTTAACACTCTGTACCCTCCCCTGRATTGGGCAGCATCAGGGCAGAGTTTTAACCTTTGGAGGTTTTTACTTTAATTTCTAACAGCAGCGAGAGCAGCATGGTCTTATTCACTCACTCTTTATTTTCCTTCTTTATTTATTTTCCTTTTTACCCCCTTCCCTCCTCTTTTTCTTTTTCCCCTTTTCCTTCCTTCCTGTTTTCTTTCCATCTCTCCCATTTGCTTTGTGTCTCTCCCTGTTTTTGAACTCCTAAAGTCTTTTCCATCCCCTGCTTCCCTACCCCTCAAAGGACAGAAGCAGGCAGTTTCTTGCAGARCAAGGAAAGGAGCTGATCAGCAGTAGAGTGAGCTCAGCTTTGCCAGCTCTGCTCTCGTGAACTTCTAATTGGAAATAATTAGCTTGTTTTCTTTGGAAATATTTTCTCATGAAAGAAATAACTCTTTCTTATACACATTTTTGGAGGGCAGCAGATTGTTTTTTCTGTCAAACATAATGCTTTGTGGATGGAGGAATATAGCAAATTTGTATAACAAATATGTAGTCTCTTGTCTTCCTCTATTTCCACATAGGGAAAAATTACATGTCTGAAAAAGTGAAGTATTTTCATGGATTATTTTGAATAAAGCAATTTTTTTGTGGTTGTAGAGCAAAAGAAAAGAAAGATAGTTTTAATGAATTCTTCTGGCACTCTGAATAGACAAAGCAAAATACCCTCACTGTATCTATTTCACTGCTGTCTTGTAGCAGGAAACACTGAGGCACAGACAGCTTCATGGGCTGGCTCAGAGGCAAGCTGTGARTCTGTAGGAAAGTGAGGCATCATTCCTGGCTTGTGGGCAGTGCAATGACTTGAAATAACTTCCCTGCTGGCCATGATTCCCATGCATCTTAGCAGCTAAACATCTCTGCAAAGCCCAGGAGGCAGAGGGAATCACAGTTTCTCTTGCCCAGGGGAATGGGAGAGGGGCTGGATTTAGCTTGGCAGCTGTGCCTAGTTGCCTTAGAAACAATTACCTCTTTCCAGGCCAAATTGCACCGTGCTTCTCCCCCACCACACACAGCACATTTGACCTCACCTGCTCCATCTGCGTCCCACCCCAGTGCCAGCTGCACCCTTGCCCTCAGGGCAGCGGGCACGCTGGTTAAGAGCTGTMCAACAAGGATGTTTCTGCACATGGGGAGGCCAGGGAGGAATGGGAAGGAGAAGATTTAATTGCTGAAGCTCAGGATGTTTTCCAGAGCTTGCAACACAGACTTTTTCAAATATGGGATGCGTCAAACCTAATTGCTCTCCAGGCTGGCCTGCTCCTTAATTAGAAAGTGTTTTAAAGCCCCATGTCAACTCCCTGCTGATAAAAACGCTTTGCAGTTTGCAATGAGATGCAGCTGCCCCACCTCCGTGCAGCACTGCTGGGACTGAGGCAGGAGCACAGCATGCCCAGTCCTCTCCCTGCAAAKAAACCCCTCAGGGCTGCAGTGTTGTGGGCTTCAAGGGTGTCCTCTGCTTCTGGCCAACTCCCCTTCCCTCAGTCTGTTTCTAAACAAGACTGTCCTACAGGATATGTGTGCTTCCCTGGGAACGAAATTCTCCTACTGGATATCCCAATGAGGACAGGAGTGGTTGTCTTGGGCTCGGTCTTGAGGTTTGAGGGGTGAGCAGGGGAGTTGCTCCCAGGCTCTTCCTGGCATGGAAGATGCCACTGCATCAGCCCTCCTGTCTGAGCTGTAGCACATCCATGGGAGAGAGAGGAAGCAAATAGTTTCCAGCACAGCTTCCTCCTTCTGAATGTGCCCCCCTCCTCTGCCTTTCCCTGGTCTGCCATTGTCATTTCCCACTTGGCCGGCTCCACAAACATCTTAATTTCATGCCTGCTTGTCAGGGCTGCTTTGTGAAACATCTGAATGACATTAGCACAGTTTAAGAGTGTGACAGACTGAGGAGCAGCAGCCTCCTGTGATCGCCTATTCCAGATGGTTAAGTGACAAATCTCACTTCTGATATCTTAACTAGAGAGGTGCAGGAGGAAAACATCTCCAGGGAACACCAACACCCCACCCCCCAGCTCTGAGCCTTTTCTGGGACCAGGCAGCGCTTAATCCATATGGAAGGAGACATGCAGCAGATGTCATGTTCTTCAGGGACCTTGGAAAGCTTTTCCCCTCCCTCTGACTTGTTGCTGTCTCATACCAATTACATGCACAGCTTATCCATACCCAGGGCTTGTTTCTGCGAGTGCCTTTTGCCCAGCGACTCTTCTCACTATTGTGATACCCTATAATATTGCTTTCAGATGGCATTTGCAGTCTCACAGGAATGCTTCAAGCCCCAAGCCATTGCAGGRCATTTGGGGGAAGAAACTGCATTCACAGCAGTACACAAAGACAAGCATTGCTGGGGTGAGTTCAGAGTCAAAATTTGAGGGCAGGGGGATAGTGTAGGGGAGGCTGGTGAAACACCTGACTCAGGGGCTGTAAGCTGCTACATCTTAAATGCCTTGCTGGTTGCAGCTTTACTTCCCAGTAACCTCTCCTGGATCATATCTGGTTCCTGGGCCACTCCTTCCATTACTCTAAGTCTTCTACTACTACCACCTCTGGGAATGACAGAAATGCAGTGTATGACTAGTGCTGACAGGTTCAAACTCTGCTGGCAAGAAAAACTAGAAGTTTCTGGGTCAGCACAACAATCGCGTGTGTGAGTGTGTTTATGGGTTGCTATTCTAACTTGAAATGCAGTTGACCCCAGCCTGAAGCACAGGAGTTGATTGGTGGGATAGGAARGGACAGGACAGGAGGTAGCAAGGCAGGAAATGAAGCAAAATACTGTAAAACTGGGGAGGAGTATTAGTGATCACCAACAGCTGGGGTTTTGTGCCTCCTCTGCAGTATAGCAGTGTTAYAACACTTCCTTTTGTCCATGCAGTACACTGTAAATTCCTGTCCTGGCTCAGGATCTGGATCCTGAGATGATGCTGTCCTTTCTCATGCTGTAGCAACAAATGCATTCTGGGTCTTCAGGCCACAAAAAAGTCAAGACACAAGGTCAATATTGAGAGGACATGTCCTCCTATGCTCCCAGTGCTGCTCCCATTGCTATAGTTACAGCATCAGTGTGTTTTCTTTGTAAATGCTCTTGCCTCCCCTAACATCCCCGAGCCCCATCTATTCCCGAGCTCAGACACCTCAGGGGCACAGACTTACTGGGCCTTTGCTGCCAGCTCAACTGGCTTGCTTGTGTCAATAACTTGGGCAGGGAGCTGAGCAGCTTTACTGGCACTCACACAGGGAGAAGTGTCCATTCTTCCTGCCCTGATTCAGTCTCCCATCCCTGAAGAGAGGGATTCCTGCCTCCTGGAGCAAGAAGCTGAAGTCTTCAGCAATTAGTCTGGGTGGTGGGAATGAAAGACAACAGCTGATCAGAAAATAAAACCAGAGACTCTGGGGAGAGGAACTAAATCTAGCTTTTAGTGATCTTACATAAAATAGCAGCAACCTGGTAGTTAGATAATTGCTTTTGTAAAATSCTTGGATTTCAGTGTAATGGTTGAAGGTTTCCTGGTGATGCCACATGAATAAATTTGGAATCGATGCAGGTACTGCTTTCCTCTCACTGAGATATTTGCTTTTGGTGGCAGGTGACTCACAATTGCAACTAACACTCTGGTGTGCGCTTGCTCTCAGCTGCTGCAGTYTGGAGGCAAGTCTGACTTGCAGACTCCTGAGAGAGGCTCCCAGGAGGCATCCATCAGCATCCTGGTCTCTGCCTGCCTTCCTCCTGTTGTGATGAAGCACATAAGTTATTTCAGAAATATCCTTTGAGCCTTTTAGAAATAGAAATACATGGAAATTAGTATATGCTGTTGAAACCTTGTCTTCTGCCCTYTCCAGATGGGAGGCAGAAATGGGGTTGGAGCCGGCTAGGATTAGTCTGGATGGCTGAAATGACCCCTAGTCTGGTCCCACAAGAATGATAGGCAAAAAAATTAAMGTAGGGGGAACAGATGTCTGAAACCTTGCCAGTGGAGAAAGGTTTCAAGTTAGACCCTCAAAGAAGAAAGGAATTGTTCAAGGGCCCAAAAAAAGGTGACCTGGCCTGATTTAGTTCACCTGGGTGGCTCTGGGTAGGAGGAATGCCCTGCCCCAGCCTTGACTGGGACATGGTGTTGCTTATCACCTCCAGCCCCCGCTTCCCTCCCCAGGGATCGTGGAGGAAAGTGACAAGCAGAACAAAATGGAACCTGTGAGACTCAGGAAGGCAGCAGCAAAGTCCCCAGCCAGGAGTAAACGGTGCATTTCTCAGCACTTTTAATCTCCTTATTATGGTAATGGGCTGATAACTGATTGTGTAGTTAAAATGGAATTTGGCACCAGGGCTGCCGTTTCTCTGACTTCAGAGAGATTCTGCAGTAAACAACCTGGTAAAGAGCTGTAAGAGCTGATGTTCTGCTTCAAACCTGTGCTAATGGGAATATGAAGAAGTGCAAGAGAATAAAGGGAACCTGAATTTATGTGGATAGAGGCATCAAATGGCCCTGGATAAATAAAGCATTTCTTGGCCTAGAAAGGGGATGGTAAGAGAAGTCACGCTGTGGGTGGAGATGAAAACACATGGGAAAAGTGTGAGMTGTGCAAATAAAGAAATTTGGGGCCACTGCCTGCAGTGTACAGCATCTGCATGATCCTGCTGCCATGGCTGCACATGTAGCCTCAGCAGGCGACTGGCCGAGCTGACACTGGTGGTCCCAYCGTCCTCTTACCCCGGCAGCAGCACACCACATTCCCCTGACATGGTTCCCCTCCTTTAGGTCCAGCTGCTCACCCAGTCTTTTTACCACATTTATTTTCTTTTTCTTCTACCGTTTTATTAATTCATAGATGCTGATCCTGGATTGTCTGCTATATTGCCTGCTATGAGGTTCAGCATGAGCCAGCATGTTGTGTAAGCATTTGCCTTCCATGGATTTTCCAAACATTTCAGATTTTAGCTCTATTGCTTCACCTGACATGACAGCACCCCTCTCCTCTCCTCTCCTCTCCTCTCCTCTCCTCTCCTCTCCTCTCCTCTCCTCTCCTCT